>NW_006159496.1:500562-512334 GCF_000334495.1 Tupaia belangeri chinensis
AGCGTGATCATTCCCTCCATGGGCCCTGGAGCTGAACCTGAGCTCGGCTGCACGTGGGGCGTGGTGCGTGTGGGGGCTCGAGCGTGCCAGAGGAGCTGCATGCACTCCTGCTCCTGTCCCTGTGGGGTCTCTCTCCTGGTAGGACCGCTGCTACCTCCTGGGCACCATCAGGCCAGCCCCTGTGGCATGAGGGAGGCTTCTGCTGGGCAGCTTCCTGAGAACAGCGCCCGGCCCTGGGGGAGCAGCAGGAGAGGTCCCTCCTTAGCCTCTGAGGCCCTGAAACCCCTGCCCTGGCAGGCAGCCCTGTCGGCGGTCAGCCACGGGTTTTGAGTCTCATTTGCTACCTGCTGAGCTCACTCTTACCTGAACTCACTCTTAAGCATGAAATAAAGCAGGCTCGCAGGCAGGCCACTTGTCTGCAAGGTGCCACTGGCCAGCGTGGGGACAGTGGAGGACTCCTCACCTGCCCAGGGCTCTCTCACTCCGCTCCAGCCGCGGGCCGCACAGCACCCTCCGGCCAGGCCTGCTTCCTAGCACTCACACCAGCCCTGCACCCTGGTCTCCACCGCGGAGATGAACTGTGTGCTCTCGGAAGCCAGCCAGACACCAGAGCAACTCGGAGCCCCCGCGCCGCAGGGTCTGTGTAAAGGGCTGTGCTGTCAGCTGCCCAGTGCCATCCCGAGAAGCCGTGGCTTTGGCAACTTTCCCACAGAGCACCAGAGAAGGGGTACCCCGGGGCTGTCCTCTCCATGAAGGCCTCTGAGTAAGGCTGGCTTTTCTCTTTGGTGGTGAGATTTGCATCTGGCTGCGGAGGCTGGAGCTTCGAGACGTTGACCAGGGGGCACCTGACAACCTTCCTCCCAGGGACCAAAAAGGACACAAGTGGCTCCCAGTGCTGTCGTAAAGGCAGGGTTGCATTCGGAATGGCTTTTGCTGATTGGTGCTCCCTGGCCCTGAACACCTGCAGAGAACATACCTGGCTGAGGGCCGAGGGGGCTCCAGGACGTGGCGACCAAGGAGGCACCTGGCAGCGGGCAGTGAGGGGCCCGAGGCACCCAGAGCTCCAGATCATTAACTGAAAAATGTCATCGCCACGTCCCTGGCACTGTGAGGAGGCAGCTCCTGAGGTGAAATCCGCTTGTTCGACCCGCATTATTGAGCATCGACATACGCAACGAGCCTGCAAGGACCGGGAGCACAAAGCCGGAGAGGACCTCCCTGGGCCAGGGCTGGCAGGAGGGACGGTGTGGCAGGCAGAGCCACCCAGCCAACGTGGCCTGGGAGGGAGGCGACAGGGCAAGCTTCACAGCACGTGCGCTTAGCCTGGGTCTTGAAGGAGATGCTGGGCCTAACTGGGAGGCGGGAAGGCATTCTCGACTTTGGGGGCCGCCTAACCCGACTCCCAGGTGTGATCTGCCCAGCGTGCGTCAGGGCAGCTGGCCGTCAGGTGGTCGAGGCCCTGAGCCTCCGAGTAAGCTGGGTTTGAACTGTAGGCTGGACATTTCTGCAAGGGTCGAGGAAGCGGTCAGGGAAAGGCCCAGATGAACACGAGGGCAGCAACGGAAAGCGTGGAGCCCGGGGGCCAGTCGGCAGCCGTGTCTGCCCACCACCTCAGAGGCCACTGCTGTGACCTGCCGTGTTATGGAAGAACCTGTCCTGTAGGAAAAGGGGCACGTGACAGGCCAGGTGTCCCAGGCAGAGCTGGGCAAGCCTAGGGTGCACAATGCCTGCCATGCCAGCTGGGATCTTCCCAGAGGGTGCCAGCTGGGCAGGGAGAGCCCCGGCCCTGAGAGTGACGGGGTTTTCCAGGAAGGGCCACCTGGTGATGTGAGGAGCGAGCCTGGCTCCAGGGTGGCTTCAAGGACGAGCCTGCGTGCTCGAAGAGCAGCCTTGACTACAGCACGGGAGCGCCTTCTGATGGGCGGGGCCTGGGCTGCATGTGCTGGGCAGGTCACCCGATGGCTGGTCCAGGCAGGCCCGTCTGCTGAAGGCCCCGCAGCCCCTTCTCAGGCGTTCCCTGCCGAGGGTCCCTGGAGAAGTCTCTCTCAAGCCCCTTAATCCTTTGCCTGCCGACCTCCCAGGTGCGGGACTGACTCCATCCGGCCAGTCCCCACCGGGCATCTGGGAGAAGCACCTGGCAGCTAAGCCATGTGTGTCCTCCGTTTACCACCTGGGACACCAGGCGAAGTGTGCGTCGGCCTCGCCGTCGGTGCCACTCGAGGGGTGGTCTCGCTCCGAAGGCAGGAGAAACCCCCGGGCTGTGTCACGTGTGTCTGTGTCGCACAGCGTGAGCACGGGGCTGTGCCAGGTGGGCCATCCCTGAGCCCGACCCACCGAAACAACTGAGCAGGGACCGCACCTCGGGGGAGAGTCCCAGCCAGTCCCACTACTCGGGGTGGGGGGTGGACTAGTTTTTTCATTTAGAGAAGTAGTACCCAGAGAACTTTCACCACACTGGGAAGCACAAAGAAGAGAAAGCTTCATCGCCCATGATGCCGCACTCAGTAACAATCGTTCACTGCGGCAGGCGTGTGTGTGTGAGGGCTACATAGCAGGGTCTCCGTGTGACGACACAGACTGCACACATACACTGCTCACACTATGTGTGTATGCACGTGTCCTGCACTCACATGCATACACACACGCTGTGCTCAGATAGTACATACACGCGAATACTATGCAGGCACCTGGCATACTGGACTCGTACTATCACACACATGTGCACAGGCAGATATGTGGTACACACATGCACACACTCATGCACACACACATACATGCTATAGTTTCTGCACACACGGGCACACACACTATGCATATCTCCCACAGATGTGTATACACATGGTACACTGTACATGTGCACAGTCTGCACACACAGACACATACACATGTGCACACACTGCACACACTCCCCCACAGACACACATACATAAGGCACACACATATGCACACGCTGCACACAGAGATACATATACACATGATACACTACACACATGTGCACACACTGCACACAGACATGGAAGACATGCCACACTACACACGTGCACACACTGCACACAGAGACACATGATACACATGCCATGCAGTACACATATGCACACACTGTACACAGACACACAACACACACACCACACCATACATGTGTGCACACTGCACACACAGACACACAATACACATGGCACACTGTACACGTGTGCACGCACTGCACACAGACAATACACACACCACACCGTACATGTGTGCACACTGCACACACAGACACACAATACACATGGCACACTGTACATGTGCACACACTGCACACACAGACACACTATACACACGTCACACTGTACACGTGTGCACACTGCACACAGACACACAATACACAGAGCACACGGTACACGTGTGCACATGCTGCACACACTTGAGCCTTCCCTGTCCGGTGTCTTTGCCATCGTGGTCGGTTGCTGCTGCTGCCCTTGCCCAGCGCTCCCATCCCGGCCCTGTCCCCCGGGTGCAGAGGCTGGGCCACCCTGCTGGGGAAGCCCCGCCCACTCACACCCGCCCACAGCACGGGGGTTGTGCCCTCCCTGCGTGGCGGTGGCCGCTGCCCTCACCTGGAGACGGGCGTCACGTAGTTCCCGGGGAACACCCCCGACACGCCGGTCCTCAGGGACGCGCCCTTGAACCAGCCGTCCTGGCACTTCTCCAGCACGCGGTACATCTCGCCCTTGCGCAGCTCCAGCTCGTCGCTCTTCTGGGGCTTGTAGGCGTAGAGCGCCAGGTACCTGCGGGGGCAGCGCCAGGGCCGGTTCAGCCTCTCGGGGCGAGGGGAGGGCAGCTGATGTCGGGGTGCTACAGTGCGCACGGGGCTCACGCACCCCTGGACCAACCCAATCCTACAGCCAAACCCGGGACGGGGAAGGGAGGCTGAGGCACCGCAGTGTCGCGACCTCCAGAGAATCGCCCCAGGAACTGCAGGAGGGGGCGGTGGCCGCCCGCAGGCCCAGGCCAGCGAGGACTCCCCGCCCACTGTCACACAGGGAAGCAGCTCAGGGGGCCGAGGGACGCTGAGGCCCTTGGAGGACTCTTCAGAGTCAGAAATGGGGGCCAGGTCTTGGAACCCCACAATTTTTTTCTGTTCCTGACACCATCTGAGCAAGAGAAAAGCTGAGGGGAGGTGGAGTGTGGGCTGGGCACGCCTGGACTGAGCGGTCCTCACTCACCCACCCCAGCCCACCTGGTCTGCCTGCCCTGCTGGCCAACCTGCTGGGGGGGCCTCGGGCCCTTCCACAGGAAAGGCGGGGACTAACTGACTTCTCCTTTTCTTTTAAGCTGTATTTGCAGACAAGGAAAGAACAGTCATGAAAATCCTGGTCGCTGGTGTAAAACACCTGACAGATGACACAGGGTTCCCTGCCCCAGGGCCTTCCGAGGACTGGATGACAGGTGGGCAAGTGCCCTGCTCCTGGGGGGCTGGGTGGCGGTTTCCAGCGATGGGGGATCAGCATCAGGCAACTACGCTTACGCACCAGGTTCAGCCAGGGCAGCTCAACAGAGAACAAGGACATGCTTCAAAAAGTGCACCTGTGGGCCTCCCACGGGCCAGCCCCTCGGTGGGTGTGCTGGCACCCCCTGGGACTATGTACTCTTGGGGCCCCTGCAGGACAGCAGGTCCCTGGGGGTGTGAGGGGCTCACAGACCCCCACCGCACCCTCCTGACTGGAGGTCTTCCTAGTAGGTAACCCAGACCTGGGACAGGTGCACTAGGTTTCGAGCAATTAAAATGAGGGCCAGTAAGGAAGATTCCAGAATGGAAAGGTTTCTCAGCCTTGAACAAAGTCTGCCTCCCCTGCCCCACACCTGAGTTTGACCAGCAAGCTCCTCTGCTTTTGTTTGCAGGTGCTTCTCTCGCCCCTCCCCTGCCCCAGGACATCCTGCACCTCCTTAGCATGAGCCAGCAGGGTCACACTGGGAACCCACGCCCAGACGCCCAGACCCAGACGAAGTGCGGAATTCTGTTGTCCTGTTTGCTCTCAGCCAGCCCTTCGATGGCCACAGAGGAGAGCCAGGGAGCTGCATTTGTAAGGCTGCAGCCCGCCCCAGTCCACTGCCTGTGTGCAGCACAGGGGGCTGCTTGGAGGGTGCAGGGCAGGGGAGGGCTGAGTCTGCACTGCTCGGGCTGAGACAGAGGAAGGAGGGAAGGAGAGGCAGGAGCAGCGGGGAGTCCGACATGGGAGGCCTGTGAACACATGAACGTGATGCAGGGCGTGTGTGCTGCTCTCGAGGAAGTGCACCTGCGTGTAAGTCCTGCTCCCAGTCACCCTGCACCGTCCCTTTGCGATGCCAGAACAACCTCTGGCTCTGTGGCCGGGAGCAGCATGCCCCGCCAGGGCAGAGGCTGCTCGGGCACGTGGGGCCACATGTGACTTCCTTGATCACGTTGCACTGCCCCTGCCTGTTCTGGGAGTAGCCCCAGGGCTCCTTATCCGGAGCAGGCTGAGGCTAGGCCCATCAGCCACTGTGGACGCCCAGTTCTGTCCCCGCAGCTCCCGGTCCTGTGTGGAGCCCTGACAGGACAGTGGAGTGGCAGCTGGCCTGGGCTCTGCTGGAACCCATGTTCCACAGTGGCCTGTGGGTGGCGGCCCTGACTTGGGTGGTCCCTACTCCTCCCACTGGCTGTGGGACACTTGAGCATGACAGGGCGGAGGGAGGCCACTGTGTCTGGAGCAGAGCTCACAGGTTCCCCACGTAGCCGCAGAGCACAGGCCTCCCAGGTGAGCTCTGGAACCCACTGCACTGCCCCAGGGCCCGCGCTCCTCGCTGGAGCTCCGCTGCACGGGGCCCTTCCACACATGGTCCCGAGGCGGCTGCCCTGAGGAGGACATAGAAGGCAGATCCCTCCTCTTCCTCACTCGTCTCCACCTTCTCATCACAAGCGCGGGGTCTGAGGGGCTCCGTGGCTGTGTTCTCTCAGGACAGAGATGTCTCTGAGCAGAGCCCCTCTCCTTGCAGGGATCCAGGCACCCGTAGCCCCTGCTGACCTGGGTCTGTCGGCCTCTAGGGAGGGCGAGGTGCAGGTGAAGAGCCTAGGCTGGAAGGCGCTTGGAGGACGGGCCACAAAGCCGTGCGAGTCCTCCTCCAAGGCCACCTCCAAGCCCCAGGCAGCTGCCCTTCCATCTGGCCTCCACGCCGCATGCCCGTGAGGCAGGCTTCCCTGAGTGCTCGCTGCCCTCCCCAGCGCCGACAGAGGGTCTGGCCCACGGGGCAGCTTTTTAATTAATAAGCGTTGAAAGAAAAATAAAATAGGGCCCTGGTTGTGAGATTCAGACTGGTGAGGGGAAGTGTGTGCGTGCGTGTGCGTGCTCTGGGCGTGTCGCACACGTGGGAGAGCAGAGTGACTGACAGGGAACCGCTGTGGGCTGCTCCCTGGAGCAGGAGGCACCTGTCTCAGAGCCGCCTGCCAAACTAGGAGCCGTCCAGAGAGGGCAGCCCATTGGTGGCCTTGAGGCTGGACGCACCTGCCCACTCCTGGCCCAGTGAGCAGATGAGTCAGACCCGGCTTCCTCAGATGCCACACCCCGTTAGTAGCCGGGATAAACACTCACAGACACGGGGCCCGGGGAGGGGTACGGCAGGAATGAACACTGCAGGGCTGACCCACGTGGGGAGGTTCTGGGCTCGTGTCTGCAGACCTCCCTGCTCGCACCGGGCACATGCACATGCACGCCCACGAGCTGGGACCCCTGAAGCTGGGAGTCAACCGTGGTGTCAAGACCCTGTTGGGGATGGCTGGCTGTCTCTCTGTCTCTAATGGAAAAAATAAATACACTTGAAAAAACACCACCGACCATCTGAACCGTTTGACAGACATGTTTGTGACCCTGGGGGAGTAGCCAGCAAACAACACAAGGTTAATTACCTCTGGGGAGTGAACTGATCACCCTTCACTCAATATGCTGAAACCCGGTGTCATTTAACGGGACAAGGACTTTGTGCAGACTTCTCAGCATAAAAGGGCATTTCTATCCTTCTTGTCAAAATAAAAATGATTCTTGATCATCTTAAGACCTTTAAGTCAGAAAAGGATTCTTTCACGATCCCATTTTTACTTTAAAACAACGCAGACTCAGTTTCTAGTGAAGTAATAATGGGAGGAGAATGGAAAAGCCGGGGGTGAAGCCGGCGGTGCCTCAGTTGCCCCCACGGCCTGGGAGCAGGGACGCGCCCTTCCTCACGTCCTTCGCCGGGTCTGCTGAGACGCGGCGGCTGGCTTTACGGAGCGGTGGCCTCGGCTTCCCGGCTGCTTTAAGCCCTCACACGGAGGCCTAGCTTCCCGACAGCAGGGGGTCTCAGGCAGGGTGCGTATCCAGTGCACAGCGACACGACACCCCGGCCCCCGGGCCAGCGTCCTTTCCAGACTGTCACCCCTGGGACGGCAGGCCGCTCGCTCTCTCTCCGTGCACCGTCGCCAACTGACTTACAGGGCTGCTACGCTGGGGGCAGGACAGCAGCACAGAGCTGGGTCCATCCTGCCGGAGCTGGCCACCAGGCGAGCTGGGACAAGGGGAGGACAGGAACACACGTGTGCCGTGTGCCAGGCACACGCAGGAGCCTGCTGTGGGGAGGGATCTGCCGTGCTGCCATGATGGGCACCGGCCTGGCGCCCGAGGCTGCAGCTCGGCCCAGGGATTTCGTGGGGCACCGTGTGGTACCCAGGACCCCGCGGGGCATACACAGTGAGAGGGTGCTGGGTCAGGGATGCCCGTGTCCTGAGCCCAGGTCCGGCATGGCTGGCACCCTAGGAGGCACTGCCCGGTGTGCCCGTGCCGCCGCGCCTTGCCCGCTTGAGTTCTGTGCCCGCCCTGCCCGTGAGCCAGCCTCCTGTGGCCTCGGATGTCAGGCGGGGCTCTGGCGTGCGTTGCTGGGGAAGGGAGACGGCAGTCAGCCGGACTTCACCACAGAACGGCTCACCTCCTCCTTGCCCTGCGGGTGCCTCAGAGGGGGCACCACGGGCAGAAGGCCGGCTGGGGGTGCCCTTTGCAGAGCCTGTACTCTGACACACGCTATGCTGGGGGACGGGGCGTGGATGGAGGGGCTGCTTTCTTTCAGGATGACTCAAGAGCAAGCACTGGAGTCATCTGAACTCCGAGAACAGGCCATCCCAACCTGCTGCTCCAGCTCCTGGGCACCTGCAGCTCCCAGGTGCCCATGACAGCCAGGGAGGCAGACCCCCTTCCTCCATGACTGTGCAGCAGCTCCGGGAGAGCTGGGCGGCACCCAGGCCCACAGGGCTCACACCCCGGGGCACCTCCGCAGGGCCTGGTCCGCATCCTCCTGGCTCCCAGGCTCAACTCTCACTTCCCATTTGTTCTATCTATTATAAAACCAAAATGATTTTAATTGTCAGAGGATGAGAATGCTGGCCAGAGAGAAACAGAGGGCAAAAGCACCTCTCAGAGGAATGTGGTCACGTCAAATCCCTTGTCCTCTCTTTCTCCATCCTTTTGGGGTGTTGGGCACATGACACGCACGTCACCACTGGGACCAGGATTGGAACGAGTCGGCCATGCGGAATCCAGCCCCCTTAGCCACTAGTCTGTGGGGCCAACCGTGCCAATTGGCTTTTCTAAAGCGTATTTATACCTTCCTTGAGAGAGAGACAGGCACCTCCACAGGGTCTTCACACCACAGTTCCCTGTAGGCTCACACGCACGTGTACGCATGCTCGTGTTCACATGCACGTGTACACAGGGAGGCCTCTGGACTCAACCCAAGGCCTCCCAAAGAATCCACTTGCATTGACACTGCATCACCATCTGACCCCTCTGTGTGCTTTAAAAGGCTTTGGCAGCTTAATGCAGGCCTCCTAGGACAGCCCTTGGAGGGTGGTGGGGAGGGACCCTCTGACGGGGCTAGACTAGTTGGGCCACCCTCCGTGCTCAGAAATTACCTCAGCAGATTCCCACACAGAGGCCAGTAACTGAAATACCATTACGGGAACCTCAGGGAGCCTCTTCACCTCCACCCCACAGCCTGCACGGGCTTCGGTGACAAGTCGATGAAGGTGCTCCTACGAGCAGGTGTGCAGCTGGCACTGCATCGGAGTCAGAGGTCGGCCCTGCGTCCCTGCCCCCAGTGCTGGTGCACAGACCCACGTGCCAGTGCGAGGATCATGGCCCATCTTCGTGCATCTGTGCCAGCAATACCTTCTACATGCCAGAACACTGTCACCCACCAGTGGGGCCAGAGAGACCACGCCTCTTAGTCACGAGGCTCTTTTTCAAGGCCCATGACCTGGCCTGAGGATGTCTGAGCCCTGCAGTATGAGGACGGTGGGGTGAGGGTCCCCTGGGGCAGTCCGACACCGACGTTGCAGTAGCCGCCGGCCCAGGCCATCACCTCCGCAGGCCCCGATGCACGGCTGCGGCTTCTGTGAGGTATCCCAGCCGTGTTCAACTTCGGGACTTGAACATGGCCCGAGACGCTCAAAAAACACCTGTGCCCCTGCCCCTGACCCCTTCCAGGGACACAGGCAGGGGACCGCCAGTGTATCACAGCTAATGGCCCTCGTCCTGCTATTACTTGGGAAGCTACTCCAGGGCCACCCGCTGTGGACATCGGGCCCCTTCCCTCCTGGCTTAAAGGGAGAGCGAGCTTGCACCGCACGCTGAGCTGCTCCAGGGCAGCCCCCAGAGGCCAGGCAGGTTGCTCTCCCTAAAGGCCCCTTTCTTTGCTCGGAAGGCACCCCATTCTGCAGCTCCGCAGGGTCTGAGCGGCCCCGCGGCCCCGGGGCCCCGCGACCCCGCCGACCGAGGGACCCACTGTTTCCAATTCACATGCTCCACATTGAGACATTTGTTCAGGGGCTGAACTCACCGCCGAGTGAGACGGCAGAAGGCAGTCTAATTTTTCAGAGCACTGTGTAATGGGGAGGTTTTAAACTAAGAGCTCCATCCTGCAGCCCCGCAGGGTCTGAGCGGCCCCGCGGCCCCGGGGCCCCGCGGCCCCGCGACCCCGCCGACCGTGGGACCCACTGTTTCCAATTCACATGCTCCACATTGAGACATTTGTTCAGGGGCTGAACTCACTGCCGAGTGAGACGGCAGAAGGCAGTCTAATTTTTCAGAGCACTGTGTAATGGGGAGGTTTTAAACTAAGAGCTGTAATTTAACGGAGCAGATTTTCTAAGAGAGAGAAGTATCTCACTTCCGACAGTGACTCATCGGTCGTGCCCGGACGGTGCGCAGCTGTGCGCGCTGCCTGGCAGTCGGCTGCTTCAAACGCCGAGCCAGCCCAGGGTGGAGTTGCTGGCGGCCAAGCAGGCTCCCGAGGTCACCTGCTGCTCCGGCCCCCCACCAGGCCTTCCCCAGACCTCTGCCCCGGGCTCCAGCGGGCCGCTTCCTGACTGGGAGCGCCTGGGCATCACCTTTCTCGAACATCCCCGCTGCTCACAACAGCAGTCCTGGGGACAGTGACACCCACAGAACCTCCAGCAGCCTCATCGGGTGCCACTACCACAGAGGAACCTGCTAGGCTCTGGTTCCCACACTTCATCCAGCAGCCTCATCGGGTGCCACTACCACAGGGCACCAGGAGCCACGGGAAACCCCAGTAGAGACCACGCGTGGAAGCTAGCAGGGCTGGGTGGGGCCGTGGAAGGCGGGCAGCTTACACGTTGAGGGGCAGCTGGACTTTGGGAGACGTGCCCTGTTCTCCGGCCACTGCAGCAGCTCTCGGCATGGCCGTAGGGGCTGGTCCGCCCACGGAGGAGTCCTGGAAAGAGACAAGAGGAGACGGTGAGGACACAGCCGTCCAGGGACAGTGGAGCGGGAGACGGTGAGGAGACAGCTGTTCAGGGACGGTGGAGCGTGGTCTGGCTGCGCCGTTGGCATCTGCTCCCCGCCAGCTGCCTGTCTCTGGACCGCCAACATTACAAGGCTGTGCTGGCTGGGGTAGTGACGTTTCTGCCGCCCCTGCATGGTTTGGTGGCCAAGGACATCTGTCTGTCCCCCAGGAGGGTCCCAAGATCCCCTTCTGTCCTCCAGCCTGTGTCCAGACAGTCAGGATCGCACTGCGGTCAATGCGGGGAGGGCGCATCGTGAGTCCTGGTTCCAGTCTCAGAACCTGAATTATTCTCACGTTCATCAAAGAAAGTCCAGACAAAACCTTTCACACTATGACGCATGAGCTTACGTGAAAACAATG
The DNA here is from genome assembly GCF_000334495.1 of Tupaia belangeri chinensis. Classification (NCBI taxonomy): domain Eukaryota; kingdom Metazoa; phylum Chordata; class Mammalia; order Scandentia; family Tupaiidae; genus Tupaia; species Tupaia belangeri. The sequence continues at coordinate 511,750 of NW_006159496.1, forward strand.
CCCACGGAATGGGAGACGAGCCCCTGCCTGGCAGGAGACAGGGTGGCTGCTGCAGGACACAAGGCGAGGCACCTCCCCTGGAGGCGCTGACGGTGCGAAGCGTGGTGGGCCCCTCATGCAGGAAGTGCTCGACCACAGTAGCTCCTGGAGTCAGCTGTCTGCCGAGCTCCCGGGGACATGCGTGAGGGCCAAGCAGAGGGAGCTGGTGGCCAGGAAACCCTCACAAGAGACTCCTCAGCCCCATCGTCAGGGTGACGCAGTCCCCAGGTGCCTCACACCCGCTGGCCGACCAGGACCCTCTCTAGGGCAGCTGTCTTCCTGCCGACAGCAGACAGCCAAGTGGCCGAACTGGGTCACCTTCTGCGGCCTGTCCCAGCCCTGGCCACGGGTACCTGAATGCGACCTGCTCTGGACTTAGGGTCTCTGCAGACATAGTACGGGATAAAGATCCCAAGAGAGATAACTCCTGATCCAAGTGACCTGGGAGACCTGGAAGCAGAGGGCAGGGAGTATGAGGCAGGAGCAGTGCCCACAGCCAGGACTGCCAAGCACAGGTCTGAGATATGTCCCCAAACCCCAGCCTCT
>NW_006159496.1:512477-520261 GCF_000334495.1 Tupaia belangeri chinensis
GCGAGAAATGCCAAGCACAGGTCTGAGATATGTCCCCCAACCCCAGCCTCTAAGAGGAGCCCCTGCCGACCCCTTGATTTTAGACTTCTGGCCCCTGGGTCTGGGAGAGAATGACTTTCTGCTGCTTTGAAGCTCTCTGAGAATAGCAGTTAGGGCAGCCCGGGAATCAGCAGAGGGGTGTTGGGGTACTGGAGGGAAAGGGGCTGCCTCTTCTAGGCAGAGGGGGTCAGGGGCTCCTCCCTGCCTCGAGGGAGCCCAGCAAGGGGCAGGACGGAGTCCCAGCAGAAATTGGGGCCAGGTGAGCAGGGGACAGCTGCTGGGACTTGGCAGGGACAGTTGGGGAGCAGGAGCTGGTGCAGGTCAGCAGGAGCATCCTCAGGTGGGCAAAGGTCTCTGGAAGCAGAGACAGCAGAGTCTCATAGCAGGCACCCGAAGAGCAGGTAGCCCTGGCCCCCAGTGCTTGCGCCTCGGTGCCTGAACGTGAATGGCACGGCGGGCTAGAAAGCAGGGGACAGTGTCTGAATGGCACTGGGCCACCGTGAGGGCCTGCTCTCCACCCTGGGGTACAGAGAGGCCTGGAAAGCACCTGGGGGAATGCTCAGGCTTCATGGGACTGTCCGGAGGCACCGAGGAAGCTCGGCCTGGGTAGGAGTGTGGTGGCGGGGTGGAGGCTGCTACCAAGCACAGCGGCAGGGGCAGATGGCCACCCCTCCTGGAGGGATGACGATGGCCCAGAGTGCCTCACTGGGGCCTCGCAGCGAGCCTGTGGGGCACCGCCTTCGTGTACTGAGCTCCTCGGGGGCTGTACCCTGTGCGCTGCCCCAGTTTACAAATTAGGGAAAGCGGGGCTCCTATCGAGCCCCAGATCCTAGCTATGTGGGCATGGAGACCAGGCTCTGGGTGAGGCAGAAGGAAGACGGCAGTGGAGGGAACGGAAGGAGGGAGGGGGGATAGCGAAGGGTGTGGAGAAGATCCTGGAGGCCAGCCGTTTCCTGATAGGAACGGATCAGACTGAAATAGCCCGAGGGTGCAGACAGGAGCTCTCGGCAGCACTATCTATAATACGCGGTCTGAGCTGCGGAAGCTGCCCCGGCGTCCGCGGTCTGGGGCTGGGTGGCTCAGGAGGACGAGGAGGTCACATGCCGTTCCATGCCATGGGCGTGAAGGTCTGGGGTACACGGCGTGGGCGTGGAGGCTGGGCCTGCTGTAAACAGTGCACACATGTTCCCAACCCAAGGTCTGGAAACACACACCAAGCGATGCCATGAGGCCTCCGGGGAGCTGGATTTGGGGTTATATTATTAGCATTGTCTCATCTTTATGGTCAGATTTCTCATGTTTTGACAGCAAGGGATGTGACATGGTTTTCTAACGTTTTCCGCGATGGGTTCAACAACGTGGGGTCTGTTTGAAAATCAGGCTCTAACCGATGGTGGGTCTGTGGGGACGCCAGGAGTGGAGGGTAAGGGGCAGGGTGTGGCCTTGTAGCATGGCTGCCCCAGGCTGGAGGCATCCCACATGGCCTGGCCATGGTGACCGCTCCAAGCTGGCACTGGGCAGTGGGGACAGCGGGTACACAAGATGGCTGGCCCAGACGGAGCCCAGGTCCTTGCCTCTGCTGTGCTCACACGTGGAAACGGACCCTCCTGAAGCACCAGGCCAGCTAACACCAGCCTGCACGTGCAGAGCAAGGGTGGAGGCGGCACCACTCAGAGCCATGCTGTACCCAGAGCCCACCCTGCCAGGGTCTACCTCCCCAGCGTCCTCGGGCCCCTCAGCTGTAATTCAACGGGATGGAGGAACACATCTGGCCAGGAGAGAGGAGAGGGCTGGTCCCTGCCTGCTGGGCAGAGGGGACGCCAGCTGGGACGGTCGGCTTTGCTGGGGCATATCATATACCGTGGCAGCTTTGGGCTCATCCCGTATCGGCCAGCATCCGCTGACTTCCCGGGGTGAGCCGGATGGGAAGCATCCCCTTAGGGCAGGCTCAGAGCTCGGCCCGGGCACCCAGGACAGCAGGAGCACCCACAGGGCAGGGAAGGGAGCTGGGCCTGGCCACCCCAAGACTGTCTGCACCTGCAGACAGCCAGAGACAGGGCGCCTGGCACCTTGCCGGAAGTAGATAGACACTTGCGGTAACAGAGTGCGGGTCCCACGGCCACCGCGACTTCCCGCGCCAGTGGAAGAACAGACAGTTCTACAGACACGCTTTCCTCCTAGGGGCCAGATGGAGAAGACGCCAAACTGACAGCCAGCAGAGCACGGCTCCAGGTGGCCTGGCCTTCCTGGTGCCACAGTGAGAGGCATGCAGGACTGCATGATGGGCAGCACCACGCGGCGGGGCTCTCCCCTCGGTGTGTGCCCAGTGAGCAAAGACGCACCAGCTGCGGTCAGTGGGACATGGCACCAGGATGCCCTCCAACTCCGACATGCTCCGAGGGCTTCCTGGGCCCTGGGCCCTGCCTGGCTTCCTCCCAACAGCGAGCCACCTCTGCTGCTGCTTGGATGTTAATGGCTTAATTTCAAGTGACCCTGGGCCCCGAGGGACTAGTGAAGACTTGGCAGCAGTGAGAGAGTCAGGCAGGAGTGAAAGTCAGAGAGGAGGATGGGCTTCGGCTGCTTTCGAATCTCAGGAACTGGGGTGCAGGCCTGGGACAGACGCGTGTCCTGTCTCCAAGTCCACCGGCTTCTACACTGGTCCACCCACTCCCCAGCTGAGCCATCGGCCCGGTGTGGGAGCCTCTGGCTGGGTGAAGTGGGCTCGCAGCAGATTCTCTTGGGTCACCGGGAAAGTCATGCCGCAGTTTTGCAGAGAAAAGCAGGAAAATGTGTCACGACTTTCTGATGACCTAATAAAAACTGTCATGTGTGCTTCCTGCAGTCACCGGCCCTACAGACCCATGACTCCAGTGGCCCTTTCAGGCCTCATGGTCAAAAATCCTGCCACGAGTGTTTTCCATGTGCCCAGGAAACGTGTGGTCAGCTGGCAGTGCACAGGTCAGAGAGGATGCCCCTGGCTGATGGAATGACCAATGTGAGCAGGACGGGAAGGTGCACGTGAGGAGCCCGCTAAGGCTGCCTTTCAGGGCCTGGAGCCACCCAGGCCCTGATGCCAGGCAAGCCCCTCGGCCCCCGCCTCCTTCCTCCCCGGTTAGGAGGCTGCACGGGTGAGCGGGCACGCGTCCTGGGGCCCGGCCGGCAGGACCAGGCTGTCCTCTCTGCCAGTGCGCTGCTCCATGAAGCCCTGCCCCGTGGGAGCCCTGCGTCAGCTCTGGCTGCAGCCCCAGCTCCTGATTCCATTGCTGGGTTGTTAGCCGACCCTGGGGGCCCTCTGAGCAGAGGCTGTGAACCAGGCCATATTTTCCTGATGGGATTAACAAGAGGAAGAAAGCGGGCCTGGGGGCTGGCGGGCCATGCGGGGGCTTGAGCCGCTTTCACGATGCAGAGCCCTGAGAAGGGACGGCTCCTCATTTTAATTTTTAATACGGGTCCAGAAAACACTGCTGTCTCCCCATGGGGCAGTGAAAGAGCATGTTTTATTCATCACCTGCTACCGCCCCTTCACACAGTGGATCAGGTCCTGAGGAACTTGGCTCCCAAAGAAAACCTTAAAGAAAAAACACACCTGTGGCCTGACTCTGCAAAGAGCAAGAGCCTGAGCAGCCGGAGGCCCCAGGCCGTCTCCCTGGCTCCCTGCCACGCCCCACCCTGACCTGGGGGGCCCTGGGCAGCAACCATGGGGCAGGGCAGAGGCCAGGGGCCTGGAGATGGCCTGGCCAGAACAGGAGGTAAGAGGAAGCACGTGCCCACCATGGAAGACGAGGCCGCAGTTCAGCTCTGCATGCCACACCCGCGTGGCGTGGTTTTATTATTTTTTTTGGAGAGGTTTTTCGCTATAGGGCACGTGTGCTCGCCAGACAGAGAGAGAGAGAGACAGAGACAGAAAGCGAGAAATCACCCCCCAGGGGCGATGGTCACACTGCAATCCTTTCTCCTCCGTTCTCCTCTCAGGATCTTGGGCACACACACACACGCGCCTGGCGTGAGTTTTAAGTCACCGGGTCTGGGACATGAACCATGGTTGACTACGTGGGAGTCCAGCGACATAGCCGTTAGGCTAACTGCTGGTTCCCTGGGGTGGTTTTATTGACCGCTTGATCAGCCGAGCTGCCGACGGGATCAGGTGGCCCACAGGACTGCCCTGCCCGAGCGCCACTGTCCTCTGCCGCTGCTTTTGTGAATCAAGTTTTACCGGCAGCCAGCCTGGTGCACCCATGCCTACGTCCTGACACGTGGCCTACAGGTCTGGTAGAGCACCGCGGCTGTGACCGGGGCCCTCCACTCTGCCCTCGCCGTACTGGACTGGTAACCGGGACCAGCAAGCACAGCTGTGGCCAAAAGCTGAGCAAGGTCCCACGTGTCCACGGGAGTGTGGGCAGCAGGCTGGGCGGCATGGGGAGGGCGGAGAGGCACGACCGACGGCTCCGGTTCCACCACGGGGAATGGGCATGTGTCCGGGCAGCTGTGTGGCCTACTTCTCGCCTGTCTGGGGCTTGGCGAGTGTAACCCGAGCAGCGTCTGTCCTGGAGCCTGTGTACCCGGAGTCCTAGCCGGCCCCTGTTCACGGCGCTACCTGCCTGGTTCCCTCTCCCTGACACAGCGTTTGCCCATGGCCTCTGATGGGAGGAAGCACTCAGCAGCTACCATGGACCCCCCCCTGCCCGGGCACTGCTGCCAGCTCTGCGCGGACATGTGTGTCCCGCACGCCCACTGCCACGGCCGTCCTGCCTTTGAGCAGCAAGTGCCTCCTGCCGGGCTGAGGCCGAGGGGCTGGGCTCTGAGAACCACTCTAAGTCCAACTCTGCGCGTCTGCTCATCCACCCATCCGAGTGCCCACATGCAGGCTCTACACAGGGCCGAGCTCACGCAGGAGGGGCACCCCTGGCCACAGAGGCCCCCGGGCAGAATGTGTAGACAGATGGCGGGACATCATGAGGGCCAGCAGAGGCCTAGCCAGCCTGGGGTGAAGGCTTATGGGGACACGGGGCTGGCCACGGGGTTACGGGGTCCACGCTATGGACAGATGATGGCTGGGGGTAACGGCCAGTGTGGAGGGAGATGGGATGAGGAGGGGCGCCTCTCATCTCTCCCATCATCCTCCTGTGCAGCCGCCAAAGCCCTGAGAGACAAGACGCCTAGGAGTGGTCCCCTGACGCCCTGGCTCCTGTGCCCAGCGCCGTCCTTTCTTCCCCTGGGCTGCCTGCACCCTGTCCTTTAAGCCTCGCCAGCACACGCGGGTTCTGTGCTTGTCTCCAGGGTACCCCACGGGTCCTCCAGGCTGGTCCGTCACCCCTCTGCCCATCAGCACCAGAGCCACCTAAGAACTGAGGCAACCTGCAGCTCCCCTGGCATCCTTGGGCCAGCACATGCCCACCCAGAGCCCCTGGGCACTTGCCAGGTGCCACGGTGACCCCAGGACCTTCCCCGACACGGCCCTCCCTGCATCTCCCAGGGGACGGCCTGTGGACGTGGTCCCTGTATCGTCACAGGCATGAGAAGTGCTGCGACGAGCAGAGCCCGGCCACGGCCCACGCCGACGGCCACGGCTCCTCTGTCCCCACCTCGCAGGCCCTGGCCGGGGAGTGGCGCATGTGCAGCTACACCTGGAGTGCAGAAGTCAGGCCTTGTGTGAGACCCTCACAGTGAGATTTTCCGGTACTCACCACGAGCTCGCTTTGTAGCTTCCCCCTCCTCCTAAGGCAGATAATAAATTCATAACTTTCTGAAAATGCTAAATATAAGCCCAGGTGCTCTGCCATGCAGGCCGCTGAGTCCGGAGCCAGAAGGCTGCGAAGCTGATAAGCAGTTGATGGATGACGAGGCAATCTCGGTGCCCGCCCGGGGCGGCGACGTCCACGGGTCTTCAGCACCTTCCCAGCACTTCCGCCGCTTAGCGCGCGATCCAGGTCGTGCGGCAGAGATAAGACCGGCCAGCATGGGGCCGCTCTTGGAGACAAATGGCAGATGGCGATGCATTTTAAAAACGCCCGGAAGCTTCCATGCCGAGCTCTTCTAATTTACTTCTCAAGACACGAAGACACTTGAGAAATGCTCTCTTCTGATTTTCTCCCCGCAGAATTTCAAACACCTCCCCTTCTGGCTCTGACGGGCATTTCCTAATCCCTGGGGCTTGCTTCTGCGGAGCCAAGAGGCAGATGAGGCCTGGCCCAGGAGCGTGTTCTTGGCTGGATGGGGTGCGCCCTATATTAGACCATGCTCCTGGGCGTGTTACCTCCTCAAATGCAGGGTACCCAGCCCTCAGAACAGCTCGCACCCCACGGCAGTCCAAGGGAACTCAGGCCATCCTGGCTGCCCCTCCTGCTCTGCTGACCACGGCCGCCCCTCCTGCACGACCGTCCACGGCCACCCCTCCTACACTGCCGTCCACGGGCTGTCCCTCCTGCACTGCCGTCCACGGCTGCCCCTCCTGCACTGCTGTCCACGGGCTGCTTCTCCTTTGAGGTCTCCTTCTGCAGACAGCAGCCTGGTCCTTCCGAGCCTCCCATCTGTTCAGTAGCAAAGACAGACACAGACGAGCACAGCCTCTGGGTGACAGTCCCCCCCAGGGCCAAGAGCCAGCATTTGTGTCCTCCTCAGGCTCCCCGTTGGACTGGGTGTCCTGCCCCTCCCACAGAGCAGAGCTGTGGGGTTGGCGTTGGCCAATGAGCCTTGAGCAGAGGGACGTGTGTCCCTCCATGAGAAGCCACAGGGACTCCTGCCCTGGGCACTGCAGCTTCTGCACCAGGGCTCAGGGCGTGTTTTCAAGCACTTGACAACCTCTGTCATGACCACCCTGCACTGTGTCACGGTCTGAAAACAGCCCCAGGTGGTAACAGGCTGTGGACGTGCCCCAGCAAAGCTTCCACTTATGAAGACAGGCAGGGGCTGTTGACCTGTGGCGTTGGTAGGTGTCCTGGAGCGAGGACACCCAGGAGCCGAGCCGTCTGCGGTTCACCACAGCGTGAGTCTCTGTACTTCATGCCCCCGACGAGCGGGGCTGCTTATTACGTGGTGTGGTCTGCTTACGCTGACAGCAGGGTGTGCCAGAGTGGCCGTGCCTACCAGGTTCCTCAGGCAGTCTGGTGGCTGCTTCAGTTACTTGCTGGATTTATGAAGAAATCTTCTAAAATGTAAGTAATCACTTCCCAGTTGGGTCTAGTCCCCTTGCTAGGCCTCTCCTCTGGTGGCCCTCCCTCCCCAGCAGAAAGCTGACATGTAAGTGCTGCTTTATTATGCATGAGGGGCTGGGCTGACCCCTGACCTCTCCAAACAGCAGGGGGAAGGATCCCTCAGGGCACGTGTGTGAGCAGGACTGGCCCTCTGACCCGGCCAACCAGCGTCCCTGGGGGCCCTCAATGGACAGCCCCAGCTGTGTCCTCTCTACAGCACTGATGTGGATCCACTCCCCCCCCCCACCCCCGCCTGTGGCCCAGGTACGAGGTCGTGGGGGCAGTGCACCCAGCTCCTGCCTCGGGGCCCTGCAAAGCCCGGTGAGGACAGCCACACACCCCATGGCAGACATGCGGAGAAGCCTGGCTGGTGCAGGGAGGGAATGGGTGTGTTAGAAAAGGTGACGTGGGAACCAGCAGTTAGCGTAATGGCTATGTCGTTGGACTCCCACGTAGTCGACCGTGGTTCGTGTCCCGGACCCGGTGGCTTAAAACTCACGCCGGGCGCGTGTGCGTGCGTGCCCAGGATCCCGAGAGGAGAATGGAGGAGAAGGG
>NW_006159496.1:521094-523921 GCF_000334495.1 Tupaia belangeri chinensis
CCTTAATCAAACCCTGAATAGAATCTTTGATCTCTATTGTTAAAACTTTATGAATTGATAATTAGAACACGTAGCCCCTCTCCCATTTACTTGCATGTATCCCATTTTCAATAAAAAGACACGGTGATTCCTAGCAGTTGTCACTCCTCAGAGAGCGATCTCTGGGAGTGTCCAACTTAGGACGTGCATGAAAAAGCACGAGGCCTTTGTCTTTTCTTTCCAGCATCGCCTTCGTCGAGCCAACCCACCCCTGCCGAGGCTGGTCCCCGGCACATTCGGACGCCGCGTGGGTGGGCAGGGCTTTCCCTGCTAGCTGCGTGTCTGCATGGGGACAGGTAGGCTGACGGCTGGGCTGAGGGGCAGCGAGGGCGTGAGGGTGAGCGGGGAAGGGATTGCTGCCACCCTCTGCATGAGCCAGTGCAGCCTGGGCTCATGGGCTGTGTGTGGGGGCGCAGCAGTGGGCCGGGACAGGTGGGGGTTGGAAGGCCGCCAGGAGCTCACCGTGAAGGGCTCTGCAGGCCATGCTAAGAGCCCGCTAAGGCCACGAGATTGCAAGCTTGGGCAGAAAGGCTGACCTGCCACAGGACGCTACGGGAGCTCAGGGTGGAGCTTCGGGTGGTGCAGGGTCAGCCTGGGGAACTCGGGGTGGTGGTGCTATTCCTTGAGGCACACGGTAGGCCTGGCCTGGATGGTGTTGTCTATTGCCTCAGGACTGCAGTTGCCAAATCAGGTGGCTGACTGCGCGTTTGGACCCCGGGATCGGCCTGGAGCCACCAGGTGCACACACCAAGGCCCAGTGGGGCTGCAGGGCTGGGGAGGCGGGTGCAGGGGGCAGTGCAGCGCATGGAGGCCATTTCCCTCTGTGTCTGTGCATAACATGTTCTCAGCAGAAAAAAAAAAGAGAAAAGCAGAGGTAGAGGCCGAATACGAGAGAAGCAGGCTGAGGGAAGTGTCCTCTGCCCCATGCCGAGGCCCTCCTGGCCGCCAGGGAGGCGGACTACTGCCAGCAGAGTGTGGGCAACGGGGGTCTCGCTTCTGGCTGGAGTTTGGGAACTGATGAACCCACGGGCCAGCGAGTGTGCACAGGATGGTGTGAGGCCCCAGAGCGGCGGGGCTGACAGGAGGGGCTGGGAAGGGTCCGTGTTGTCACCGGACGGTGCTCAGTCTGGAGCAGGCGGGGCTGGGTGCACAGCAGCCACTGCTGACAGCCGAGGAGCGGGGCCAAGCGCCGGCTGACAGCCGAGGAGCGGGGCTGGGCTGGGACCTGGGCAGGGCCTTGGCGGTGCAGCCAGGCCTGTATGGAATACAGGGCAGGGGAATACGCTGAGGGGTGTGTCCGGCGTGAGCGAGCTAAAGCATATGAGTGGGAAGGGTGGCCGAGACAGTGCCCTTGGCGGTGAAGAAGACAACATGGGGGAGAGGTCAGCCCTACCCAGCCAGCAGTTGGGACCATGCCTCGCCCCGGCATCCCCAGGGGACCCCAGGAGCCCACAGCCAGGCCCAGGCAGCCCCCGGCCACTAGCCTGAACTGAACACTGCTCTGGTCAACAAACCCTCCCCCAGGCCCCTGCTCTCCACACCTCTCCTGAGCCTTGTCCCTGCAGAACACGCTTCTAGGGTTGAGGCTGGAGCCCTTGGGATTGGGGTGCCCAGTGCCTTCCCAAAGCCAGACTGCAGTTCCAGGGCTCCTCCAAAGGGTGAGAGAGCACAAACCCCAGGGCCCCTCACCTCCCACTCCCTAGCACGGGTCCTGCTCTACGGCAGAGGTCCCTCCTCCCGGCAGGGCCTCCGCTGACCTGTTCTCATTACCGGTTTCCCCTTGGCTTTCCACTGCAGCTGTCCCCACCTTTCCAGCGTTGATGTCTAGGAGGCCTCAGCCTCGGGGCCTTTCTAGGGGTCCAGTGACTACCTCAGCTGCGTGGGCCCCATCTCTGCTGCTTCCTCCTCAGCTTCCGCTCTGCTTCCTGGGAACAGTCCTTAGTGCAAGGGTTGTATAAAACAGGGCCCGGGGGGAGGTGAGTGGCTATTTCAGCAAGTGCTCCCTCCCCTACGTGGCCCTGTGAGCACTCTACAGCCCCTCTCAGAGATGCAGGGCTTCACCACGGGGCTTGCTGTGGCCAGGGGCGTGGGCAGAGGGCAGATCCCCACTTGTGGGGAGCCCCACAGCCTGTGTGCGGAAACAAGGCTATTCCCTGGAGCAGACTGAGCCGGCTGGAACCCAGAGCCCGGCCTGCCGGCTGTGTCAACACCGTGGTGTCCGATCGCAGCCTGACTGTGCGCTTCACGCCTGCCCGGTGGCCCCGACGGGCACATGCATGGCACTGAGCAGCCTGTGAAGGGAACGCGGCTCTGGCCGGCCTGGCTGCGCGGGCTGCCTGCAGCTCCTGCTCCTCCATGGTGGAGACCCGGCCCACCTGCCCTGGCATCTCCAGCACCAGCACGGGCCCTGCGCAGAGAGGACCCGCGTTACTTTTATTTTTTTTTCTTTCAAATTTTGCCATAGGGTGCATGTGCTCACCTGAGAGACTGGGGTGGGGAAGCGAGCAATCATCCCCGGGGGATGGCCATGCCACAGTCCTTTCTCCTCCATTCTCCTTAGGGCGTTTTGAGCATGCACGCACACACGTGTTCCAGGCATGGTTTCCAAGCCATTGGGTGTGGGACTCAAACCGTGGTCAGCCACCATGCCACCTATTGGCCCTCACCATTACGTTTTTTAAAAATTTTATTTCTTTATTTGAGCGGGACAGGGAGGGGGGGCTCACTCAGTAGGCGCTCACGCTGCAGTCCCTCCTCGGCCTTCCCAGCCTGCCAGGGTCATGGCACA
>NW_006159496.1:525423-526829 GCF_000334495.1 Tupaia belangeri chinensis
AACGCGTGTGGGCCCGATCGCAGCCTGACTGTGCGCTTCACGCCTGCCCGGTGGCCCCGACGGGCACATGCATGGCACTGAGCAGCCTGTGAAGGGAACGCGGCTCTGGCCGGCCTGGCTGCGCGGGCTGCCTGCAGCTCCTGCTCCTCCATGGTGGAGACCCGGCCCACCTGCCCTGGCATCTCCAGCACCAGCACGGGCCCTGCGCAGAGAGGACCCGCGTTACTTTTATTTTTTTTTCTTTCAAATTTTGCCATAGGGTGCATGTGCTCACCTGAGAGACTGGGGTGGGGAAGCGAGCAATCATCCCCGGGGGATGGCCATGCCACAGTCCTTTCTCCTCCATTCTCCTTAGGGCGTTTTGAGCATGCACGCACACACGTGTTCCAGGCATGGTTTCCAAGCCATTGGGTGTGGGACTCAAACCGTGGTCAGCCACCATGCCACCTATTGGCCCTCACCATTACGTTTTTTAAAAATTTTATTTCTTTATTTGAGCGGGGCAGGGAGGGGGGGCTCACTCAGTAGGCGCTCACGCTGCAGTCCCTCCTCGGCCTTCCCAGCCTGCCAGGGTCATGGCACACGTGCCCGGTGGGTGCAGGGCCATGCGGGAACCTGGCCCCACAGGAACCTCGAGGCCCAGCACTGTGGGGCCCGCACCACTCCTGCCCCATCCCCACTGTGGCTTAACCCCATCACCTTTTTATCAAAAGCTCCCCAATATTCCCTACAGGAAGAGCCTTGGGGAGACATGCTCTGGGGCCCACGGTCTCACTCTGCAGGGACTGACCTGGCCTAAGCACCTAAGCGCTGTGTTGCAGGCACCCCTCAGGTCCAGCACACAGGAAGCTGTCGCCCTCTGGGGCTCAGGGCAGGGTCCAGGCGTGACCTGCGGCATAGGGAAGAGGTGCTGCGGGCCTTAGGCGCCGAGGCTCCCCGACCTGGCCGTGCTGGGGGCTCTCAGTGCCCCAGGCTGCCCCTCAGTCCACCTGAATGACCTGCAGGAGAGGGCGCCGCGCTGAGGGACCTGCATCCAGATTGGCTCAGCCCCAGAAGACTGATCTGTAGGCAAGCCGGGACCGGCAGCACTGGGCTCCAGGGGTTCTCTGGAGAGATGGTGCTGGACCGCACTGTCGGCCCGACCATCTCTAGGGACAGAACCCACCTGCGGCTGAGAGAGGGGAACTCAGGGCCAGGGATGAAGGGACGCCAGGCTCTTCCCCACAAGGAAATGCGGCTGCAGGAGGTCTAGGCCCCACCCATGCCTCATTCACCTCAGGCCTCAGGAGCCATCATGACCCAGCGCTGTGCCAAACTAAACAGGGACGCTAGGACGAAAGCAGTGACTGAGAGGGGAGGCACCCAGAGCCCCACAGTCCTGTCTGCGACATGAGATCCGCTCCCAG
>NW_006159496.1:527547-528222 GCF_000334495.1 Tupaia belangeri chinensis
CCTCAGCCACTGTGCGAGCAGGCTGGCTGCTCCTCCATTTAACGGATGAGAGCCGAGCTCCAGGAAGAGGTCTGGCAGCTTTCCCAGGATTGCGGGTGCAGAGACAAGGGTTGAACTTGGTCACCTGGCCCTCGAGGCTGCACCCTGCCAGGCTCGGAGGTTCAGCCACTCTCCCAGGGCGATACTTCCACCCCAGAGCCCCGCCCCGCCCCGCACTGTGGCGCTCCGCCCGTAAAGAGCACGGGTGTCTGCGTGGACCAGCTGCAGTGTCTCGTTGGGGTGAGGTCAGCCCTGTGCATTTCACGGAAGGAGACACCGAGACTCGATGACGGTGCAGCAGTAGCCAGCTCCTACACAGGAGCTCACGCGGGAGGGTCCCGGCACCATCCTGAGAGCTCTCTGGGCACCTGAGCATGCATGCCTGTGACCCTGGCTGAACAGGACCTGGAGTGGACCCCGGCACGGAGACCCTGTGGGATGCCTCCCCTTTCTCTTACACGAAATAAGTAATTAACTTAAAAACGAAGCAGGAGGGACCAGCAGTTAGTGTAAAGGCTATGTCGCTGGACTCCCACGCAGTCGACTGCGGTTCGCGTCCCGGACCCGGTGGCTTAAAACTCACACCAGGCGCATGTGTGTGCGTGCCCAAGATCCCGAGAGGAGAATGGAGGAGAA
>NW_006159496.1:528422-529765 GCF_000334495.1 Tupaia belangeri chinensis
CTGGCTAGGGCGGGGAGGGCGGCCGCCACGGCTCAGACTCCCTCATTGGAGGTGGACATTATGAAGCCACCTGGTCACTGCATGCCGGGGTGGGCCCTGAAAGGGATGGAGCTTCAAAGCAATAGAAGGCAGGACAGGAGTCGGGAGCGGGGAGGCGGAGGGTAGACGTGGAGGCAGCTCAGCACACTGCCCAGGTGGAAGAAGCCAGCTGCCAATGGCATGCACCAGCCAGCGGCCCCTGCCTCCAGGCTCCATGGGATCCTCGACAGTCTGTCCAAGCCAGGACACAGTGTGTACAGAACCCACAGCCCCGACTGTTTGTATTCTAGAGGAGCACAGCAGGGAAAGCACACCAGCGAGCCCTCGACCTGGCCACTGGGGCCCTCCTCTGGCCCTGCCCACCTAGCCAGACAGCCCCACTACCAGGGCTTTGTGTGCATGCACGTGTCTGCAGCCACCTCCTCCTCAGCGCACTTGGGACAAGGCAGCTGGTCACTCATGCTTCAGCCGCCCTCCCCAGGTACAGCGGCCTTCACATGGTCTCCTCTGCGCACGCCTGTCCTGCGTGGAGCACAGCACCGCCAGTGACCTGTTGTGACAGCCTGAGCTGAGACAGGGACACCCAATGCCTGGCTTATGGCCCTGTCTCCCTGCAGGCGACTGCAGGTCCAGGGCAGGCGGTCTGTCATCCGGACCTTTCTGCAGAACCCAGAGCTGCATCAGCGAGGGCTCCGTCACGCCACATGTACTCACAGAATCGCACAGGACACGTGACTGCGACCTCACCAAAGCTCTGCTCCTGGCGGCCCAGGAAGTCCTGGGGGACGGGAAAGGGCAGGACACGTGGGAGGCAGCAGGTGTGGGCTCGAGGACTGGCCTCCCACTGTAGATGGGACGAGCCCACGAGTGCACCCATGCCCAGCCTGCGTCTCACCCCCTGGCCCCAGGGACCAAGAACTCAACCTGCTAGTCAGGACATTCTGTGTCACAGTCTGAATGGACACACCGGTCCAGGGGCCTGCACGGTGACTGGGCTGGCTGCTGCAGTGACCTCTCGGGGCCAGCACTGCCCCTGCCCCGTGCATTGGCACACAGAGGCCTCCCACTGTAGATGGGACGAGCCCATGAGTGCACCCATGCCCAGCCTACGTCTCACCCCCAGCACAGCATCCTGGGCCTGGTCCCTCTCCCTGGCACGCCCAGTGCAGTGAGGAAGAAAATCGCTCAGCACCATGGTCACAGCAGGGTCTGTGCCAGCTTGCCGCGGCCACCCCGGCCAGTCCTCAGGCCCGGGGGACTCGCGAGCAGGGGGACGTGGGCTGCAAAGGCGCAGGAACCAGGAA
>NW_006159496.1:529784-532610 GCF_000334495.1 Tupaia belangeri chinensis
CGACCCACCCCCGACCACGGGTACACCACCCAGCAGCCCACCACTCCATGTGCTGTCTACATACTGCACATGCACCGCGGCCTCCAGGGGCGGAGCTAAGTCAAGATAGGGGGCTGGCCGTGACCACGCTCACCTGCGGCAGTGGCCTGAGGCCGAGCCACGCAACTCTCACTTCAAGTGGAACTGCTGAAGGACCAACCAGCATCGTGCTCCCACCACCAGCAAGCTACTGGAATCCTCTTGGAGCAAGGTAGCACACAGACAAAACTAGTGCTCCCTGCCCCCCTGTGGGCTCCCTGCACAGACACTGAGGGGCCTCTGTGCATCCATACAGGGGCTGGGGCAACAGGAGGTGGGCAGTGGGGAGGAGGGCAGGGAGAGGGCATGGCTCCTGCAGCCCTGGGTGCCGAGCCACTTCCCAAGGGCCAGAGGAGGTGGCCCTGGCCTGCAGAGGACAAAGTAGCTGCTGCACTAATGTCCACAGGCCCTCCGGCTCTTGTGCAGGAGCCCCAGAGGCCACAAAGGTGAGTGTGGACACTGACAGCTGCACAGGACATAGAGCCCAGGCATCCAGGCCACCTGCTAGTGATCGGGCATGAGGTCTCCTCTCCTCCCTGCTCGGGCTGATGGGTTCTTGGCTGCCATGACCCTGCTGCTCCAGTAGAAGGAAATAGTAGGCCCCACCCAGAGTAATGCACCCCAGCCCTTCTCAGGGGCTCTAGCTGACCCTGCTGCAGCGTCCCTCGGGACTGAATTCATCAGAGCACGCTTTCAACTGTTCATGGTGCCCGCAGCCACCCAAGTCACCATGAAGGGACCTGCGCTCCAGACTGGAGCTGCCACTTTGTCCTTAGTGACAGGCAGGTGAGCCTCTGCGTCCTCCCACCTCTGAGACATGGCACCATGTCTTCGCTATGCCACTTGCTCAGAGTCTCTAGAAAGTTCCAGTGAAGAATGAGCAGCCCCCCCGCCCCTT
The DNA here is from genome assembly GCF_000334495.1 of Tupaia belangeri chinensis. NCBI lineage: Eukaryota > Metazoa > Chordata > Mammalia > Scandentia > Tupaiidae > Tupaia > Tupaia belangeri. Next base: position 530,761 of record NW_006159496.1, read on the forward strand.
CTGGGCCTCTGCTCCTAGACAAGCAGACAGCCTTGCCTCCTAGACAAGCAGACTGCAGGGCGCAGGGCCAGGCTGGTTCCCAAGGAGTCGTGGGCCCCCTCAGGAACTCAGAGACAGTTGGCATTTGAGAACTACTGCAAGTCCAGCTCCAGCCAGGGTGCGGGGCTAGGGTCCAAGTTACCCCCTCCCACTGAAAACGCATTCCTGGGCTGCTCCTGGAGAGCAGGGGTCCTGGGCATGGTGTCTGACTCTCCGAGTAGTGTGGCATCTGGGGGAGGGAGGGTGATGCTCTGGACAGCACCACGCCCTGGCCTCAGCCTCCTCTGTGCACAGGTATGTACCCGCCAATCTGTGGGTGTGCACACGCTGGGCTGCGTGTGCTTGGGTGTGTGTGCGTGTACTGGGGTGTGTGTGCACGTACTTGGGTGTGTGTGCGTGTGCTTGGGTGTGTGTGCACACGTACTTGGGTGTGTATCGTGCTTGGGTGCGTGTGCTTGGGTGTGTGTGCGCACGTACTTGGGTGTGTGTGCACGTGCTTGGGTGTGTGTGTGTGTGCTTGGGTGTGTGTGCGCACGTGCTTGGGGGTGTGTGCATGTACTTGGGTGTGTGTGCACGTACTTGGGTGTGTGTGCGTGTGCCTGGGTGCGTGTGCGTGTACTTGGGTGCGTGTGCACGTGCTTAGGTGTGTGTGCGTGTGCTTGGGTGCGTGTGCATGTACTTGGGTGCGTGTGCACGTGCTTGGGTGCGTGTGCACGTACTTGGGTGCGTGTGCACGTGCTTGGGTGTGTGTGCACGTACTTGTGCGTGTGCTTGGGTGTGTGTGCGTGGGCTTGGGTGTGTGTGTACGTACTTGGGTGTGTGTGCATGTGCTTGTGTGTGTGTGCGTGTGCTTGGGTGTGTGTGTGCACGTACTTGTGTGTGTGTGTGCACGTACTTGGGTGTGTGTGTGTGCAGGGGGCATTTGAGGCAGACATGGCACATCCGGATAAAAACCCACTCTCTACAAGCTCAGCCATGTTTGGAGATGACTCCATGTAGATATTTGAGTTCACTGCGATCTTGGAAAAGATGGGCCGTCTCCGCAGCTGGCTTCCTGGCATTTCCCCAGGTTGGCCCACGGCTGGTGTCCTGGCTTTCAGCAGGTCCAGAGCTGTAAGAGTGACCCTGGAGGGAACCCACAGTGAGGCCGGGAGCTGAGCCATGGATGAGCAGGTGCAGAACAGGATGGGGGGCAGGCTCCCCGTGGGCACACTTGCCCTCCCTGGAGGTGGTAGGACTTGGGGGAGGGGATGCCACAGTTCAGCAAGGCACCTGCTCAGTCCTCAGTGTGGACGGATGGCAGCAGGGGAGTGTGGCCGCAGTGCCCGGCCCAGTCCTCGGAGGCCCTCCCAGCTCCCCAGCTCCCCACTCCTGCCCTTTCTGTAGCACGGTGGCGAGGTTTGGCCAAGCTCCAGGAAACACTTCTGTAACACTGCTCTTTGCATGCCTGCTCTGGCTACTTTTACTTTCAGAGACTAGTGGGAACGGGAGCGACGTCCCATGTAGAAACAGAGGTATCTGCAGGAGGGGTACCTCGAGTATAACCAGGGTGGTTCATGCTGGCACCTTCTCCCTGCTGATGGGGAGGCGAGCAAGCCTCACAGAGACTGCAATGACACCAGCCCTGAGCCAGCCCCTGCTGTGGGACAGCCGGGCAGACTGCACGCCCGCAGAGGTGGGAGGGCCCTCCAGGAGGTGAGCAGAGGTCCTCAAACGCAGAGTTCCTGGACCACAGACCAACGGCTCACCTCCACGGGCTCCCTCCTGAACCAAGGAGGGCAGCACCCACACACTCACCACGGCTTCCACCA
>NW_006159496.1:532703-541558 GCF_000334495.1 Tupaia belangeri chinensis
TGCCTGTGGCTGGCCGCCTGTGTGGACTTGTGCGTCACGCTGAGCGAGGTGAAGGAGTGGCGTTTCTTGGTGTTCTTCTTGCCGTCCGCTCTCCGCTGAAAGGCACTGACTGCCCCGGAGCTGCTTAAAGTGGGAGCCGGGGCCACGCTGGCCACCGCGCCGGGGTCCAAGGGCAAGGCGACGTCGCAGGCGGACACAGCGACAGGGCACAGCTTGTCCATCTCGATGAGCTGCTTCGCGGAGTCGTTGAGCTATGTGAGAAGGCGCAGGGGGCTTGGTTAGACGCATCGCACACCCCGCCTGGTGCCCTGTGCCCTCCCGGCTGCACTTCCACTTACGTTGCACACCCTGCCTGGTACCCTGTGCCCTCCCGGCTGCACTTCCACTTACAAGCGGACCCCTCGTTCCCCGGTCAGGTCTCTCTACTGGTGGCTCCCAGCCGAACGCCGTGGTACACACAGCAAGGTGGGGACCTTATTGGAAAGCCTTCTGGAACAGCTCCGAGACCCAGGGAGCCATGACGGAGTGCAGGGCAACTCATCAAACACACCGGTCACCTGGCCGACCTCCACCTTTGCAAAGGCTCACCATTTCCTGGGGACCAGGTACAGCCCTGGGGAGGTGAGAAAGGCCACCCGCCCACACCCCCACACCCGCAGTCCCTGCCCCTGCACATGCTGGTCACCCGGAGGATCATTCAAAGCTGTGACCAGCTGCATTCCCCAGCGACTGGCATGGATGGTGCCCATGGCAGGGGACTCTGCCCAGGGGGCGTGAGCCCTGGAGTTCTGCTCACTAAGGCTGTGTAGCCCCGAGGCTGGCCCAGGCCTGTTCAGAGGACTCGGGGCTGTAATCTCCAGGGCCTGCCAAGCTCCATCCTCGCGTCCACGTTCTACAGAACCGCAGGAGTGCTTTTCAGCGAGCAGGCTGCCTTGGACGAGTCCGACCCTGGTGGTGCTTGTGTGTGGGGGGCTGCAGGCACCGGTGCTGAGCCACCTGACAACTGCGGCTCCACGCCTTTCTGCTCAGGGCGGGGCCATTGTCTGGTTGCTCCAGGAGGCTGGAGGGCACGGGGTGAGTCTGGCACAGCACCGGTGAGCACCAGCTGTGGAGACCAATGCCCGTTCTCCCTCAGCGTCCCCAGCTCCCACACCTGGAGGAAGCTGTTGTTCGAGCCGCGGGATGCAGGCAGTGGGTGGGATGCGGTTCACACCGGAGGCCAGTGATGGGAACAGCGAAGGGAGGGATCTGGGCTAGCTAGCGGCCAGCCCCACCTGAGCACACAGGTGTGCCACAAACAGGCTAGCTGCAGGGCTTGGGGAACGCGTTATGCCTGAAGGCCTCGCCCAGGGTGCCTGTCTGTCTCTCTTTCAGGAAGGAAATGCACAAGAGCAGTCTTCAAAAGTTCAGAAAATTCGTAGTATAATAAAAGCTATGCATAGATTTCAATTTTTTCACACCCAAATAAACTTGTGCTTTAATTCTATTTTTCTGTAAGCTTTTTGAAGTCCCTCATAAATTAAAAGGAAGAAACAGGTGGCTGACAGGGCCGTCTCAGGCTGCACTTACTCGGCCTCTTGCACACCTAGGACGGAATCCGCAGTCCTGACAGGACAGGCAGCGGGGACTCCGCACTGTGTGCATGGCCGGGAGGGGACGGGGTGCCCCAGCCTGGGCCTTCTCCCTGCAGACGGGTTATACAAATGCCACCGTGCCGGGTAGGCGCTGTCGAGTCACTCTCCCAAACCCTCTCGACGTAGCAGAAGGCCCTGATTAAATGCCAGCTGGCCCTGGGGGCCTCCTGAGGAGTGCAGAGTTCAAGGAGAGTCGACCTGGGCAGGCACTGAGGGGTGTCCTGGGCCCAAGCGGGGCCGCGCGCTCTGCCCATCGAAGGCAGCTATCCGGGCGTTGGGGCCCCCGTGGTTTCCATGGCAACCCTACTGAACCCCGCTGCTGCAGGGACACCATGGAGGCTCCTGGGCCAGTGGCGTGAGGTGTTCCGACCAAACGGCTGTCCAGAAACAGCTGTGGCCACTGTGGGCAGTTCGCAGCCCTCATGGGGAAGTGGGGCTCAGCAGGGTCAGAGGACCGGGGAGGGCAACGGGTCAGGGACATTCATACACAGGGAGAAAGCAGGACAGCCAGGCCAGATGGCTCCTGGGGCAGCTATGCCCATGACCCCAGGCCAGATGGCCCCTGGGGGCAGCTACGCCCACGTCCCCTGGCCAGAGAGTCCACGAGGCAATAAAATGCCTTGCTGTCCCGCTCACCGCTCTGCCAGGCTGACCCCACGAGAAGGTGCCAGGTGTGCACCAGGTGTGCATCTGGAGACCTCCCTGAGCACACTGGGCAGGCGTACGCCCATGAGCTGGGGCCAGCTGGGCTGGGGCCACAGCGGTGTCAAGACCCTACTGGGGGTGCTGTCTCTTACTCATGGAAGAAATCAACTTTTTAAAAAGGTCCATGGAAAAATAAAACTAAGTACAAGTTTATTTTGGTGCAAAAAAAAAAATCAAAATTCATGTATTCCTTTCTTAAAAGTTCCATGAACTTTTGGATTACCTTCCATATACACATATATGTACGCACACACGTTTGATTCTTCTCTAGCTTCTCAGACCCTCAGGAAGTCCTGATGTCAGGTCTGATCTAGGAGAGTCCCCTTGACCCTGCAAGGGGGTGTAGGGTGATGCCAGGTCTCACCCGGAGCACGCACACACACACACACATACACACACGTGCGTACACACACACACACACACACACACACACACTTCAACACATTGTTTAAGCTGAACATAATTCCAAAACTAGAGTTTTAAGTAATTATAATGGGAAGATCCTCTCTAGTTTGGAATATTTTAAAGTAGGAATAAGAGAGTTTTCTTATGTGCATACCTTTAATTTTGTAAGCCTAATCAAGAACTGTGGGGAAAAAATATGAGCGCAGTCTGGGCTCCCGTGCGATTGGAGTCCAGGACGATTTACTCTGAAGTACCCTTTCCTCCAGCTCGGCTGTTTTGCTCTGCTTCATGGCTCAATCCATGTGCTTTTTAAAAGTGCCGCTCCAGGGGCACACCAGTTGGGCTTCCTCCTGCAGCTGGGGAGGGGTGCCCCAATTCCTGGGGGCCGGTCTCCTGGACCAGTGCCACACCTACCCGCAGGCTGACAGGAGGACAGAGACCCCCAGCCTTCCGTTCCCTGTGCCCTGGGGGCCGGCCTCCTGGGCCATTGTCACACCTACCCACAGGCTGAGAGGAAGACAGAGACCCCCAGCCTTCCGTCCCCTGTGCCAGGGGTTGTGCGCCCCACCTGCCGTGTGCCTGCTGGGACGTGACACAGGAACGCCCGAGGCCGGGCTGAAGTACTTCCCTATTTGCCAAAAGAGCAGACCTGGAGCTCCACTCAGTCCCCTTGATTCTGTTGAACGGATCCTGAAAACTTCCCTGGGGAAGCCAGGGAACCGGGCACCAATGGGTCAGTGTGCGCGTGCCCAGGACTCACGGGTCTTCCAGGTCCCCTGTTGTCATCGGCGGCCATTGTGGCCAACACCAGCACGGTGCTCGGCCTGCGGAGGTGCCCTGTCCCCGAGTGCCAAGCAGCTCCCAACAGCCCCCCACAGATAACCACGCGCACCTCCTACAGACAGGGGTCAGGGCGAGGAGGCGTGGCTCTCACTCGCGCTTCACCATCTCCGTAGGAGCGAGGAGACAAGCGCACGGAGCCGGGTTCTGATGGCTGCAGGACAATCCATTAACCACTTCTGATCGCCTCGTGGGAACAGACGGCGTCTTCGACTTCCAGACAGATGGAAGCAACATGGCAGCACTGAGCTCTTTTACTTTTTTATTTTTGAGGGAGATTTTGCTGCAGGGAGCGTGCGCTCACCAGACAGCAGAGAGAGACAGAGAGACAGAAAGCAAGAAATCAGCACCCAGGGGGATGGCCATGCCACAGTCCCGTCTCCTCCATTCTCCTCTCACGATGTTGGGCACACACACACGTGCCCAGCATGAATTTTAAGCTGCCAGGTCCGGGACTCGAACCACGGTTGACTACATGGGAGTCCAGCACTTGAACCACTATGTCCCCTGCTAGCCCCAGCACTGACATCTTAAGACTTGTGATGAGTTTACTCGTTTATCCTAAGGACTGTCCTGCACCTGGTCTGGACACACCCATCCTGCTCTGCAGGTGCCCCGTGATGGGGCCACCCCCACCCAGAGGTTTCTGGGAATGGGTGAGTGGCCAAGCTCAAGCAGGCGGCACAGTCTTGCCAATGGGACAATGGCCAGGCCAGAACTCACCACCGCATCAGGGTCTCTGCTGACCCCCGCTGGCCTGGGACTGCTTCATGCCTCTGGGCTTGGCAAGCTCCGCCCATGACCTTGTCTTGCAGCCCGACTGCCCCACACTGCCCTTTCTCCCAACTACAGAGCCGGCTGGGAATGTAAGAACTGGGCTCCTCCTGGCAGTGCGTAGGCAGCTCTGTGGAGTGGCCGCTTCGATGCGTCAGAGGTCGGGGCTGGACGGTGCCCAGGTGGGAAGGCCCCGGTGTGCACCCCGGAACCTGAACCTCTGCGCACATGTGCGTGCTCAGACTGGGCTGGCCGAGCCTGGGTGCTTTGTGGCAGGAAGACCCTGTTGGACATGACGCAGAACTCAGGCAGACAGGGAGGCCCAGCCCACCGGGCGTTACCAGGGCGCTGACTTCTAACCTTCTGTCTGATGGTGTACTCTGGGCAGTAAAACAGGTCTGGGTAGGGGCCAGCTGGGGGTGTGGTGGTGAAGGCCCTGGATCCCACATGGCCAACTCTGAGGTTCGAGTTCTGGACCTGGTAGTTCAAAACCACGCCCAGTGTGTGCACTCCCAATTCTTTCTGTTTTGGAGGTTTTCGCTAGAGGGCGCATGCGCTCAGCAGAGAGAGAGAGACAGAGAGTCAGAGAGCGAGAAATCACCCCTAGGGGGATGGCCACGCCGCAATCCCTTCTCCTCCTTTCTGCTCTTGGGATTTTGGGTATGCACACACACGTGCCCCACGTGAATTTAAGTCGCCAGGTCCGGGACTCGAACCGCGGTCAACTACGTGGGAGTCCCAGGAACTTGCCAGTTACGCTAACTGCTGGTCCCTTACCGCCAACTTTGAGAGGAGGGTGGAGAAGAGACTGTGGTGTGGCCAACCCCTGGGGAGTGATTTCACACTTTCCCTTTCTGTCTGTCTCTGTCTGGCAAGCACACATGCCTTATGGCAAAATCTTAAGAAAAACAACAACAAAAAAACCAATTCTGGGTGCACACCTCCAACAGCTTACGCGTATTTTCAGAATACCAATATATTACTTACATTATTACTATGTAATGTGTACATCTTATCCAATGAAGTAAACTATACATTTACATTACGAAACACACACACACAGAAAACAGAACGAACAAGTTAAAAACGAGTAAAAAATAGACATACAGAGAAGTTCTAGCATCTCCTTCCTGCCCCAGAGCTGCACACACCCACCCTGGGGGACTCGGGCTCAGAGCAGCGGTTAAAACCACTGGCGTACTGGTCCTGGCTGCATTTAAGTGAGTGAAACTGGACAGGGCGTTGATGACGAGGAGGCGCCTCCGCGGGGAAGGTAAGAGGCTCACGGCCAGGGTGAGTCTCGACCCAGAAGGACTGTACGCACTACTGACTTCGAGGGAGAAGGGACAGTTCCTCCCTCAGAACTGAGAAGCTCCCCCGTCCCACCACAGTTTGTGACGCAGGCAGGAGCAGGCCTGGCCTGTCGCGGCCCCCTGACTGATGGTGAGGGACTGCTGAGGACCACGAGGCGGTCAGGGAGCTGGGGTGCTGGGGCACGGTGGTGCAGAGGCTCCCCTGAGCCCCTCTCTCTGCCTGAAAAGGAGCCTCCAGCAGGAGCCCCGTGGTCCTGCACTCCCTCCCTGGATCTGGGCAGGGGAGGCTGGCTGCCCAGACAGGCTCTGGGGCTCCTTCAGGAGACTGGACACGACGAAGCGCCCGAGCGTCTCCATCCGCAGACTGCTTCCTGCAGCCCTCCCGCTCCCGACCATGTGCGGACACTCTCCCAGGCATGCTCGCCTGTGACTTCTGTAGCTCAGGATGCTGCAGAAGCGTCAATCGGCCCGCATTCTGTGTCACGTAGGGGGCCCCGGCTTACCTACCTACACAGTTAAAGTGGGGCTTCCTCCTGCTCTGCCTCAGGCTAATTCATTTGCAGGCCGACCAGAGGGCCTAGAGGGTGCTCCCCGGTGAGGCTCACCGTGTGACCCGTCCGCACAGACCGAGTGCCTGGGAAGGGGCGGCAGGTCTCGGGCCTGCCGCGGGTGTTCTGTGAGTGACGTCTCCAGGGTGGGAAACCAGCTCCGAGCTGTGTGAGCCAGCATGCCTTCCTCTGGGCTGTGGCCTGAGGCTCAGGACGCAGGAGCACAGGCTCCCGGGGGGCCGAGGGACAGGACGCTCCGCCATGGCTCTCAGAATACCAGCCAGGCCAGCTCCCAGTCATTCTGCTGTGGCCTTGAGAGCTAACCTGCTGCTTTGTCACCATTTAAGCCTAGAGGTCTTCAAGGGCTTAGAGCTGGCAGCAGGCAGACACCTCCTCCCTCCCGTCTTCACTCGGCCCCCTGCCCTTTCTCTCCTGTCTCTGGCTTTCTCTGATGGCTCAGGGCAACCCAAGGTAGCCAGCTCGAAATTAAGAGGACAGGGTCCCCGGGGTCAGGGCAGCCACCTTGGGATCAGATGGGAGGGCCACGACCAGGTGGACGGGTCGGCAGGGAGGAGAGGCCCTCGAGCCAGCTGAGGCTGGAGCCCCAGCAGGAGAGGGCGGTCTGGTGACCGGGCACACACTGGCACCTGCTGCATGTCAGGACTGCGTGGCCCTGCTGGTGGGCTAGTGCAGAAGCTGCAAACCAGACACAGACGCTGTGCTCTGTGAAGACCGGGTGCGAGTGAGCGTTTCCGCATGCAGAGCATCTGGGTGGCGGGAGCTCACAGAGAGCAGTGTGAGAGGGACACTGGGCCGGGCATGGGCTGCAGGCCAAACGTGGTGGCTGGGAGGCCGTGCTGAGAAAGTGGCCTATGAACCGAGACCTCGGACGAGGGACGGCCAGCCCCGAGGGTGTCTGGGAAGTGCGATGGAGGTGCAGCAGCACGGGCAAAGGTCCTGGGGCAGCCGCACAGCCCTGAGGAAGAACAGGTGTCAGAGAGGCCAGAGCACACTTGGGCGGGAGTGAACGGGGAGATGGGCTGGTGGGCTGGGCCCTGGGGCCTCTGGGAGGTCCTGGCATCGCTCTGAGGGAAATGGGGGGCGTGAGCAGTGAGGTGCTTCGAAGGTCTTTGGTAAATTCTCACAGTTGAATGAAAAAAGCAGGATGACAATACCGATACAGCACAATCTCAAATTTGCCCAAATACATGTAAATTTATACATAGAAAAGAAGAAGGCGCAAGAACAATATGCTAACATTTCATGTCGCTCTTCTCTGCGCACACTCATATTTACTGGCAGGATTACGGGTGATTTTAATTTCCTCCTTTACACTTGCCCGAATTTTCCTATTTTCAATAGCCAAGTATTATTTTCATAATCAGAAAAAGTCGTTAGAAACAAATGAGACAGAGGGGCACGTGAGCGGGGCGTCCCTGCGCCGTCCGGGCGGACTTGAGCCGCAGCAGGGCGCCTGTCCGTTTTGCACAGACGTGAGGTGTGCACAAGACTTTGGCGTCTTCCCGTCGAGGAGAAGGCCACCGTTTCTTAAGAGCACGGAATTTTGGCTGGGTCTAGTCCGTTTCTTCTTCCTGGGCTGGTTTGGCTCCCTGGTGACGGCCACCAGTTGAGTGGGGGTATGGCCAAGGTCAGACTCCTGTGGGGGCCCCCAGGGCTGTCGGCAGCCTCCTGGCACCATCCGCGGGGCTGCCACTGGGTGTCAGAGGGCCCGGGGCTGGCTGGGCGCGGCCTGGAAGGAAACGGTGAGGCAGATGAAACAAAGCGAGTGTGCGTCAGGGACAGAAGGAGGCGACGGCCCAGACACAGCATCCAGGCCACCCCGGGTACCGTGAGTACGTGCTGAGGGATTCGGGTGACTTGAACAGCAGAAGTCAGCGCAGGGAGGGGAGCAATGAGCCCCATGCCTGTTGCAGGCTGCAACGAGGCACCCTGCACGGCCGGCTGGCTGCAGAACAGCTGGGTGGGAGAAAGCCATTCTCCAGGCAGCTGGGTGGGCCTGGGGACAGCAATGTCCAGGCATGTCACATCCTCCCCCTGTGCTAGGAGCTGCGTTAGCGACCTCAGGGAGGGACCAGAGGAGCCGCTGCCTCCTCTGGTGGGTCCAGTCTACGGGTGGATAGTAGGATTCGGTGGCAAATCCATCCTGAACTTTGGGAGCAGAAGAGGACCAAAGATGGCAGAGAGTGGGGGGTGGGAGCACGTCCCAAGGCTGGTCACCTCCAGGGCTCCTGACCTCAGTCCCCAGCTCTGTTCTGGAATGGATGGGTATTTACTTATGTTTTTAACTTCACAGGGACTAGCCAGGCTGGGATGAGAGCGAAGGTGCCGGCCTGACAGCCTACTTGACCACGGCCATGCTCGGCGGTGCCTGCTGTCCCCCCCGGGTTCACTCTGGGAGAGCTCGCCTGCTTAGCGCTGCTCAGGACGGCACGTGCCCTGCAGGGCACTCACGGCTCCTCCCTTGTCCACCCGTGATCCAATTCCAGGGGTGCATCTGACACCCACAGGCCACAGTAGCTTTCACTTTTTTTTGGAGAGGTTTTTGCTGTAGGGTGCGTGCGCTCACCAGAAAGACAGAGAGAGACAGAAAGAGAGAAATCATGCCCTCCCCCCCC
>NW_006159496.1:541881-548207 GCF_000334495.1 Tupaia belangeri chinensis
ATTTAAAAAAAAAAAAAAAAAGGATCTTAGGCACACACGCACATGCGCCCGGTTTGAGTTTATAGGTCCAGGATTTGAACCATGGTAGGCTACATGGGAGTTCAGTGACATAGCCATTACTCTAACTGCTAGTCCCATTTTAACTTTAAAAAAGACACGAAAGTAGAAACATGCCTACTGACTCGCATCAGCCAATGGCTTCCTGGCGTTCCTGCTTCACCTGCTTGCGTTGCCACAGTTCCTGAAAGGGTTCAAAGCCAACCCAGGCACCTGGGACCCCTCACAGCTGCAGCTGCAGGCGCTGGCCCAGCGTCGGGCCCGGGAGGAGCTGAAAGCCCGGGGCTGGTTCCTCCTCGCCTCCCCAGGTCTCCTCAGAGGAGCGAGTCCAGGAGCGGGTGGGCCTCTCAGCCTGCGCCCTCTCGGGGTCAGGCGGGTGGGGCCAGGCCGGTGCTCTGACCTGCGTTGTTTCCTGAGTCTCCTCTCAGAGCCCCGCTTCGCCCCTCAGCAGGACCTGGGGATGGAGAAGGGCCCTGACCTAAACCCAGCTACCGCCCAGTAAACTTTCCCAGCCGTGACACGTTTTAGAGCGGGGGCGCAAGGCTCGGGTCACAAGTTTAGCAGTGAGAAATCTGAGTGGGGCGGGTTTACACACACACACACACACACACACACACGCCTTAAATGCGTCACATTTACAGAGCGGGAGCTTGACCTCCTGGTGTCCTGCTCTGCCCCATCCCGGCATGGCCTGCACCAGCACGGGCTGCCCTGTGACGGCGAGGCTGGGCAGCGGGGCACCCGTGTGCCACTCGCGAGTCCCAGGCCGCACTGGCTGAGCGCGTGCCGGGTGTCCTGAAAGCTGGGAGGCTTCAGACAGGCGCCCCCACCTTCCCAGTTCTGGAGACGGATTCCCCACGTGACGTCTTCACATCCAAGACGATTCCACTTGTTTCCAAGCCTCGTTCCTTATTCATGGGACAGCTCCCAACGCAAGCACACGAGGATGCCTGGCTTCTTCCTACCCTCTCCACAGTGACCCCGAGGGTGCTCAGTGGAGGGCAGACCTTGTAGGGGCCCAAAGGTGGCAGTTGAAGAAGGGGGACTGGTACCACGTAGCCCTCAGCTTGAGCCAGGTGCCGTCTGGCACCTCGAGTATGGCAATGACTCCATCTGTACAGGGCTCCGTGAGGCAGGTGAGGTTGCTGCTCTGTCACATAGGTGAGGACACGGCACGGGACGCTGCACCGTGAGCAAGGGGAGTCCATGGCGGGTGCCTGGAGCCAGCCCTCTCGGGCGGGAGGGCCTGGCCCGAGCAAGGGCCAGAGGAAGGGACCGAGAAAGCCAGCACTCCGGCAGCAGGGCAGAGCCGGGGTGGACGGGGAGGGTGGGTGGCCCTCACTGGGGACTGCGGTGAGGAGTCTGGGCGCATTCTAAGGGCGCTGGGCCCCACTGCAGGCAGCCGGGTCATCTGTAAGACGGTGCTGTCACACGTGGGCATGGTACTGTCACACTCTGGGGAGGGGAGCCGGGCAGGAGCCATGTGGCAGCTGAGGGCTGGGCTGCCTGAGGCCATCTGGCCCCACCCCGAGGGGCACAAGACCCCTTAGGCTTCCTGTGACCAGCGATCAAAACCTCGTGGCCCAGAAGGTTCTGTCTATGTCATTTCAAATGATCAAAGCTCACCTAGGAGCAGGCAGGGGTGCTTAGCAAAGGGCAGGGCAAGGTTGGGGGAGCCCGTGGACATGGGACAAAGGCGCCAAGCAGGGAAGGACCCAAGAGGCTCCCTGGTCCTGCCCGGAAGCCTCAGCGAGCCTCAAAGTGCCGCTGAGTCTGAGCCACTTGGAGCCACCCCAGAACAAAGCCCAAGGGCATCTGTGGGAGAGCAGGCATGCCCAGGACCCAGGCCGCGAGGCTGGAAGGCGGTATGGGGTCAGCCAGCAGGCATGCAGCGCGGAGAACAGCCAGAGCCGGCAGGGGACGAGGGATCTGCGCACGGGCTCCCAGGAGCCGCGTCCAGACTGCACGGCTAAGTGCGAGTTAGTGCAGGCTGAGCTCTCTAAGGATAGACGGGCATCCAGAAGACTCCACTCTGAACTTCGGGAACTGAGAAACTGAGACACTTCCACACGCCCCCAGACACTGAGGCGCCGGGGGACCAGGAAGCGCAGCCTGTCCCGCCCCGCCCTCACCGCCCCGCCTGCCTCGGCCTCCTCTGAGGCTGCCCCTTGCCTTCCCAGGAGCAGGGACTTGAGCCGCTGTGTCCATCAACATCCTGGGCAGTCAGCAGTGGGGCCTCAGGTAAATGTCTGGAAGGTTCCAGGACAGGCCTGCCCACCGCGGCAGACCCAGCACGGAGAGTCACCGGGAGCTGCAGCCACAGAAGGCCCCTCAGGGCATGGTGGGAGTGCAGAGTGGCTGCACCAGGCACTCAGACTGCACAGGGTGACCCCGGGCCCAACCCCTGCCAGCGCCTTCCCGGCCCAGTGAGGGTCCAGCGTCAGCATCCCTGCCTCCAGAGCCCCTTTGTCCCACTCTGTCCGCACACAGCCGTTACGGCCTTCAGCCCTCAAGGTAGCGGTGGAGAGGACCAGGCTGGGGAGGCAGTCCAGCCAGAAGTTGGGGCCAGTCCCTGCCCACACCTTGCAGAAGTTGGCAGAATGGGTTTTCGGTAGGTGAAGAAGAATGTGGGAAAAGAGAGAGAGAGAGACAGAGACAGAGACAGGAGCCAGGTGGTGGCACAGTGGTAATGCAACAGGACCCACATGGGGAAGGTGATGGGTTCGCATCCCGGAACCTCCCTGTGCAGTGGGGTAAGCTGACGCCGGGGGTCGATCTTAGCACAAGACCCTGCTGGGGGTCTGCCTCTCTCTTATGGAAGAACTAAATAAACAATACCGAAGAGAGGCAGAAGGTAACTATGGGACAGCCTTTACCCGCCCTTTATTCTCCAGCCACTACCCTCTGTGGCCCTCCGGAGGCTTCAGACCACAGGGACCGGCCAGCTATAGTGTCCCTTGGCAGCTCTCAGGGCCTCCTCTCCCCGAGATGTCAGCGGCCACCCCGTGCTGTCGGTGGGTGCTGGGCCACCCACACGGCTGGGCCTGCTGTCTCCCTGCATCCTCCCGGTGACGTGGACCTGGGGTGCCCACACGGCTGGGCCTGCTGTCTCCCTGCATCCTCCCGGTGACATTAGCCAGGGGTGCTGCCCACACGTTCTATGCACAGAGATGCCACCCAGGAGCACCACGCAGCTTGTTAAAGCCCCGGCAACCTCCGGTTCTAGAGACTGATCAAGAGTTGGGGTGTCATGCCAGGTGCGTGTGCGTGTGTGCCCAAGGTCCTGAGAGGAGAATGGAAGAGAAGGGATTGCAGTGTGGCCATCCCCCCTGGGGGGTGGCTTCTCACTTTCTGTCTCTTTCTCCCTGTCTGGCGTGCGCATGTGCTCTATAGAAAAACCTCTCCAAAAAAAAAAATAGAGTCAGGGTGTCCCAGTGCCCAGTTCTTGCAGGGGGGAGTACAGAAGGCCAACTAGGAGCAGAGGTTTGTAGCCCCTGCTCCTCCACCCTGCCATGGCGGCCTGACGCTGGGCTTCTCTGTGAGGCTGAGGGAGGGCAGGCACACACGGGCCAGGTGGCAGGACGGGCTCCTCCGACTTTGAGGCCTCGCCATTGCGCTCGTGGACCTGGCTGGATGGCATGCCCTGTCCTCACACCCTCCCCGGAAGCACATGCCCACCCAGGTGCGGGCCAACGACCTGCAGGGCGACGGAAGAAGCCGCATTGCGAGAGGGCAAACCCGAGTCCTGGAAGTATCACCATCCAGCCCAGGACGGCCGGGACGTGGCGATGAGCTGGCGCTGAGCTCCAGGGCCGAGAGGCTGTCAGCCAGCCTGGCAGCTCTCCCCAGGGTACTGGCACCACCAGAACAGGCAGAGGTGCAGTCACCTTCACCCGCTGTGAGAAGAGGAAGTGTGGGGACCCAGGGCTCAGGACCACGCCTGACAGCGTGCACCGAGATTAGGTGCTCAGTCAGGGCCTCGGTGGGTCGTGGTCGTCGGTAACGCCTGCTGCTCTGGGAGCCTCATGTTCATCTGGCTGTCCAGACTCAGGCTTTGCCACCATCATGTGTTCCAGGGTACCTAAGTAGCATCGTGTCCACGACTGTCCTCAGTGCCACGCAGGGTCCACTGGCCACCTCAGTAGCATTGTGTCCACGACTGTCCTCAGTGCCACGCAGGGTCCACTGGCCACCTCAGTGCCACGCAGGGTCCACTGGCCACCTCAGTGCCACGCAGGGTCCTCTGGCCACCTCAGTGCCACGCAGGGTCCTCTGGCTACCTCAGTGCCACGCAGGGTCCACTGGCCACCTCAGTACCACACAGGGTCCATTGGCCACTAGACCAACACCAAGGGCTTGGCCTGTCTGGCTGCTCAGAGTCAGGGTTCTTGCTCACCCCCTGGCCCCCACTGGCCCTGGAGTAAGGTGGATCCTCACCTTCTGGAGCAGCCTCTCTCTTGGTCCCGAGGACATGGTGAGGTCCCAAGGGCTCCAGGTGCCAGAAGCCTCTATCCTCGGGTCAGAGAGGAGTAGGCAGAGCTGTAGGGGGCCTGGTGGAATCCTGGGTTCTTCTTCTTCTTTGTTTTTAATGAGTTTTTTTCCATAGAGCACATGCATTTGCCCGAGAGTCAGGGAGAAACAGTGAGAAGGAAAATGAGAAATCACCTCCCAGGGAGGATGGCCACGCCAAAATCCCTTCTCCTCCTGGGATTTCGGGCATGCACACGTGCGTGCCTGGCATGAGTTTCAAGCCGCTGGGTCCAGAACTTGAACTGCCATCCTCCTCGTAGGAGTCCAGCACCTTAACCACCACACCACCTGCTGACCCCGGATCCCTGGATTCTGACGTGGCATGTGTGGAAGGAACAGGAGTTGTACGCTTGCTTGGGCGGCGCCAGGCAGCCTCCTGAAGGGCACGTCCGGCTCAGCCTACAGTGGTGGGTCAGCTCTCGGCCAGCTTGGGAGCGCACAGGGAAGGCGGGCAGACCGATTGCAGTACCCACAGATTCTACTCCACCTGCCTCGGGGCTCCGGCAAGTGTCCGGAAAGGACGCCCCACCGCACACCACCCACCCATGCAACCTCTCCCACGATCACCACTCAGAACTTTGCTGGCATCCCAGGAGCCCCCTTAGAGTGAGTATCTCCCCACGGCCACCTCGGACATCCATGGTGACAGAGCGGCCCGCCTGCATTTGGGCTTCCTGTACCGTCCCGGCCCAGCTCCTCTCAGCGATCTGCCAGCGAGAGGACAGTCCCCCACACCTGGATGTACCAGGTGCTGTTCGCGTTCATGCCCACCGGGTCCCACTGTGTGGGTACCCGGGGTCGGCTTGGCCACTCCGCTGTCGGGGGACCTTTGGGTGGCTTTCAGTGGGAAGCACCAGAATCCCGTCTGCAGGGACCTTCCCATGCATGTGTGGGTATCGCTGTAAGCCTGCCTGGGGAGAACGCGCCATGGCTGCAGACGCCCGAGAGCTTGGAGTGTGGGCTTCCCGATGCCACGTGAGTGTGCTCCTGCACGGAGCTGTTCGAGGTCAGGCAGCAGGACAGACAGACGTCCCCCAGAGCTGGAGCAAACACATGGCAAGTGGGAACTTGAAGTACTTTGGGGAGCTGTGACTGATGAGTGGGCTCGAGGGGCATGTGTGTGTGCGTGGAGCGTGTGGACTCTCGTCATGGGAGAGCCCCGATCTCTGGCAGCTGATCCGAGGGCACCATGAGAAAGCCTCGGTCCAGGAGATTCGAAGCGGGGAGGAATGGTCAGAGATGAGGCTGGGGGCCGGCAGCGGCCTGGTGGGAATGCAGCCTGGGCATGTACGTGTGCACCCTAATCCCAGGAAGAGAATGGGGAGGGGACTGCGGCCTGGCTATCCCCGGCGTGATTTCTCGCTTTCCCTCTCACTGTCTCTCTCTGGTAAGCGCATGTGCCCTACGGCAAAAACCTGAAAAAAAGAAAAAAGAAAAAAAAGAGACGAGGCTGGAAAAACGTACGAAAGTCAAACTGCAGCAGGCCTCGAAGGCCACGCTAAAGCCTTTGCGCGTTATCCTGTGGGTGACGGGGAACTGCTAAACTTTTTCAAGTTTATTTATTTATTTCTTCCATGAGCAAGAGAGACAAAGACAGAGGAAGAGAGAAAGAGACAGAGAGACAGTACCCCCAACAGGGGCCTGACATTGAGATGACAGCACAGGCATGCGCGGGGAGTCCAGGCAGGCCTTCCAGGAAGAGAGCAGGGCTTCCGCGTGGGTCGGCGGGGGCTCTCACC
>NW_006159496.1:548328-548616 GCF_000334495.1 Tupaia belangeri chinensis
GCACGACAGCCGCGGCACAGCCGGCACGCCCCCGCCCCCGCCGCTCCTCTGCACCCGTATGCCTTTCCGTGCGGAGGGCAGGCGCGTGGCGTACTGCACTAGCTGAGTATCCCAGGGCGGGAGGGGAGGGCCAAGCCGCCCGGGCCACCTGTGAGAGCCCAGGCCCTGCTGCTCGTCAGCTGGGGGACCTGGCGAGCACCGAGTGAGTGCCGGCCTCTGCTCTGTAAGAGGTGGTCACCGTCCTCACACACCAGCACTGCAGAGGGGAGGGCGTGAGGGCACGACTCG
>NW_006159496.1:548844-559700 GCF_000334495.1 Tupaia belangeri chinensis
TTATTTATCGACAGGTTATGTGCACTCACCAGAGGGAGAGACGGAGACAGAGAGGGAAAGCGAGAAATCACCCCCGGGGGATGGTCACACTGCAATGCCTTGTTCTCCCGTCTCCCCTTGGGATTCTGGGCATGCATGCACACACACCTGGTGTGCTTTTCAAACCACTGGGTCTAGGACTTGAACCACACAGTTTGCCACGGAGATCCAGCTGCTTTAACCACCATGCCACATGCTGGCCCCCACGGTGCTTTGTAGTTACAGAAAAGAGACAGAAAATTACTAGGTTCCAATGAGCCTCAAATCACCTCTGCATTAGTGCCCCAGTTGGGCGAAGTGCCCACCACCGAGTCCAAGGAGCGCTCTCCGGCTGCGATGTCTCCTTCGTGTCGTCTGCAGAGTCCCGGGCTGCGCTGCCCCTGCCTGCACTCGGCTGCCCCGGGTGGGGGACTAGAGCCGCACTCCGAGGGCTTGGGAAACTGAGTGAGTGCAGGTGTCCTGCAGGAGACGGCGAGGTGGCGGGCTGGCAGCCCCCCTGACTATGAGGTGATCTGCAGCCAGGCCTGGCCAGACCCCCAAGGCCGGCCAAGGCTATTCCCACAGCCCAACATGGTCTGGATCAAAAACCGTGTCCCGACCTGCGGTCACTGCGGGGAGCAGCCGTCTTAGAAAGGGGCTCCAGGCCGCCCTGCCCTGGAGGAACAAGCGGGGACAGAGGGCGGCGGCCAGGGACTCACCTCCACGTACAGCAGGGGGAAGATGCCGACCTTGTCCCCCAGCGCGCCTTCCGCCCAGTTGTCGTCCACTCTCCTGAGCACGGTCAGGACCTCATCCTGGATTCCGCGGCCAGCACGTCCGGGTGCACGCCAACACACACGACAGAGAGAGAACAGGAGACCGTCAGCACTGGCCGGGCCCGAGCGAGCCTCCGAGGCCTCACCGCCCAGGCCGAGGCTCGAACTCTGAGCGCGCCCACCCCACCCTCGCCAAGGTCTCTCACTTTCTCCCTGAGGCTAGTGCTTACAGCTGCGAATGCCCACAAGGAACAGGCCTGGAGGTCAGCCTTTCAAAACTCGTGTTCCTATTTTTTATTTAATGACATAAAATATTTTGAATAAACGTGACTAATTATAAACTGTTCTGGGGCTCAATCACAGAATGAAAAACGACCCAGTCCCACGTTTAGTTCAAGTGGTGGGTGCACATGGCTTAGCACGGCCCTTAGGTTCTTCGGCACACCCGACCACGGCAAGTATGAACGCAGTGGGCACAGCCCGAGGAGGCGGCAGTGGGGGCAGGGAAGCCATGCTTTCAGCTGAGAAGTGTGGACAGCCAGCCGCGAGGAAGGGACACTGATCCTGTCCCAGAGGAGCCTTGATGAAGGACAGGGCAGCGGGAAGGGATGGGGACCGATGGAGGGATCCCCAGGGGAGAGACGCAGTCGAGGCAAGGACCAAGAGGGACGGAGGCCACTCAGCACTGCCCTGGGCGATGCTGGTGCCTCTGCCCGGGGTCACGGTGGCCTGTGCTCCTCTCCCACCGTCACCCTTTCCACACCCAGGGTGTCCTGGAACCCTCCTCCTCCTCACTGGCCTAAGGAATCGGTGGGCGACCAGCCGGCCAGTCTGGGATCTGCTGTGCTGAGGACAGCGGAGGCCCCGTGACATGCCGTCCCCTCTCCCAGGAGCCTTGGGACCGCGATGTGAAGTGACCACGAAGGCTTACAGGCCTCTGTCAGGGCCAGGGAGACGTTTCGGACTGGGGACTTCATGGGACATTAGAGACGTCCACTGTGAGCTGGGGGACCATGGGATCCGGGTGTTCGACAAAGGCGAGGGTGAGCGATCCAGCGAGAGCCTGCCGTGCCCTCAGAGAACGCGACGGAGAGCCTGCGGGGGCTCCGAGGTCTCTGCCAGGACACAGGGCGGGGTGGGGCCGTCCTCGGCCATCACACCCCTCCTCTCCTGTCCTCACCTCAACTCCCCAGCCTAAAACAACGCCGCCAACAAAACCACGCGGGGCTTTATTGGACAAAAACTGCCCCCGCCCAGAGGGTGCCGCGGCATCGTGAGGGGTGCAGCACTTGGCGGGGGCAGCTGCCAGCCTCGGGGGTGGGGACTCCAGCCAGCAGCCAGCCATTCGCCACGCTCAGCCACGAGCCTGTGGGGGTTCTGTAACCACCAGGGCCACAGAGGAGAACCACCTGTGGGGACGTGTGCGGAGTGCCCCTGCTCTTGGCCCGGCGGTCACGCGTCCATAACCAGGAGAGCCTGCCTGCGACCGGTCCCCTCGGTCCAGCCACAGAGAGGCCCCAGGACGCCACCGCTCACACAGAGGGAAAGATGACTGAGGGCCGTCCACGAGTCAGGGCGTCTGCAATAGCAAAATGCCACAAAAAAGAAGAAGAATTTTGTAAAAACTAAAAGAAAAAAGATCACTAATTTTGGTTTAGGAAAAAAATATAAAAACATCCACACTATTATTTAACACTGGTCTTAGAATTGGAGCAAAAGCAATAAAATAAAATAAAATGTAAGTATAAATACTGGAAAGAAAGGTATACAATTCTCTACCTAGAAAAATAGAGTAGCAACTAGAAATTAGGATAAATAAAAATTTGGAAAACGCTGCCAATTTTAAAACGAATACATAAAAATCACTGGCTTTCTCACCTACCAGTAACAATCGGTTAGAAAAATGTAATTAAAATTGGCTAATCATTGGGACCAGCAGTCAGTGTAATGGCTATGTCGCTGGACTCCCATGTAGTCGACCGTGGTTCGTGTCCCGGACCCAGTGGCTTAGAACTCACGCCGGGCGCGTGTGCCTGCGTGCCCAAGATCCTGAGAGGAGAATGGAGAAGGGATTGCGGCGTGGCCATCCCCCCTGGGGGGTGGTTTCTTGCTTTCTGTCTCTGTCTCTCTCTGTCTGTCTGGTGAGTGCATGCGCCCTATAGCAAAAACCTCTCAAAAAAAAAAAATTGGCTAACCATTAAAAAAACACAGTGAGGGATCAGCAGATGGAGTAATGGTTATGTCACTGGATTCCCACATGGCCAACTTGGTTCAGGTCCCAGACCTGGTGGCTTGAAATTCACGCCAACACATGTTTGCGCATGCCCAAGATCGGAGAGGCAATGGATTGTGGTGTGGTCATCCCCTCTGGGGGTGATTTCTTGCTTTCTGTCTCTGTGGTGAGTGCACATGCCCTATGGCAAAAATCTCTAAACTAAATAATCAAATAACAGCAAGTTTTCTATTCAGTGTACATGGGCACTTCAAAAAGTTCATGGAAATTAAATTAAAATATATTTATTTTGCTGCCTAAAAGTTGAAATCCCTGTATAATTTTTCACAATATGTGTTTTCTATAGTTTTCAAAGACCTCCTTGTGTAAGCCAAAATTAATTATGTAAGAGTTAAAGATATAAATGTTAGAGAAACAAATCTTGACTGTCCAAGAAGAAAATACGAACAGATGTTTAATCGTGAGCTGGGGAAGGCATTTTAAGCATGATAACAAATATCTGGCTACCAGAAAACTAAATAGCCCATGTTAAAAACAGCAGAAACAAATGAAAAGGCAAAGAACTAGGAAAATGCTTTCAGGATATGTGATAGATAAAGGCTTATTACACTGTGTAGACCCTAAGAGAAGGTGAGGATAGAAGACTAACAGCTTCAAAGACAAACAGGGCAGAGGCAGAAGTCGAGGACTCTCAAGGAAAACAAATCGCCATCAAATATGGTCGATGACGTCAGCTTGACGAGTGCTCAAAGAGATGCAATTTAAACAAGAAGATTCTTCTTTATTTTTGTCTGTCAACTGCACAAAGATGAACATGAGCCGCCCACAGTGGTGGCCGTCCTGGGACTGTCCTGTGTGTGGTGGGGACGTCGATGTCGGGCCGGCAGTTCGGAGACTCCTACCACGTCAGGGCCTGGAAGCCTGCACAGCCCCGAGCTGACAGCGCTATGTCTAGGACGCCGTCCTAAGAGGATCAAGCGTGCAGAAAGCTTTGGCTCTGACGACGCCCACCATGGCATTTGGTCAAGTCGAGAGAAATGAGAAACAAGTGCCTACAGGAAAGGGGGATTGGTTAGATAAATTACGGTACTGTCCACTCAGTGCAATACATTCAGTCATTAAATATGATATGGGGAGGCTGGGCCAGTGGGATGGTAAAGAAGTTGGACCCCACATGGCTGATCGTGGTTCGAACCCCAGCCCCAGTGGCTTGAAAAACACATGCTGGGCACATGTGCAAACATGCCCCAATCTCCACCGTGTGGAGAAATGGAGACACTGCGGCATGACCACGCCTCATCGGGGAGTGCTCTTCCCCTCCTTGTCTCTGTCTCTGACAATGAGAGAGAGACAGACAGAAAGATGGAAGGAAGGAAGAAACGAGAGAGAGGTGGCCATACAAGGCTGTCATGGCTACACAGCTGAACCCACTGAAAGCCCTGGTTTGTGTCCTGGGCCTCTCTGAGCACACCAGGCACGCATGCGCATGCCGGCGACCCCGGCTGGCTGAGGCTGCGTGGTTCACGGCATGAGGACCCTCTTGGGGGCACTCTCTTCCTTTCTCTTTCTGTCTCTCCACCCCTCTGTTATCTCTTTCTTAGATGAAATATATAAACTAACAAACAAACACGGGGAAGGAACAAGAGCAATGGGGAGGGAAACACTCATGTTAAATTGAGTCCTGACCTCTGGTCTTTGAGCTGCCGCAGAAGCAATCGCCGACACGCCTCCCACAGCTCTCCGGAGTAGATTCCCCACCCACGCTCGGGCACACACGCACACACGTGTGTGCCCAGGCACCTCTCGAAGACAGGGATGTGGCACCTCACGCACTGCTCCTCACCTGGCTTTCCCGCCAGGCGCAGTCGGAGGGAGGCTGAGACACGGAGCCTGCAGCTCTGCCTCACCCCCCAACAGCACGAGTGTGCCCTGATGCACTGAGCGGGCTCGGAAGCCATTGGTACACGAAGTGCGCATGTCATTATTAATTTTACTAGGGCGACCCCACTTCTTGACTTGAAAATGTTATAAATACACGCACCCAGAAAAAGTCTGGAAGCACACAGGCCAGAATCTGAAGCGTGGATAGCTTGAGGGGAGTTTTGATTTGTGTGCTCGTCTCTATTTTCCAGATATCCTAGAGCAAGTATAGCTCGGTGTCATGACAGAATTGTCTTACGAGCAAGGGAGGAAATGCAGGGAGGGTGTAGTGGCTTATGGCTGTCACGCGCTTCTCGATGACGCGCTCTATTTCCAGTCAGTTTTGATTTTCTTTCTTTTTCTTTTGGAGAGGTTTTTGCTATAGGGAGTGTGCACTCGCCAGAAAGACAGAGAGAAAGAAAGCGAGAAATCACCCCCCAGGGGGATGGCCACGCCTCAATCCCTCCTCTCAGGATTTTAGGTACACGTGCACACGCGGCCAGTGTGAGTTTAAGCCATCAGGTCCGGGACTTGAACCGCAGTCAACTACATGGGAGTCCAGCGACATAGCCATTATGCCAAGTGCTGGCCCCCAGTTTTGGCATTTTTAGCTATGTTTCAAAGTCAAATATCAGGGGGCAGTAAGTGGCATAGAGATTAAGGCGTTGGACTCCCACATGGCTGATGGCGGTCTGGGTCCTGAACCAGGCAGATTGAAACTCAAGCTGGGTATATGTGTGTGCATGGCCTAAATCCCTTGTGGAGGAGGGACTGCAGTGTGGCAATTCCCCTTGGGGGATGATTTCTCGCTTCCTGTCTCTGTCTTCTGGGTGAGTGCATGCATCCTGTAGCAAAATTCTGTCTCAAAAAAAAAAAAAAGAAAGAAAGAAAGAGAGAGAGAGAATGAATGAACCAAAAATGTCCATCTTTCACGAGGAAAAAGTGACGTGCAACAGTGGAGGGGTAGAGGAGGCTGAGCTGGCAGGGGTGGGCTCCCAGGCCCACTGCAAGGCTGAGGCAGTGGGCACAGCGAGGACGTTTGCTCTGACCGGTCACCGTGAAATCCTGCATGCAGGCTAAGACCAAATGACATGGAGCTTCCTGGGTGAGGAGACCGAGGTAAAACAGCACCTCTGGCTTTCGGTCACACCCGCCACATGCCCGGCTGATAGCCCTGTGGTAATGCATGCGCCGTTTGATCCTCAAGCCAGCGGGTGGCCTGCAGTTAAGTCACGCCCTTCCTCCACAGCAAGTCAAGGCAGAATAAGCTTAGATGTGCAGGAGACCGAGGTCACAGGGCAAAGTGCCACCTGCACCACCGAGGGGACTGCCAGGCAAACACAGAGCCACAGTGGCCAGAGCAGGGCCCCACAGGCCACCATGTACGCGGGAGCCAGGGCGAGCCTGGGTTAGCTGGTGAGTGTGGGAGGCTGAGTGTGGGCAAGGGGAAACTCCAGGGGCAGCAATCTGCTGTGACCTCTGAGAGCTTTCCTCCCAGGGGCCCTCCAGGTCCTCACTGCAATGTCAGAGGAAAACCCTCTCCTGTGTCCAGCCCAGGGGAAGGAGCTACTTTCAAACATGCCAGATTTTTTAAAAGGGAATTCTTTATTTAATTTTATTTATTGTTATTACTTTTTAAATTTGACCAGAGAGAGACAGAGACAAAGAGAAGATGAGAAAGCAAACCACCAGGTCTGGGGCTCAAAATGTGGTTGGCCGTGTGGGAGTCCAGAGCCTCAATCCCCAGATTTTTTTCTTTCTATAACCAAGAGCTGCCCTTCAGAGGAACTAGGTTAACTAGGTAACTTAGTTAGCTGGGCCAAACCTGCTGGGTTTTACCAGAGCCATCTAACTGACCTGGGGGAAGAGAAACTCCCAACTCCAGCCATCCCGTGCCAAGGAACGGTGAAGCGATGGAGGGCAGGGGGCGGTTAAGGAACACAGGTGACGGTCACAGTTCAGAGTCGCAGTCACCGAAAGATGGAGCCCAAGTCACTGGGCACGGACCTCTCCCCGCACACCCCTCCCCAGCTCACACCGAGGGCACACGGGGAACTCTCCCTGCACACACCTCCCCACGTTACACCGAGGGCACACGGGGACCTCTCTCCACACACCCGCACACACCTCCCACCTCACACCGAGGGCACACGGGGACCTCTCCCCGCACACACCTCCCACGGAGGGCACACGGGGAGCAGTTGCCTTCCGCAGCACACCGCGGCTGGCTGTCGAGGAAAACCGTGAGACATTCTAAAAGGCAAAAAGCCCAGAAGCACTGAGACACAGCTGTAAGCGGCGCGAGTATCAGGACCAGGCTCGGATGCGGAGCCCATGCTGGATCAGACCGGGGATTTAAAGCAACTCCATTCACACGTCAAGGGCTCTCACGGCTAAAGCAGGAAGCATGCAAGAAGAGATGGATAACGCCGGCCGAGAGACAGAAATTCCAAGGCAACAAACGAAAGAAAGGCTGGTGAGCAAATGCGCTGCAGCGTGGAGGACTCCTCTGAAGGGCTGATTAGTAGATTGGACGTGGCTGAGGAAAGACTCTCTAAGCGCGAGGATATCGCAACAGAAACCCCCAAAATAGGGGGCCGTGGTGGTGTGGAGGTTAAGGCAGCAGGATCCCACCTGGCCGGCCGTGGGGTTCAAGTCCCAGACCCGGCAGCTGGAGCACATGCCTGGCACGTGTGTGTGCGCCCAAAATCCTGAGGGGAGAATGGAGAAGGGCTTAGACTGTGACCATCCCCCTGAGGGGTGATTTCTCATTTTCCCTCGCTCCCCCTCTTTCTCTCACTTTCTCGCTCTGACAAGTGCATGTGCCCTGAAACAATTTTAAAAAGAAGAAGAAAGAAAAAGAAACCTCCAAAAGGAAAAAGCAAAGGGAAAGAAAGAAAAAAAAAATCCAGAACTGTGGGACAACTACGAACACGTAATGAGAACACCAAAAGGGGAGAAAGGAGAAGATAAAAAAGAGGAAATACTTGAAACAATAATAATGGAATTCCTCCAACTACTGTCAGACACCAAACCTCAGGTCCAGGAAGCTCAGGGAACACCAACCGAGATGACTGTGAGAAACGCTATTACCTAGGCATATCATTTTCGAACCACAGAAAACGAGAAATGCTGAAGAAGTCAGAGGAAGGAAACATCATCCTATACAGAACAAAGGCAGGATTTACATCTGATGTTTCGGAACCAGGCAAGCGAGAAGAAAGTAAGAAAATATTTAAAGTGTTGAAGAAAACCAACAAAAACCCCAGCAACCTAGACTTCTGTACCATGCAAAATTATTCTTCAAAAGTAAAGGAGAAATGAACATTTTTTTCAGATATACAAAAAGTGAGGGGCTTTGTTGCCAGTAGATCTGCCTGGCAAGAAATGTTAGAGTTCTTTAGAGAGAAGGAAAATAAGGTAGGTCAGAAATTCAGACCTACACAAAGAAAGGAAGAGCACAGAGAAGAAGTAACTAGAAAACTGGAACTTTGTTTTTTTCCCTATTCTTAATTGATCTAACAAATAACAGTTTTTTTTTTTTTTTGGAGAGGTTTTCGCTATGGGGCGCGTGCGCTCGCCAGACAGACAGAGAGAGACATAGAGACAGAAAGCGAGAAATCACCCCCCAGGGGGGATGGTCACGCCGCAATCCCTTCTCCTCCATTCTCCTCTCGTGATCTTGGGCACGCACGCACATGTGCCCGGCGTGAAATTTAACCCACCGGGTCCGAGACGCGAACCGCAGTCGACTACGTGGGAGTCCAGCGACATAGCCATTACGCTAACTGCTGGTTCCCACAAATAACAGTTTGTTTAAAATAACAGAGAGAGTGAATTCGATGAGGTATGCTTATCTGTGTGTGTCTATGCATACACCCACTGCTTTATATAAGGGAACTGAAAGACAGCAACAAAACAAGGGATGGGGGGATGAAATAAACGGCGGACCACAGTTCGAGCCCCGGACCCGGTGACTTGAAATTCACACCAGGTGCAGTTGCACAGGTGCCCAAAAAACCAGAGGGAAGAGTTGGGAAGGGGTTGGGAAGTGGCTGTCCTCCGTGGGGGGTGACGTCTCATACACAGGGGTGAGTCCTCACAGGGGGTGAGTCCACATACCCTGTGGCAAAAATCTAGGGGAAAAAAGGTGTTTCATTATTGTAAGGTATTCATATGATCTGCGAAGCAGTATAGTGTTGTTTGAAAGTGGACTTGGTTTAATTCTAAATGTATACTGCAGTCTCCAAGGCAACCACTAAGAGAATGGCATGCTAAGAAAGGAGAGAAAACGAAATCAGAAAAAAACACTCAATTAAAACCAGAAAAGACAGAAAAAAAGAAAGATTAAAATTTTCAGAAAGAACAAAGAACGAGGGAAACAACTAGCAAACAACAACGAATATAGTAAAATGTAATCTGACCACAGAACTAACAGCTTTGAACGTCAAAGATACACATACACAAATTAAAAGACAGGGACTGGTAGAGAGGATCAAGAAAACCAAACCAACTGTACGTTGTCTGTAAGAAACTCGCTTCAGGGGGCCAGCAAGTGGCATGGTGGTTAAGGCGCTGGATTCCCACATGGCCGACCACAGTTCGAGTCCCAGACCTGGTGGCTTGCTTTCTCACTTTCCCTCTCTCTCTGTCTCTCTGGTGAGCACATGTGCCCTGTGGCAAATTGAAAAATAAGAATAATAAATAAAAAGTAGACAAGTAAGTCTTGAAAAAATAAAAATCCACATTAAACAAAACCACACAGAGTAAAAGTAAATGAATGTAGGAAGATATACCACACTAACACTAATCAAAAGATAGCTACATTGGGGGCCATCAGGTGGCATGGAGGTTAAGGAGCTGGATTCCCACATGGTTGGCCCACATGGTTTGAGTCCTGGACCTGGCAGCTTGCTTTCTCACTTTATCTCTCTCTCTCTCCCTCCCCCTCTCTGTCTCTCTCTGGTGAGTACACACGCCCTATAACAAGTTAAATAATAATCATAAATTTTTAAAAGATAGTTATTTAATTTCACAGCACAATTCAAAACAAGAAAAGCTATCAGGGATAAAGAGGGGAATTAAGTAATGGTAAAGGCCCATTATCCCCAAAAGAAATGCCCCTAAAGACACTGTCAAGATACACGAGGGGGAAGCAGCAAGGAGGTGGAGATGGACCACCTTACAGCCGAGCCCGCAGCACCTCTGTGTCTGGAATGAAGAGTCGCAGCCGGCAGGAAACCGGCAGAGGCCCGTGTGTGTGTGTGTGTCTGTCGCGCAGTTTGTCAATAACGGGGACTACGAGTTTGCAAGGAAGGAATGGCCTGAATTCAGAGAACGGCTGGGCAGGGAGGAGAAGGTGAAAACTCGACTTTGTCTCTCCGGTGCAGGGGTTGTGGGCTTTCCAGGCAGTGAGAAGGACCTGAGAGGTGAAAGGGTTAGGGAGGGACTCATTAGGTGCAGTCAGGTTACAGACCCGGGCTCGGGAAGGACAGGGAGAAGGGAGGCGATCCAGCCCCGTCGGTCCGCATCAATTCCTGGCCGCCCCTCCCCCACCACCCGGGGAAACAGTGACAGGCTCCGCGGCCGTCCCGGACACTCACTAAGCTCTGAAGCTCTCACGTTACTGTGGCTCGTGATCGGGACTAAGAAGGCAGCTTCTACCGCCACCGCTGCGTCGGAGACAGGTCATCTGAGCAAGCAGTGACTGGTTAATGGTTTTGAAGACTATTTTCCTGGACTGAGTCCCTGTTAACTCCTGAGACTCCATCGCGGTTAAGTAAGGGTACGGGGGACTCAACAGTGCCGTCGGAGGGACGGATCACTGGTATGTACGGAAACTCCGTCTCTCACAGCTGGTTACAGTGCCCGTCACACTCGCAGGGACGAGCCACGCCCTAGGCCGGGAA
>NW_006159496.1:560872-574728 GCF_000334495.1 Tupaia belangeri chinensis
TGTCTGTCGCGCAGTTTGTCAATAACGGGGACTACGAGTTTGCAAGGAAGGAATGGCCTGAATTCAGAGAACGGCTGGGCAGGGAGGAGAAGGTGAAAACTCGACTTTGTCTCTCCGGTGCAGGGGTTGTGGGCTTTCCAGGCAGTGAGAAGGACCTGAGAGGTGAAAGGGTTAGGGAGGGACTCATTAGGTGCAGTCAGGTTACAGACCCGGGCTCGGGGAGGACAGGGAGAAGGGAGGCGATCCAGCCCCGTCGGTCCGCATCAATTCCTGGCCGCCCCTCCGCCAGCCCAGGAGAAAGGCTGAGGTCTCAGCTGGGTGGGACTCACTTAGGCTGGCTACAGGGCTGAGCTCAGGCTCCTGACAAATATCTTGAACAAATGCCTTGTGACCTGTCTGTCGCTGACATCTTCTACAGCAGCAGTGACAGGCTCCGCGGCCGTCCCGGACACTCACTAAGCTCTGAAGCTCTCACGTTACTGTGGCTCGTGATCGGGACTAAGAAGGCAGCTTCTACCGCCACCGCTGCGTCGGAGACAGGTCATCTGAGCAAGCAGTGACTGGTTAATGGTTTTGAAGACTATTTTCCTGGACTGAGTCCCTGTTAACTCCTGAGACTCCATCGCGGTTAAGTAAGGGTACGGGGGACTCAACAGTGCCGTCGGAGGGACGGATCACTGGTATGTACGGAAACTCCGTCTCTCACAGCTGGTTACAGTGCCCGTCACACTCGCAGGGACGAGCCACGCCCTAGGCCGTGAAATCGTCTAAAGAAATTTAAACCGTTAAGGTAAATCATTCTGGCCCAAAGTGGCCCTGCGCTTGCTTTGGGTTCCACATCTGGGTCCCTCTGGATAAGCTGAAATCGTATCTGTTAGGCCGGCTCTTTTGCAAGCTGGGTACTGGGTTACAGCCAGTCATGCTGGCCACACTGCAGTCCCTCACACAGCCCGCCTTCCGCACCGTCTGTGCAGCCTCCTGGGCATGTGACCGGTGCTCTCCCTCACTCCCGCACTCTCGTTCCTGTGGGACACCCTCCCTCTGCACCGCACATGTCCCTCCCTTTCCCGTTCTGCCCTGTAGACCGCGGCTAGCCGTAGTCTCAGAAGCCACCTTACGGGGAGGCTGCCCAACTTAAATCACCCACCCTCTGCTTAAATAAACTCCGTTAAATTTTAATTTGTCTAAATTTGTTTCTAATAAAACGAAGAGAAATCACACAATGTCTACTCTCATATCACAGTGAAATTAAACTGGAAATCAGCAAGAGAAAGATACCTGGAAGATTCCAAAATATTCTGAGATTTAAAATCGTATTTCCAAATAACACCTGAGTCGGGGAAGAAATCTCAAGAGACAGTTTTGAAAAGTTCAAATTAAGTAAAAGCGAACATGTAACTTAGCAAAACTTGTAAGATGCAGAGAAAGCAGTGCTCAGATGTAAATTTACAGCACTGGGTGTACATATTAGAGAAGAAAGCTCTAAATTAAATAATCTAAACTTCCACTTCAGGAAACTAGAAAAAGACCAAATTAAATCTGAATAAGCAGAAGAAAATAAATTTTAAAAATCAGTACAGAAATCTATAAAATGGCTCTAAATGAAATAATCTAAACTCCCACTTCAGGAAACTAGAAAAAGAAGACCAAATTAAATCTGAATAAGCAGAAGAAAATAAATTTTAAAAATCAGTACAGAAATCTATAAAATGGAAATAGGAAATGAATAGAGGCAATCAATGAAAAGTTACTAACATCAGAAAAGAAGGCCGTCACTACGCATCCCATGGACTTCAAAGAACAAGCGAGGAAAACAACGATGCTCACAAATCTGACAACCCAGATGAAATGGAACATTTCTTTGAAAGACATAATCTGCCTGAGCTCACGCAAGAAGAAATAGAGAAGATAAATAGGCTTACATATATTAAAGAAATCCATAGTTAATAATCTTCCAAACAATGGAATTTTCAGCACACTCACACAACTCACCTGGAGTAATTTTCAAACTGCTGGGTCTGGGTCTCAAACTGTGCTTGGCCATGTGGGAATGCAGTGCCTTAACCACCATGCCACTTGCTGGCCCCAGATAAAGAGCATCGTTTTAAAAATCCTACAGCTAACATCATCCTTAGTGGTGAGAACCTTGACATTTTCTACTAACGTCAGGGACATGAGAAGAATGTCCCTCTCACCACTGCTTTTTAATAGCGTACTAAAAACCCTAGCTAATGCAATAAGACAAGAAAATAACAGGTGTACAGACTAGTTGGGCCAGCAGGTGCTGCAGAGGTTAAGGTGTTGGATGCCATACCGCCAACTGTGTAGTCTGAGTCCTGGATCCAGCAGCTTGAAAATCATGCTTGGTGCATGCCCAAAATAGTGAGAAGAGAAAGGAGGGGAAGGGACTGTGACATGACCATCTCTGGAGGGTGGGGGGTGATATCTCACCTTCCCCCTGCTCTCTCCCTTCTCTCTCTCTCTTGCTTGGTCTCACTCTGTCTCTAGCAAGCACACATGCTCTACAGCAAAAAAATAAAAATAAAAAAAAATAAAGGATACAGATGGAAAGGAAAAGTAAAATGATCTTTCTTGCAGGAGATATAATCATCTATGTAATGTAGAACATCTCAAAGAATCAGTCAAAAAGCTTCTGACACAAGCGGTTGCAGCAAAGATGCCAGACACAGTCAACACACAGAAGTCAGCCGCTCTCCAGCCTATCGGCAGCGAACAGGTGGGGTTTACAATGAAAAACACGCTCACATTAGCACTCCCAAAAGTAAATACTCAGGTATAAATCTAACAAAGCACGTGCAAGAGCTATGTAAGGAAAAGGCCAGGACTCCGAGGAGAGAAATCAAAGAACTAAACAAATGGAGAGAGATTTCCTGTTCCCACGGAGGAAGTTCCAAGGCATGTTGCGAAGTGAAAGAAGCCGAATACCCCCCGTGTGGCTGCCTGGAAAGGAAGGACTGAAGGAGCCGGCAGAGGGACCAGTGTCTGCTAGGAGTTAGAGCAGAGGCGGGATGAACAGGTGAAACGAGCCTTCCGGACAGTGACTCTTCTGTGTGACGTTCTCATGGCGCACACCTGTCAGCAAGCCTTTGCTTTTTCCTTCTCTTTGGAGAGGTTTTTGCTATAGGGCGTGTGCGCTCGCCAGACAGACAGAGAGACAGAGAGACAGAGAGACAGAAAGGGAGAAATCACCCCCTAGGGGGGATGGCCACGCTGCAATCCCTTCTCCTCCGTTCTCCTCTTGGGATCTTAGGCACGCATGCACACACACCTGGCCTGAGTTTTAAGCCACCGGGTCCGGGGACTTGAACCACGGTTGACTACATGGGAGTCCAGCGACACAGCCATTATGCTAACTGCTGGTCCCTCAGTAAGCCTTTGCCACAACCCACAGAGTGGGCAGCACCAAGAGGAACCCTGATATAAGCTATGGACTCAGTGCAATGCTGCGTCCCACAGGTCCCCCGGGGCCTTACTACCATGGGGAGGCTGGGCGGTGGGAGCGGGGGTATGGAAATCTCTGTGCCTTCTGTTCAGTTTGGCTGGGAAACTGAAGTCTCTAAAAAGAACGTCCGTTATAAAAATCTAAAGCACTGTAGAACAAAAGTGAACAGACATGGCACAGCTCACAAACACTGGGAACAGGTCAGACGCAAGCATCCGTCACGGGTACCCATGTATGTGAAGTTCAAGAACAACCCGTGGTGGTGTCGGAGCGGGGAGGGCGTGGCAGTGGGCGGGGCAGAGGAGTGCTGCATCTGTGCTGTTTCTTAGCTGGGTTCTGATTATTGGGATATGCTCTCTGATAATCAATAAGATGCACAATTACGATTAGTGGATTTTAACTATGTCGTGCCATATTTAGCTAAAAACATTTTCATTTGTTTTGTTTGTTCTTAGCTCCCCCCCCATAGGATGTGTGTACTCACTGGACAGAGACAGAGACAGTGAGAAGGAAGGTGAGAAATCACCCCTTGGGGGATGGCCGTGCCACAATCCCTTCTCCTCCATTCTCCTCCTGGGACTCTGAGCACGTACACAGACACAACTGCTGTGATTTTCAAGCTGCTGGGTCTCGGACTCAAACTGGGGTAGGCCATGGGGAGTCCAGGGCCTTAACCGACA
The DNA here is from genome assembly GCF_000334495.1 of Tupaia belangeri chinensis. Taxonomy (NCBI): domain Eukaryota; kingdom Metazoa; phylum Chordata; class Mammalia; order Scandentia; family Tupaiidae; genus Tupaia; species Tupaia belangeri. Next base: position 565,016 of record NW_006159496.1, read on the forward strand.
TGCCACTTTCTGGTCCTGTTTTGTTCTAAACCACAGTCCGTTCAGCATGGGCAGTCAGGGCACACCTGGAATGCTGCATTCGGTCCCCACACGGCTCTGAAGGGACACCACATCGAGGACGCCTACCATCATGTGGATGGTCGTGAAGGCCAGGAAAGGGGGGATTGCTGGGCTGAGGAGTCTGAGCCCTGCACCCGAGGTCGTGTCCTTCAGCTTTCCGCCATGCCCACACCGAAGAGCCGAGTTTATCCTGGTTACTGGAAGGGTGGGTCCCAACCGAGGGCTCCTGCCACGCCTGCGCATCAGGGACTTTGTCACCACGTCTAGTGTTAGGCAGGGCCAGCCTGCTCCTCACGGAACCACCAGCAACACGAGCGTCCCGTGCTAAGTTAGGAGGGGCTTACGCTGAGGCAGGAACTCTCCCTCCTGAGAAGGTGGAGGCGCCTGCTGGTAAAGGCAGTCACCCTCCGACCCGGCTCGGGGACCCAGCGGGAATGCTGGCTTCATAAGGAAGGCCACGGGTTCAGTTCCCCGGCTGACCTGCATGTGCTGTGCACCATGATGGCGTGGCTGGGACGGATGGGGGACAAGGGTTGTGACATGAGACCCCACTGAGGGTGCTGCTCTGTCTCTGTCTCTCCCTGTCATAGAACAAATAAACACTAAAGAGAGAGAGAGAGAGAGCGAGCAAGCAGAGCTGGCCAGCACCAAACCTAACGCAAGCACATTAAACCCCTGCCCCCCGCCTGCTGTAACGAGTGTGGCCCAGCACCGGCGCACCGGACGCTGTGCCCAGGGAGGCCAGCGGGCAGGCAGAGTCGGGCTGGGAGCCGCAGTCCCATGTGGCCGGCTGCGCCAGGGGGCACCTGCAGCAAGTGTCTGACCTGCTCAGGTAGCAATGGGGTGACCCTGGCTCCCACAGCCAGCTGGGACCTCAGGTGGTGGTGGGCTGTCCCAGTTACTGGGCACCTACTTCGTGTGGAGATTACGGGGTGCAGAGAACCGGCCACTCTATACATACAAATAAGTGACTACCTTTGCCCAAGGCTGCAGAGGAAGGTCCCCCACAGCTCTGCCTCTAGCCCGAACTTGCACGGGAGGGCCAGACTCCAGGGGGATGCCCGGGTGAGTGCTAGGCAACAGAAGTGTCCACTCCAGCGGGACGGGGCTACCAGCGTGCAGGCTGCTGTGTTCCAGGAGCTGCCACGTCTCCAGACCTCAAGGCAGGACCAGGAAAAACATCGGCTGATTTCGTGGCTGATTTATTACCGTGATCCAAAATCCTGGAGCCGAAGCATGCAGGATGAGGACGGAGAAGTCCCGACCGTGCGGCCTCTGCCATGTGAGAGACTCCCTCCTCCAAACACTGACTGGGCTTCCTGCAGAACGAGGCCCTGCTGAGGACCACGTGGGGTGGACACCTGTGCCCCTGGCCTACTCTGCGTGGGCTCCGACAGGGCCCACGTTTCCTGGAGAGGGGCAGACAGTAAGTACCCCAGACTCGCCACCCACTTCCCACTCTGCCGTCACAGTGGGAAGCAGTCAGAGGCATGCACGGATGAGTGTGGCTGTGCACCACCAATAAATCTCTACGGTAGGTAGCAGGCAGGATTCGGCAGGTGAGCCCCGGTCCATCGGCCCTTGCTCGATGTAGGCAAGTGAATGAAGCCCGAGCAGACACCTCGCCAGGAGTCAGGCGAGGCAGACAAGTGTCCGGACCAATACGGCAACATTCAAGGATTTTATGAATGAAACTTGCTTCCACCACACGACTCCACTTTCAGAGGAAGGGTTTCATTGTCAGGTTTCGTGTCGAGTCCGCATTGCTCACGGTGGGCCAAGAAACTCCCATATGCTGTCTTCCCCAGTCCCTGGTATTTCCAAGGTTTGAAAGTGCACCAAATGCCATTGCCATATGGCAGTGGCTCTCCTCCATCTCTGGTGGTCTCAGGGGGTCCTAAGTGATTGTAAGTCTGGGCTACGAACATGAAGAGGTTATGGAATGCCTCTATTGCCTCTCTTCCCGAGGCTTAGCTGCCAATACGTGTGCAAAGGACTCTGGTGAGAGCCAGTCCCGGCAGCCTTGGGGCCTTTAAACTGCATTTGAAATTCACCCTCCTGCCTCCCCCGAAGCTGCGCCTTCATATCCACCTGGAGGAAGGGAGGGCTGCACACACGGACGGGCCCTGTGAAGAACAGGAGCTGGGGCAGAGCTGACCTCGACCTCCCGTCCCTTGCAGGTGCCCCTGCAGGAGGCCGGCGGAGCGCACGGTCCCCTGACACCACTCGGAACACACACTTCAGCAAATGTCACGGCTCAGAGGCTGAGCACTATCCAAGGTCACTGAGAACCATGGGCGTCCCTTCGGCCACTCCAGATAAGCCAATGCCCTTATTTTCAAACCAGTGTCTGATATCTGACCCCACTAAGGGAGCCGTGTGGAAATACAGCTCATCGAACGTCCGGAAAGGCCCCCGAGGGGCCATGGGCAGGCACGAGCTCTGCGCTCCTGGACGCTCTCACCCTGCAGCCACGCAGGCTCAAGGAGCAGTGAGGAGCTGGCACCCAGAGCGCCCCTCAGCATACCAGCCGCCTCTGCCACTGGGTCACCTGTGGGCTGGCTGTTCCCGGTCTCCCGGTTGCAGCTTGGCTGTGACCACCGGACACGCAGCAAGGCTGGCCACAGACGGAGCAGGGTGTTCAAACCACTCTGCTCTGCAGGAAGGAGGGATGGTGAGAAAGGGAACTGCTCCAAAACTCCCTCAGCCTTCTGTCGTAGAAACAACACAGAACTGTGCCTGGTGCGGCCTGCCCTGTCGGGGTGGCTCTGTAAGGAATCACGGGCTGCTGTTTATTCCACACATACACACGCACACGCACACACACAGAGCAGGCAGCCTGTGTCCGCCTGCCAGGCCTGCCTCCCAGCTCCCCTGGCTCCCGCTCTGGACTAGCGGCTGTGTGGGCCTCGGACACTCCAAGTGGGGCAGAGGCAGACCTCCCAGGGGTCTCAGGGCAGAGGGGAAGCTGCAGCCACAGCGTGGGCCCTGGGAGGAAGAGGTCAGAGGTCAGATTCACACCCTCTCAGTACTTGGGCTCCCCTCACTGTGCACATGCACATGCGTACACACACAACCACACACTCAGCCATGGTGCCCCCTGGCCATGTACATATAAACGCCACATCTCAGGAGGAGCTGGAGCTGTGAGTGTGGGGGCCCCATCACAGCAGGCAGCACCCCCTGCAGAGAGCTGATGAGCTAAGGCTGTGCTGGGGGAGGAGTGTCCAGGGTCTGGGGAGACATGACCAGGGCTTTGGGCATAAGAGAGCCAGCCAGGAGGCCTGGGGGCTGGGCATAGAGGACACCAGTGGTAAAACAGGGCTAGAGTGGGCGCAGGGCTGGTCAGGTGGGGGCCTACAGGGCCCACCTGTGTGGTCTAGGTGGAGATGAGGCACGAGAAGAGCTCTGAGAGGGCACCTGGCACCAGCTGGGAAGGCGACGTGAGCCACCATGGAGGCTGGGCTGGACTGGGGCAGGTCCCCAGGCCAGGGTGGCTATGGGGAGAGGAGCGCACATCCTGCACAGGTTTTAAAAATACCATCTGACAGGGGTCAGCCGGTGTGCAGTAGTTAAGGCACTGGACTTCCAAAGTGGTCCACCATGGTTCGAGTCCCGGACCCTGTGGCTCAAAACTCATGACGGGTGCGTGTGCATATGTACCCAAAATCCTGAGAGGAGAATGAGGGAGAAGGAACAGTGGTGTGGCCATTCCCCCGGGAGATGATTTCTCGCTTTCTCTCTCTCTGTTCCTCCAGTGAGTACACACACCCTATAGCAAAAATCCCTCAAAAAGAAAAGAAGGGCATTAGACATATCGCAAACTTTGTCTGCAAATCGAAGCTGCTTCTGTGCCGTTTCCCTAAAGAAGGGCTGGGCTAGGGCTCCCTGCAGTCACCGGGCTGCCTCCCCTCCCCCGGTGTGTGTTCCGCAAAGTTAGTGCCTGTTGAAAGCGCCCCCTCCAGGGCAGGCGCAGTGGGTGCACAGAGTTGGCCCCTGGCCCGATTGGAGGAATCCCCAGGAAGGAGCCAGCCCTTGGAGTTTCAGGGGAAAGTGGCCCTCGCAGGGTGCTCAGGAGGAGAGAGTGATTAGGAGTGACCAGTGTCCAGGCTCATCCTGCTTTAACTCGTGGGTATAGAAAGGGTAGGAAGCAGAAGTCACCAGCCTGCAGCCCGAGGATGTCAGGTCCCTTTAGGAAGCAGTGCAGGAGACCAGGGTCACCAGCTAGCTTGGTCGGCCAGTGGCACGACCTGCAAGGGACAGTGGCCTTCACGTGGGCCGAGCTGACAGCACACCTGGACAATCCAGACAGCCACGAAGCAGGGGTGCGGCCTGGCCTGCACTGCCCGGCTCCCTGTGCGTCTGGGTCTCAGGAGGACAGCTGTGGCCCGGGGTGTTCCAGGTGGATGTGAGAAGTGACCGCACCGCCTGTCAGCCTGCCACTTCCCGGAACGGCAAGGCAGGAGGGCGTATGTGTTGCAGTGCTATTTTGAGCGAGGTTCCTCACCCGCCTTGCTCGCGGGATCTTACCGTCAGCTCCACCTCAGTTAGAAAAGAGACGCAAAGGCCAAGCAATGCCCCGCCACCGTGCGCTGAAGGAGAGAGGAGCGGCTGAATCCATGTGCACCCGGCTCCAGGGCCAAACTCGGCCTGGCTTCATTTTTATCCAGTAAGTCTGTCCCCAGATCAGAAGAGCAGTTTGGGATTTACGCTAGGTGCTTCACAAAGGAGGAACTCCTGTGCGGTAGAGAAAGGGACCAAACATTCGGCAGGAAAGAAGGTCCCACCGAAGGGCTGTAGGGAGACACAGGCAGAATGGAAGCCTGACTGCGTCCGAACAAACGTGGGTGGCTGCAGAGGCGCCCCGCACCGGAGTATGCGGCTGCACCCACATGGGGAAGACGGGTTCTCCTCCCGGGGCCACCCCGAGCACGCCGGGCCTCCGCGTGTACCTGTGATCCAGGTACTCGCCAGAACTCGGCATGACGGCTCCTCTGGCGGCATGTCTCTCTCATGGAATAAAGAAACTGAAAACCGGGGTGGGGTCAGGCTCAAGGCCTCCCTTCGGCTTTGCAGGGGTGGGAGTGGGCAGGGGCATGTGGGATGAGGAGCAGACGCCGCAGTGGCTGCGACCACCATGCCCGTGGCTTTGCTGGTGGCACACACGGTGGGGGTTTGGGCCACGTGGCGTGCCCTGTCCCTGCTGCCATCAGGTACAAGAGGAATTCCATCTTGGCCAGGACTGCAGAGAAACCTGGGTCCCGGAGGGCTCAGGCGCTGCAGGGTGGGCTCCCTGAGGGGCAGCAGCTCGACAGCACACCCAGCTGGCTGGTCAGGGGATGGCTCCTCACGCGCTCCAAGAGCAGGGGCTTGGCAAGCGTGCACCGGGTGGCTGGCTGGGAATGGGACAACGTAACTCCCACCTGTGAGCCGCCCACCTCAGCTCTTCCCTGCACCTGGCAGTCCTCCAGGCCCGACAGCAGGCGTGCTGGACATCAGCCCGAGGTGCTCCCAGCCAGGAGGGCCGTGTCCTCTGAACGCCCACAGCTCGCTAGGGTCCCAGCTGCCAGCCACTGCCCACCAGATCCAGCCCCTCCGTGTGGACCTGGAAGGCTGTGGGCACAAAGGCCTCTCCTCAGAGGCCAGCGGACGGAGCTCGGGACTGTTCTTCCTACCTGCCATGTTTTCGTTCTCATGTGCCCAGATTTGGGGAGTGAGGATACTAAGAAATTTTTTTTTTTTTTGGAGAGATTTTCACTACAGGGCGCGTGCGCTCGCCAGACAGACAGAGAGAGACACAGAGACAGAAAGCGAGAAATCACCCCCCAGAGGGGATGGTCACGCCGCAATCCCTTCTCCTCCATTCTCCTCTCGGGATCTTGGGCACGCACGCACACGCGCCCGGCGTGAGTTTTAAGCCACCGGGTCCAGGACGCGAACCGCGGTCGACTACGTGGGAGTCCAGCGACATAGCCATTACGCTAACTGCTGGTTCCCAAGGATACTAAGAAATTTTGAAATCTCTCTCTCTCTCTTTTTTTTTTCTTTTTTTCTGCTTTACAAAAAATTGTTATTCGTTCACTTCTTAAATAAAACAAAGACTTTGGTTTCAAACTGACTTTAATTAATGCCATTTTGACAAGATATTCCCACACCAGGGGGGAATATCTTGCTTTGAGCCGCCTCCTCCAAGCCTTTTTACCTCACCAACCCCACCACCTTGACGCCTTCTGGAGGGCAGTAACTGCGGTTTCCAGAGCATCCTCCAGAGAGGAGCCAGACAGAAAGGACATTTTCTGGGGACAAAAGCAAGCAGCATCACCCAGGGACGCCAGTGCCCCGGGGATGTGATCTGGGGAGGCTGCAGACCCACCCGTATGCCTGTCAGCTGCATACCAGGCCTGGGTCCCACACGGGAGGAAGACGCCCCCACGTCAGGGCAGCCTGGGAAGGGGACACAGAGCAGATTGGCACATGAGGAGCTGCCCGTGTCCTTCAGGGCCTTCACGCAGAGGTGCAGACCAAGGGCACTCGGGGGACTGGCTGGCTCTTCCCCGCCAGCTCTGTGAGGTCAAGGAGGAGAGCTGGTAGACAGGAAGGGCTTGTCCAACGTGCTGGGACATCGCCCTGCGAATTCTGGGGAGAGTCAGGTCCAGGGGTTTCTAAATCTCCACATTAACACATGGGGGTCTAGGAAAGATGTTCGCAGAAGGACCTCTGTGACCTGATAGGAGGTGGAGAGTCCCAGAGCCCGTCCCCACGCCTGGTGCCTCTGCTTCTCACTCTCAGTTCAAAGGTCACATTGCAGAGGGCCCAGTGCCTCACCCCACCTCAGTGGTGACGCTCCCTGCTGCATTTTCATAGCTCCCCCAGGATTCATGTACTGAAAGCTGACTGCATGGTGAAGGTATTAGGAGGGCAGAGAGCTAACGTGAATGTCGTTAAGATGAAACCTTCGGAAGATGGTCAGGGTCAGATGTCATCAGCTGGCCCAGTCCTGGTCGCTGTACAGCAAGAGCACACAGTGGGGTGGGGAGCGAAGGATGATGGTGACACAGCAGCAAGACTGACCTACATGGGGCGGTCCCCGGTTCGCAACGAGGGCCCCCCTCCAAGTACCTTGGGTATGCGCGAGCCTGTGACCCAGGGCCGAGGGGGCCTGGGGTGAGCACAGCACTGGGGCCTGCTGCAACTCTGCCTGCCATGGAAGAATAAAGGAACGGTCTACGTTTTAAAAAAGAAGAGGACTAAGAGTTGTGTGGACACAGACATGTGTGTTCCTGCCGTACGACAATCTGTGTGCTTTGGGACTCTGCGGACCCCCCAGCGAGACCCCCCCACACGTGGCCCATGACTTGGGACAACTGAAAAATAAGTTAAAGGGCCTTCTGTTCTTTAAAAACCACAGCCCAGCAGGTGGCATGGTGGTTAAGGTGCCGGATTCCCAACACGGCCAAGTGTGGTTCAAGTCCCAAACCCAGCAGCCTGAACCATGCTGAGCGTGTGTGTGTCTGAAATCCCAAGATGAGAATGGAGCAGGGAGTGTGGTGTGGCCATGTCCCCTAGTGGGTGATTTTTCCCTCTCTCTGTCTCTCCAGCAAGTGCAGGTACCCTATGGCAGAAACTCCCCCGCAAAAAAAAAAAAAAACACCCAAAAAAAAAAAAAAAAAAAAAAAAAAAAAAAAATCCTCACTCTGGTATTTATTAGCCACACAACTAACGAAGACACACACCCACCTAGGGTGGACAGACTGACGCCTCAGAACATGCCACCCATAGGCCGAGCCTAAGCCTGCAGAGCTAGACCCTCCTCCGAGGATGCTGTTAACGCTCTTTGTAAACAGCAGAAAGTCGGGCCTATCCGTGTTCTGGCGCCTCCATGTGCCTGCCTGCCTGCCTGCCGGGGGACGCGAGGCAGCCCGCTGTTCTGTGAAACCACCTCTGAACATGGCTTCTTGCCTCCCTGACAGCACTTCAGGCCGCCCTCCAGACACCACCCCGTCCCGGCACCTTTCTGTGGGATAAATGGGCAAATCCCTTGGTCCTTTTGTCCGGGGGCTCTGGTGTCGCTTCAGAGCTGAGCGTCTTGGACAGAGGCCGTGGAATGGAGCAGGTCACGCTGCGACAGCAGAGAAGACCGCAGGGTCCACAGCTGCATGCTCAGGGCGAGCTGTCCTGCCCCCAGGCCTCTTGTGAAGGCCCCCTGTTAGGGGTAGCCATGGCAGGGAGGGGTCGGGCCCAACCAGACCCAGGATCAGGTCCCTGTCCTCAATAACAAGTGACAGCACCAGCAGCCAGAGTCTACTGGGCAGAGAAGCAAGCAAGGTGGGGTTCTGCCTGGGAAGTCTGAACTCCAGCCCTGAGAGGGAGCTGGCAGAGGGAGGGAGCCGGGCCGGGGCTTCCTGGGAAGCGCATCAGCCAGATGACAGTGGGAATTAGCATCAGAACACCTTGATGAAAGGAAGGAAGAACAGGCTGAGTTCCTGAATGAAAAATAGATTACTCACTGTCAGGCTGAACAATAGAAGCAGACATAAATAGCAGCCCTGCGCAGGACATGCCAATTCTACTCCAAATGCTGTGTGCAGGCTCCTGCAGCCCTCCAGAGAGCGGTGCCAGGGCCGAGTGTGTGCCCGCCGAGCAGATGGGGATGGAGGGAGACGGGGGAGGGGGCGGTGGAGGGTGACAATGGCCTCTCAGTGAGGGAGGAATGTGGCTTTCGAGCCAGAGATCCATGCAGGAGTCCAGCTCCCTTATACACAACTGCGTGTACGGGTGGAGGGAGGGTGGGGAAACACGGGACAGGGATGGAAAGGCGCAGGGGGCTTGGGCTGCCTGCTTGGAGAAGTGGCCTGCCTGAGCTTGAGTTCCCCTGAGAGAACAAGGCTCCGACATCTCCCCCAGAACCGCAGGCAGTCCTGCAGATAAAGCGGCCTGCTGGCCAAGCACTCAGGGCAGGGGCTGACCGGGGGCTGCCAGGGGTCCAGAGCCAGGCACTGGGCGCTGCTGGTTCCACTGGGCTCTGCTGACCAGCACTACGCAGCCATTCCCAGGAGGCTGACCCGCTCACCGGAGCCGACTCACCGCTGCCTGGTCCGTCCTGCGCCCAGGCGCCTAGAGGGTGGGCTGTGATGTGCCATTTGGGGGCCGCTGTCACTCCCCTGTGCACTGAGCGGGCTCTCAGCCCTGACTGTCCTGACAGGCTGCTCTTACAGGGTCCCGTGGGTCCCAGAAGGAGACAGTCCATCATACCCGCGTCAAGGCTCATAGCCACGACTCAGGCTGACGGTGGCTCCCATGGCTCCCCCTGAATTGAGCCCGTGGGCCGCTCTCAGTGGAGTGGAGCCACAGGCGTGTGCTGTCCCTACTCGTGGAGGAGGGGGACACGGCACCACCTGACCAGGCCCCCTGGAAGAGGGTGCTGCCTGCTTCAGTTCCCCGGCCAGGAAGGGGGTGGCGGGGCTGCCTGGGTTCGCCTTACCTTGGTGAAGGTCAGACAGTCCTTGTCTTGGTCCTTGTCCTTCAGCTCGAAATCATAAAGTGCTTTGCCCTGGGGCGGGACGGGCGGCAGCGGCCGGATGCACTGCACGTAGCTGGCCGGCAGGAAGCCGTGCGCGCCGTGCAGCTCGCCGTGGTACCAGTGCTCGTCCACC
>NW_006159496.1:574870-581057 GCF_000334495.1 Tupaia belangeri chinensis
GCAGGTCGCCAGGCTCCTTCCCCTCGTAGCTGTAGAGGGCCTTGCCACAGGGGAGCTGCGACAGGTTCTGAAAGCAGAGCACAGGCGGTTACTCAGCACGCCTCCTGTCACCAGTGGTCTGCCGGCCCCCTGGGCCTTCCAGGGCTTTCCGGGCCTCAAGGGAGTGTGGAGCACACTCCAGGTGCGGGGCGTTCTGGAGGGACAGCCAGCTCGTCACAGGAACACTTGTGCTCCACGGCTCGCAGAGATGAGAGGGCCCACCAGTGATTACCCTGAAACGCACACGGAGGGCCCGGCCAGCTCCGAGGCCTCTGCCCTCCGTCCAACTCCCTCTGTGCTGGGAAGAGCGCCAAAGTGGTGCCCACTGGCCGTCACTTCTACACAGGAAACCCGGTCAGACAAGCACGCTCTCCCCAGGGTATGCCTCTGAGTGGCAGGGGAAGCCCCTGGGGTGTGGCCGCGGTGCTCCTGCCCACCCCTCTGTGCTGGGTGCCCACTGCGTGTCCTCCTGGGGCCTTTCTTCCAAAACCCGTCTGATTCCCCCAGTAGTGCTCAACAACCCCCGACTTCCTCTGAGAATGCTCACGACGACTCAGCCCCACTCATAGTACCCAGCTGGGCATGCAGGTCACCTTGCCGTGCCCCACCGTGCCCTGGTGTCCTGCCCACCAGGCACGGACCAGCGAGGCATCTGATGGTGACACCATAGCCAGGCCTCGTCCCCACTCACCGCACGCTCTTTTTTTTATTTTTCCTTTTCTTTTTAAGAGATTATTAATTTCATTTTATTCATTATTATTATTTTAATTTGACCAGAGAGAGAAAGGGAAAGCAAGAAAGTAAGACGTCAGGTTCAGGACTCGAACCGTGGTTGGCCATGTGAGAGTGCAGTGCCTCACCATCACACTACCTGCCGACGGTCCCCTAACCCTGACGCACAGCTTTCTGCTGCCTGCAGTCGTCTGTGGCCCGGAAGCATAATCCCCAGGCCAGAAAACCATCCCTCTGAAATGTCCTGGGATGTCCTTGCCAAGGCTGGCGACCCTCTAAAAGTGACCAGCCATCTGCGGTCTCACATGGTGACTCGGTCTAAAACCTGAACAGAATTCTTGGCGAACTTCTGCTTTTAGCCAAAGGTGTCTGTCAGAGCATTCAGAACCTCCCTCTGCCTCTGCCCTTACTAGGCCTCCTCGCTGGCCCTGTTCCGTGGAGACAGGCGGCTGTGAGTCCCCCTTCCCTTCCTCTACGGTGGCTGATGTCCGCTCGGCTGAGGAAGCTCTGCCAGAGGTTGATCCCGTGCCAGAGGAAAACCAAAGGAGCCCTTGTCCTGGACCCTGTGTCAGTGCCCAACAATTTCCTACCAGAAGCGGTATGTTCTCACCAGGGCTGCCTGTGCCAAGGTTGCTTTGGTATTTGAATTGATCAATAGAGGCCCAGAAGGCGGACGCTGTAGCACACGGAGGGCTCTTTGTGCAGGACTTAATAGCACGCTGGCAGCTCAATCGCTCCTCAGTTATGTCTCGGCAACGTCCAGCGACGGCAGTTAAGAGAGGACCTGCTGGCAAACTGACAGCCAGCCACCGCCGCCAATTAAATAGCAGCTCCGGCGGGGGGTTCATTGTCGAACCTCGAGGAGGAAACATCAGCTTGCTTTCGGCAATGCTCATTCCGGATGGCTTTGTGTGTGAGCACAATGGCGTGTAACAGGCCTTTGGGAGCGGGGCGAAGGGTGGCTTGCAACACCAGCACTGCGATCAGACAGCGTGCAAGAGGCCCCGGCCACCAGAAGGATCCAAGGGGGCAGTCGCCCCAGTCCCAGGGTCTCAGTGGGACTCTCTTGTTCCCAAGGGGACTTGGCAACGCCTGCAGTCACTCTGGTTGTCACCATGAGGAGGTAGGCTACTCCTGCACCTCCCACAACGCACAGAACCGTCCCCAGCTACATCTGCCCAGCTCCAACCATCCAGAAGTGAGAAATCCTGGCCCAGACTTTTAAATCCCAGCCCAGCCAATTAAAACCATTCACCCATTGGGACCAGCAGTTAGTATAATGGCTATGTCGCTGGACTCCCACGTAGTCGACCGCAGTTCGCATCCTGGACCTGGTGGCTTAAAACTCACGCCGGGCGCGTGTGCGTGCATGCCCAAGATCCCGAGAGGAGAATGGAGGAGAAGGGATTGCGGCGTGACCATCCCCCCGGGGGGTGATTTCTCGCTTTCTGTCTCTCTGTCTGTCTGGCGAGCACACGCGCCCTATAGCAAAAACCTCTCAAAAAAAAAAAAAAATCAATTCACCCAAAACAAGACAGAGTTGTTTTCCTGTTTTACCCGGGCCTAGTCCTCTGCCACTTTGAAAGTTAAATAGGACATGTTTTCTGATTGGTGTAGTGTCACTGTTGGCCACATGGAGACACCTGACACCCATCAAGGGGAGAGGTCTGAACGGGACAGTCAGAAAAGACAGTGCCGTCAGGTTCCCGGACTGGCCTCAAGCAGGTGTGCAGAGGAAGTGCCCTCGGCCACACGGATCCCATTTCCTTTATCCCCCAACAGGAAGGTGGTGCCCAGCAGCACTCGGAGCCGGCTCTGTGGCCGTGGCAACTGCTATTCTGCTGTGACGGGAGCCGGAGGCGGGGCCTGCCCTTCCCGCGCAGGTCTTCAGGAGTTCACAGCAGAACGTGCTATGAAAAGATGCGCTGCATTTCAGCTTTCTTCTTTGCATCAAAATACATGGCATTCTGTTTTCCATGGACGCTCTGAAGCCGTGGTGTCTGTGCCTCTGCCGCGCTCCGTGGCTCGCATGCTATCTGAACACACCCTCCTGGCCTCCCCTACGTGGAGGGCTCTGGGTTTCCACTGTGGGCAGCTTTCTCCAGCTGGCTGACACCCTCGATGGGACCAGGGAACGGGGTGCAGGCCAGAGAAGCGAGGCAGCTCTGCTGCAGAACGCGCCTCTCTAGCCTCCTACCACTGGCCTGGCCCCAGCTCCCCCGGCCCCATGTCTACAACTCTCAAGTCAGTCCGTGCTTCCCACCTCTGGCCAGCAGACTCCGTGGCAGCCCGCTATGTCTCGGCAGCCCTGCTGGCTGTCCCAGGAGCTTGCTGAGGCTGTCCTGTGTCCCTGGGGAGCCCCCACCTCCCATCCCCCAGACCAGCTGCTAAGCAAGGGCCATGAGTTTTCCCTATGCCTCCCCTCAGCCCCATGGACCCCACCTCCAACCTCCGAGCTGTTCCCTGCCCCTAGCTGGCAGGTGAGGAGGACAGGATCAGGAGCAGGGCAGGAGGGGAGGCAGGGCGGGGACACAGAGACCACCTGCCAGCTTCTCTCACCGGCTCTGCCCAGGCTGCCAGGTACAGTGCCTGATGGAGCAGAACTGAGAGGGGGTACACCTTCGAAGGACATTTCTGAAGCAGAAAACCAGGTCAGGGATGGTGCGGAGGGCGGCTTATTTGGGGGCAGAAGCAGTTAGAAATGGGTGCTCGCTGTCAGGAATGCTTGGAAAGGGTGACGCTGGCCCCTCCTGCAGAACTGATCTGTCCACAGTCGGGGCCTTAGGACGGGCCGACGTCAGGGCAGTGGCCTCGAGGGCCCCTGAGACTCTGGTGGCCGCGTCAGGCCCTGGACACTTCTATGACCACAGACGCCAGCAGCAATGACCTCTCTCCTGCTGTGAAAGGAACTGTGCCCAAACACTGCTACTATGGCCACCGCAGGGGCTCGTGACCTTAGAGAGGAAGGAAAGGGGACGACAACAGGGATGCCCACAGGACAATTAGCACCAGCCGCCCCGAGAGGCAGTCACGATAATTAAAACTTATAATGTCAATTTCACGGCTCATTACTCAGCTGGGCCCACAGATCTTCCTGTGGGCTTAATCGCCCGCCCCATGGAGATGGGCGCACACGCGTGCACACAGCACCAGCCCCACCTCGACTGGGAGCAGACCGGCCTCCACCCACCCCTGCCCACGGGGCCTTCGGCCCTGCAGCAGGGCAGGGGAGCAGCCTCCCGTCCCATCTTCTAGGCCTCCCACTGGCCAGGGTGAAGTCGGGAACCAAAAGCCTCCGGTCTGTCTGGCAGACCTGAGCACTCGGTCCATCTCCCTCACCCTGGGCCTTCCACACAGCAGCCACTGCAGCTCTTACTAGCTGTCATCAGGCAGTACAGGCTCCCCCACATGCCAGCCCGTCCCTTCACTGATGCACGCCCCGCCCGGCCTCATGTGGACACATGCTCCAAGTCTCCCGCACGGATGAGGCACGGACGAGCAAACGGTCCTCCGGGATCAGGGCCTGGGCTGAGGTCTACCTTTGGCTGGCGCTCTTTCCCCACGAAGATATGAGACTCGGGGTGCACCCAGTCAGGTAGCTGGGCCTGGATAAATGGGGGACCCCCCTGTAACCCAGAAAAAAAACTGCAGGAGACTGGCCAGGCCCCAGGTGCGAAGCGAGAGACAGGGTGCCAGGTGTTGGGGGAGTGAATGCGTGGCACATTCAGAACGCTGAGCAGGCCAGGGAAGGGGAGCCCTAACTAGCAACCTGAGCACAGCAAGGTCTAGAAAGCCAGCACTGACAGCAACGGGTCCCCCAGGATCCACGGGTCCCCACGTATCTTTTTACAGTTTATTTATTTCTTCTGAGAGAGAGACAGGCAGGCAGGCAGACACCCCCTCTCCACTGGCAGCCTCAACTAGCCCGGACCATGGGACGTGCCCCCGCCTGCACAGGGAGGGTCCAGGACGCGAGTCCTGGAAAAAAAAAGGGCATTGCGTTCCCGCGGCACCACCGCAGCAGGCCACCCTTGCCAGTTTCAGCTGGCGTGAAGCTCAACCGGCGAGAGCCTTCACTTGCCAGCTCTGGCGGGCAGCCCTGACGCCACGCCGAGATCTCAATGGAATGCGAGTGGAAGAGATCGCACAGATTCTGGGCCCGTCCTACATTTCTAAGGAAACACGACCTCCCCAGGGCTGGGCAGTAGGCACGGAGGGGGTGAGCCAGCCCTTCTCACGCAGCGATTAGGCGAGGAGCTAAAGCATCCTACATTTCTAAGGAAACGCGACCTCCCCAGGGCTGGGCAGTAGGCATGGAGGGGATGAGCCAGCCCTTCTCACGCAGCGATTAGGCGAGGAGCTAAAGCGGGCAGGAACCTGGGTCCTCAGCCGACCCTGCAGAGCAGAGCCCTGGATCGGGACACGGGAGGCTCACTTCTACCTGAGCTACATGTTTTGGGATCTCCTCGCTCCCGGTTTAACCTGCACCCTAATTCAGAAGGTCTGACGCGTGTTCATGATTTCTCTACGTTATAAAGTCAGAGCATCTTCTTGCATGCTGGTTTTGGGGGCTACCACTGTGTACTTTAATTGTGGAGCAGCACTTTCAACATGGACTCCCCGGCGTGGGGCAACCTGGAGAGGCACCACGGCTCAGCCTCACCTGGGTCTGTGTACGTACTAGCCGGCCTGCTCCCTGTCCTCCTGGTTCCGGGTGTGGCTCTAGCTCAGCGCAACCACAGGGTCCCGGGTTTGTTACATTTCAAGTTCTCTCTTCCCTTTTTCTCATTAAAAGCAGTCTGTCAGGGGCCGGCAGGTGGTGTGGGCTAAGGTGCTGGACTCCCACAGGGCTGACCACAGTTCAAATCCTTGCTTTCTCACTTCCCCTCTCCTCTCTGGTTTCCTGCAGGGGTCACAGGAAGCAAGGTCTCTCATATGCCTGTAAGGGCGGTGGCTCTCCCAACCGCTTCTCAAATCAGCCCATAGACCCTCAATAGGCCCTAAAAATAAACCTTTTCAAAACAACACTCTTCTTCAAAGAGTTCATGCCTAAAAAATGCCCTTCACCCTCCTCAGGATGCGGAGCCACTACACGCCACTTGCACACACACACGCCACTTGCACATGCACACACACTCATTACTGTGGCAAGAAGGGAGACCCCGCGCTCAAACCGAGCCTTGCAGAGAAAAGCGAGATTCAAATTCTGGCCATGGGAAGCCGACAGGAAGCATTCCTAGAAAAGGCTGCCAAGGCAAGGACGTGGTTGAGAAAGGAGGGCTTCGGTTGTTGCTGTTGTTGTTGTTGTTGTTGTTGTTTTCCCTTACTTGGGGAGATTAATGGAAATGCTGAGAGTGAAAACAACTGTGTCAGAAAACACTCGCCCTCACAGACATGTTCACGTGCTGGTCTGTGG
>NW_006159496.1:581162-581863 GCF_000334495.1 Tupaia belangeri chinensis
TGGACCAGGGTGGCACTGTGTCACCAGCTATAGTCTGGGGCCCCCCTTCACCACCTGGCACAAGCAGGCAGAAGGGGTGCCACAGTGCCCCCAAACAGCAAGTGCCTCCATTCACCTCAGTGAATGGCTTTTGGCGGGGTGCACAGGAGTGTGTGCAGGGCTTTGTGGCCGTCCGGGTCGATGGGACCCATCCTCCCACCCAAACCCGCTTTGCCTACAGTCTGGGCAGCTCCAGACCACACACACATCTGAGCTCTGGGTGTCTCGAAGTCCTCGGCTGTGACGAGTGCTGGCCACGAGCAGGGGTCTCCGGAGGGGACTAGCACACTGTCACATTTTGCCGACACGGGGCCAACCACAAAGGCAGCTGGCCGAGGAGTCCCCCTGAAGGGCTTACCTGGCCAGAGCTGCGATACTTGCCCGGGCCCCACACAGCCAGCCAGCCAGTCTCACGGATCCCAGGATGCTTTGAAAGGCGAAGGTCGTGAAGGAGAGGGGAGATGGCAATGGGTCTGGTACTGCCGTGGAGGGTTCCATTCTCACGGCCATCTGGAGTCACGGCTAAATCGTCAATGCAGGGTGGGGACCAGCAGTTAGCGTAATGGCTATGTTGCTGAACTCTCATGTAGCCGATCGCGGTTCGAGTCCCGGACCCGGTGGCTTAAAACCACGCTGGGCGCATGTGCATGAGTGCCCAAGAT
>NW_006159496.1:581955-600464 GCF_000334495.1 Tupaia belangeri chinensis
CCGTAAGCAAAAGCCCCTCCAAAAAAAAAAAAAAAAAATCCTCAATGCAGCGTGGACGGTGAGCCTGGCACTGCTGTGGCTGCAGTGAGGGTGTTCCCGAGGCAGGAGTGTCCTGTGAGTCACGGTGACTTCTTGAGCTACTCCATGCGCGTTTTCCTAAGGAAGCCGCAGGTGCTCCTGGGTTTGATCTCCTTATTGCCCAGACTTAGGAAGGCCAAAATCTCCCTTTTACAGGAAAAGCTGGTCTATCTGGGGACAGTCAGCTTCCTGAAGTTTCAGCTTGGTTTGGCACTTTAGCATGAGTGACCCCATTTTGGTCTGGTGTGCTGGGCCGAGGGCAGGTGCGTGGTCCACGTCGGTGGCCTCCTGTGGTTTTATTTAACAGTGGATTTGTGAGGATCCTTGTTTCGTTAGTAAGCTCTCTCGTTCCGGATATAAATATGTGGACGCTCCCAGGAGAGCTGTGACGTGCCCTCTGAGGACCTGCTCGGCCATGGGCGAGGGCGGCTTGACTGTCCACAACTCTCAGCCCCAAATGCTAGTGAGAGTGTCATCCCTGCTAGCCACATGACTGCCTGGATGTCCCCTAGACATGCGTGTGCCACACAGAGGACAGAGCTACCACCAGAATGGCCCTGGCCATGTGAGCCCCTCTCCTCTCTTCTCCTGCTTGTGACAGAGGTGGCCAGGCTCATAGCAGGCCAAGCAGGGACGGCGTCCACACAGCAGGGCCTACACAGAGGGTCCAGAGCCTGCAGGGCAGGCGCCCCCACAGCAGGGCCTACACAGAGGGTCCAGAGCCTGCAGGGCAGGCGCCCCCACAGCAGGGCCTACACAGAGGGTCCAGAGCCTGCAGGGCAGGCGCCCCCACAGCAGGGCCTACACAGAGGGTCCAGAGCCTGCAGGGCAGGCGCCCCCACAGCAGGGCCTACACAGAGGGTCCAGAGCCTGCAGGGCAGGCGCCCCCACAGCAGGGCCTACACAGAGGGTCCAGAGCCTGCAGGGCAGGCGCCCCCACAGCAGGGCCTACACAGAGGGTCCAGAGCCTGCAGGGCAGGCGCCCCCACAGCAGGGCCTACACAGAGGGTCCAGAGCCTGCAGGGCAGGCGCCCCCACAGCAGGGCCTACACAGAGGGTCCAGAGCCTGCAGGGCAGGCGCCCCCACAGCAGGGCCTACACAGAGGGTCCAGAGCCTGCAGGGCAGGCGCCCCCACAGCAGGGCCTACACAGAGGGTCCAGAGCCTGCAGGGCAGGCGCCCCCACAGCAGGGCCTACACAGAGGGTCCAGAGCCTGCAGGGCAGGCGCCCCCACAGCAGGGCCTACACAGAGGGTCCAGAGCCTGCAGGGCAGGCGCCCCCACAGCAGGGCCTACACAGAGGGTCCAGAGCCTGCAGGGCAGGCGCCCCCACAGCAGGGCCTACACAGAGGGTCCAGAGCCTGCAGGGCAGGCGCCCCCACAGCAGGGCCTACACAGAGGGTCCAGAGCCTGCAGGGCAGGCGCCCCCACAGCAGGGCCTACACAGAGGGTCCAGAGCCTGCAGGGCAGGCGCCCCCACAGCAGGGCCTACACAGAGGGTCCAGAGCCTGCAGGGCAGGCGCCCCCACAGCAGGGCCTACACAGAGGGTCCTGGGGTCTGCAGGCAGAGGGGCCCACATGGAGGGTCCAGAGCCTGCACATGGAGATGCCCACACGGAAGGTCTGGAGCCTGCACGTGGAGACGCCCACATGGAAGGTCCGGAGCTTGCACGCAGAGGAGCTCACAGAGAGGGTCTGGAGCCTGCATGTGGAGACGCCCACACAGAGGGTCCGGAGCCTGCACGCGGGTAGCCCACACGGAGGGTCCAGAGCCTGCATGCGGGTAGCCCACACGGAGGGTCCGGAGCCTGCACGCAGAGGAGCCCACACAGAGGGTCCGGAGCCTGCAGGCAGAGGGACCGCACAGGGAGTTTCAGAGTCACACAGAGAGTTTGCACACAGCTGGCTGGGCCGGGCTGGAGCATGGCATGGAGACCTGTCGGAGGTGCCATCTGTGCCCCTCTTTTTCTTTCCTTTTCATGGAAGAAATAAATAAGCAAACAAAAAGACTCACGGGAGCTGCCAAGCCCCAGCGGGGGCCTGGGCGGCATGATGGAGTCCCCTGTGGGCATGGCCTGGCATTGTTTCCTGTCACTGAATTAAAATGTAAATGTTCTATGTTCTAGGCCGAGGTGAAGAACCAGCCCTGCACTGTCACAGGAGGGGCAGGTCCAACAGCACACATGGCTCAGGGCCCAACCACCAGGGGAGGGGCCGCGGGGTTTCCAAACCGCTTCACAGGCGCTAGAGCCTGCAGAAGGCCCCGGGGCAGGGCAGGGGCCTGGGAGGGGCCTGGGAGGGGCCTGGGAGGGCCCACCCCGCCTCCACTGCCAGTCTGCTCCCCTCGGTTTCCACAACAGGTTTCCACTTAAGAGCTGGAGAGGATTGGAGGTGAACACGAGGTTCTAGCCCAGCAGCCTCCTGACCCAACGTGCTCACCTGGGTTTGACCACTGCCATTGCAACGCCCCGGCCTCCCCCTGCACCTGCCGGCTCCCAGGAAGCTCTGCTCCCTCCAGGTGCTCTGTGATCGGCATGTCCTCCAGGGCTGCCTCCAGGCCAGAATCCCCAGCCTCTGCTGTCCCTCTGCTCTGCTTCAACCCCTCCCCACCCCGACCTAGAGTGTGACATCTGGCTCATGGAGGGAATCGACAAATGTGAGAACACAAGATAATCACTGCAGGTCCACCGGGACAGCCTTAGCCCCGGGGTGGTGCTGAACAAAAAAAACGGTGTGTGGCCTGAACCGGCCATTAGGAAGTATTCCTTTAGAGTCCAGAAACCCCACCTGGGGCCCTGGGCCACCTTCCATACCCTGCCAGAGAGGACCTGTACAGACATGGGGCACATGCGCCACGTACTCACACGTGACCTGCCGTGTTATTATTGCTGTTGTTTTGTAGAGGTTTCTGCCTTAGTGCAGGTACACTTGCCAGAGAGAGACAGAGACAGTGAGAGGGAAGTGAGAAATCATCCCTCCAGGGGGATGGCCAAACCTTGAGCCCTTCTCCATTCTCCTCCCAGGATCTTGGGCACACACGCACACGTGTCTGGTGTGAGTTTCAAACCACCAGGTCTAGCACTCAAACCAGTCAGCTATGTGGGAGTCAGTGATGCAACCTCTATTCCATCTGCTGGCCCTGATCCGCCATATTTATTAGTCCCTGCTGAGAACTGGAAGGAGAGTGTCTGACAGGACAACAGGTCAGGAGTCTGCGAATCGTGTGGGGATCCAGCCCATCCAGCTCCTGTCCTCCTACACCAAGGTGGCACCGAATGCCCACCCATGTCCACGCCCTCTCCCAGTGGGTGCAGAGACACAGGAACCACAAAGCTGGGACACCTGCTTTCAGGCCCTGCACAGTCTGCCAGCCCTGGAGCAACACGCCCGGCTGGGACATGGCCTTACGTCAGGTACCAGCACAGGGAAAAGGAAGGAGGCTGCAGGCCTGCGTGAGCACCGGGACACTGAGGGGCACTTCCGTGTGCCACCGCGCCTGGGACTGGCAGAGGCCTTGCTCTGCACGAAGTGCCTTAGTTCCCGGAGGCTTCGTGTTCTATGCACTGGAGATAATCCGATCTGTCCTCTGCACTCCCCAGTAATGTCGAGAGAATAAAATTGATGGTATGTGACAAGCTTTTATCTCTTAATGAAGAGGGTGCTATAAAAACGATGATTGTAGACCGCGCACTGAGGCAAAAAGGTATCCCAGGAGCCTGGTGCCGGGCTGTGTGGGCCGCGGCCACCATGACCCCTCACTCTCAGTGCAGATGGGGCTGAGGGCTGTGCTCACCTGGCACCCCACGTGGCTCAGCAAGTGCACGGGACAGAGCAGAGCAGTGGAAGGCCCATGTGCACCGCCCCTCTGCCTCAGGGCCCAGCACGCACCCCTGGGTCCGGGTGCTCTCACCTGGACCCTCCTCTTCTCTCATCGCCTGTGCACTCCCGCCGTTTGTCAGAAAAGCTCAGAGGCAGCTACTGGGTTGCCAGCAGTCATTACATATTCCCTATGTTTTTCTTTTTAGAGATTTTAGCAACAGGGTGCGTGCACTCACCGAGACACAGAGACAGAAAGACAGAAAGCAAGAAACCATCCCCCGGGGGATGGCCACATTGCAATCCCTTCTCTTCCATTCTCCGCCCAGGATTTTAGGCATGCACACACATGTGCCCGGTGTGAGTTTCAATCCACTGGGTCAGAGACTCGAACCGCAGTAGGCCATGAGGGGGTCCAGTGCCTTAATCACTATGCCACCTACTGGCCGATTACGTTTTTCTACTCCAAAATGCGTCACGATGACTTTTACAAGAACCCAATAGTTCCCAGCATCACAGGGCTTGAAAGAAGGGTGCCAGCTCCCAAATGCCAACCACCCCCCTGCTCCTCCTCGCTCCCCGTGGGCCTTGGAATACCTGCTTAGCTGTGGAAGAAGGGAGGGCGTGCTGATCCCCCAGGCAGGGGTCCGGATCCGCCTCTGTATGTTACCTGCGGAGGAGCAGCATACTGGTCCTCCCACTTTCCGGGAAGACGGCACCCACGCTCAGTGAGTACGCGGGGCTCTCCTGGACGTGTCCAGAGGATGGGGACCCAGGAGCATGCGGCCACGTTCCTGGCAGCCATGGGGGCACGTGGAGGGGGTATGTCCAGAGGCTTCACACTTCTGACGGCAATGAGGGGCGTGCTACCTGTACCCCAGGCCCAGCCTCCCAGGCCCGAATCCAGCTTCGGCCTGGTCAGTTCCACCCCTGCCTGCTCGGCGGGCCAGCACGCACGGCATGGCGCCTCCTTTGTGGACAGCCTGAGTCAGACCGGGGTCTTCAACCCCTGAGGCGGCCAGAGGGTGGGGGGAGGCATTGAGGCGAAGGCATCCCTCTTCAGGAAGGCATTGAGGGCAGATGATTCCAGCTTGGCCTTACTTCAACCCACACTAATTACTAAATCCTCTTTAAAGATCTTGTTTTCATGTCACTGTTTTGATGCTGCACAAACCAAATTAATATAAAAGATAAGGGAGTGCTGGCCCACAGCCTAGTGGTTAAGGGAGCCGGATCCCACCTGGCTGACTGGTAAAGATCTAGGCCTCGGTGGCTTGAAAATCGCATCGGGTGTGTGTGCATGTGTGCCCCAACTCTTGACAGGACGGAGAAGTGGAGAAGGGGCGGGGCGGGACCACGCCTCACTGGAGGGTGCTCTCTCCCTCCCTCTCTCTCATAGCACATGTACTCTCTGGCAGCTCAACAGACAGATGAATGAATAAAAGATAAGGGAAAATAAGGTCATTTGGAAATCCATGCAGAAAATGGAATTTCCCTAAGAATTAGCTCTAAGAACCGAGGGAAGAAGCCCGTGTTAGGCTGGCCCCGTGCGCAGGGGAGCTGTGAAGGGGCCAACAGCTCTGCTAGGGCCTCGCCACACCCCGGTGGCCTTTGTTTTATTATCTGAAAAAGGGTGCCATCAGTGTCTGTCTCACAGAGCTTTTTTTTCCTGACATGTTCTTTATTTTTGTCATTTAATTAATTTATTTTTACTATGTATTTATTTATGGAGCTATTTGCTTTAGGGTGCGTGCACTCACTGGAAAGAGGGAGAGAGGGAAAGTGAGAAATCACCCCTTAGAAGTAATGGCCACAACATAATCCCGTCTCTATTCTCCTCCTGAGATCCTGGGTACCCATGTACACATACATGTGCCACGCATGAGTTTCAAGCCACCGGGCCTGAGACTCGAACCGTGGTCGGCCACGTGGGAGTCCAGCGATTAGCCACTCATCTGCTGGGCCCTGTCATTTATTTTTGGCAGTCAAAGCAAGGTTCACAGGGTCCTCGTGTGCGATGAGCTGAGCGAACGCACGCCACCGTGTCGCAGTGCCTGACACTAACGCTACGGAGTGGCCTCCAGTGCCGGTGAAGGCCCTTGGAACGGCACCATCAGCCAGCAGCTCACACCGTTTACGAAGCTCACCTCACAGAACGCACAGGTGGCAAGCTGTCAGGAAAGGTACCTTAGCAAACGAACTTGGTCATGAACAGTAACAGACCAACGGGCGGTGACGACATAGGACAGATAAAGGGAAGTCTCCCACCAGGTGACGGATGTCGCAGAAGGTCTGCTAGGGCCCCAGAAAGCTCTGCAGACTCCCTGGGCAGGGTCTAGCGCCAGGGCCGGTCCTGCAGCGGCCAGCACCTCCAGGACCCCTGCGTGTCCCTGCTTGCCTAATCCCTTCTCGCCACGAGAGGAAAACATTCTGCCACATGGGGTGGTGGCACAGTGCGAGGTCCCCAGGGGAACCAGCAGCCCATCCCCCTCGGGCTCTGCACCTTGGGGTCCAGGGTGGGTGCAGACCCCAGGGAACAGGAAGGAAGGGGTCACCCAAACTCTTCCCTCGCACTACAGGCAAGCCCAGAAGTATTTAAAACCCTTTGCATCCGGGGACCAGTCTCAGAAAAACACCTGCTGAGCTTCTGCGTCTTCCCTCTCCTCCATAAAGGCCTCAGCGCGTCAGATACAGAAGGGAACGTGCACGCTGAGCCTCGAGGGGCTTTCGGGGCCGAGAAGGGCTCGCTATCATATTAAACGTCACCGAAGCCCCAGTCAGAGCGTCGCACATGGTCGGTGTTTCTTCCCGCCCACAGGGAGTCTGCAGGCCCCAGCACCTCTGCCTTAGGCTCCCCTCCCCGGGAGGGCGATGCTCTGGCCGTGAGGGGGCTCAGAGCGCGCTGGGAGTCGGGGCTGAGGAGCACCCTCCTGCGCCAGGCCTTGCCGGTGCAGTCAGCGCTGCGGAAGGGCCTCTCATGTTCCGTCTATTTCCATGTTGACTTACAGAAATCCTAAACCCCAAATATTTATTTACAGAATGTTTTGCCCACTTTGTAATGGAAATTACCACAAAATTGGATGCCACAGTCACTTGTAGACTTAAGGTGAACTCCATAAATAAGTTATTAATGCAAACAGTCTCACTCCGGAAAAACAAGCATGCTCTCTCCCGGGTTGGTGCAAACACACAGCGTGCCTCGGCGTGGGTGCTGCTCGGGGCCAGAACCGCCCTCGTCAGGGACCCGTGTCCGTTCAGCAGCTGCGGGCTGGGGTGCACAGGGAGCCCTCGGCGTGGGCTGCCACAGCACCCTTGACTGGTAAAGATCTAGGCCTCGGTGGCTTGAAAATCGCATCGGGTGTGTGTGCATGTGTGCCCCAACTCTTGACAGGACGGAGAAGTGGAGAAGGGGCGGGGCGGGACCACGCCTCACTGGAGGGTGCTCTCTCCCTCCCTCTCTCTCATAGCACATGTACTCTCTGGCAGCTCAACAGACAGATGAATGAATAAAAGATAAGGGAAAATAAGGTCATTTGGAAATCCATGCAGAAAATGGAATTTCCCTAAGAATTAGCTCTAAGAACCGAGGGAAGAAGCCCGTGTTAGGCTGGCCCCGTGCGCAGGGGAGCTGTGAAGGGGCCAACAGCTCTGCTAGGGCCTCGCCACACCCCGGTGGCCTTTGTTTTATTATCTGAAAAAGGGTGCCATCAGTGTCTGTCTCACAGAGCTTTTTTTTCCTGACATGTTCTTTATTTTTGTCATTTAATTAATTTATTTTTACTATGTATTTATTTATGGAGCTATTTGCTTTAGGGTGCGTGCACTCACTGGAAAGAGGGAGAGAGGGAAAGTGAGAAATCACCCCTTAGAAGTAATGGCCACAACATAATCCCGTCTCTATTCTCCTCCTGAGATCCTGGGTACCCATGTACACATACATGTGCCACGCATGAGTTTCAAGCCACCGGGCCTGAGACTCGAACCGTGGTCGGCCACGTGGGAGTCCAGCGATTAGCCACTCATCTGCTGGGCCCTGTCATTTATTTTTGGCAGTCAAAGCAAGGTTCACAGGGTCCTCGTGTGCGATGAGCTGAGCGAACGCACGCCACCGTGTCGCAGTGCCTGACACTAACGCTACGGAGTGGCCTCCAGTGCCGGTGAAGGCCCTCGGAACGGCACCATCAGCCAGCAGCTCACACCGTTTACGAAGCTCACCTCACAGAACGCACAGGTGGCAAGCTGTCAGGAAAGGTACCTTAGCAAACGAACTTGGTCATGAACAGTAACAGACCAACGGGCGGTGACGACATAGGACAGATAAAGGGAAGTCTCCCACCAGGTGACGGATGTCGCAGAAGGTCTGCTAGGGCCCCAGAAAGCTCTGCAGACTCCCTGGGCAGGGTCTAGCGCCAGGGCCGGTCCTGCAGCGGCCAGCACCTCCAGGACCCCTGCGTGTCCCTGCTTGCCTAATCCCTTCTCGCCACGAGAGGAAAACATTCTGCCACATGGGGTGGTGGCACAGTGCGAGGTCCCCAGGGGAACCAGCAGCCCATCCCCCTCGGGCTCTGCACCTTGGGGTCCAGGGTGGGTGCAGACCCCAGGGAACAGGAAGGAAGGGGTCACCCAAACTCTTCCCTCGCACTACAGGCAAGCCCAGAAGTATTTAAAACCCTTTGCATCCGGGGACCAGTCTCAGAAAAACACCTGCTGAGCTTCTGCGTCTTCCCTCTCCTCCATAAAGGCCTCAGCGCGTCAGATACAGAAGGGAACGTGCACGCTGAGCCTCGAGGGGCTTTCGGGGCCGAGAAGGGCTCGCTATCATATTAAACGTCACCGAAGCCCCAGTCAGAGCGTCGCACATGGTCGGTGTTTCTTCCCGCCCACAGGGAGTCTGCAGGCCCCAGCACCTCTGCCTTAGGCTCCCCTCCCCGGGAGGGCGATGCTCTGGCCGTGAGGGGGCTCAGAGCGCGCTGGGAGTCGGGGCTGAGGAGCACCCTCCTGCGCCAGGCCTTGCCGGTGCAGTCAGCGCTGCGGAAGGGCCTCTCATGTTCCGTCTATTTCCATGTTGACTTACAGAAATCCTAAACCCCAAATATTTATTTACAGAATGTTTTGCCCACTTTGTAATGGAAATTACCACAAAATTGGATGCCACAGTCACTTGTAGACTTAAGGTGAACTCCATAAATAAGTTATTAATGCAAACAGTCTCACTCCGGAAAAACAAGCATGCTCTCTCCCGGGTTGGTGCAAACACACAGCGTGCCTCGGCGTGGGTGCTGCTCGGGGCCAGAACCGCCCTCGTCAGGGACCCGTGTCCGTTCAGCAGCTGCGGGCTGGGGTGCACAGGGAGCCCTCGGCGTGG
Organism: Tupaia belangeri chinensis; assembly: GCF_000334495.1. Taxonomy (NCBI): domain Eukaryota; kingdom Metazoa; phylum Chordata; class Mammalia; order Scandentia; family Tupaiidae; genus Tupaia; species Tupaia belangeri. The sequence goes on from NW_006159496.1 coordinate 591,214, forward strand.
GCTGCCACAGCACACTCAGTCACTTCATCGTCCTCCAGGGACAGGCTTACTGCAGGCGGCTTTGCTTGAAATGCACTGTCCTTAGTGAGTGGATTGGCTGTCTTCTGTCGCGTCTGTGAGAAACTCCTTCTCGAAGCCTTCACGTGTTTTCTAAAGTTTTTATCCCCCAAGCTCACCTACTTTCTCTGAGAGAAAAAGAGAGAGACTGAGAGAGATGCCAGAGAGGCAAAAGGGCCGGTACCTACAGATAGGTGACATCTAAGGACGCCAGGAAGTGGCCAGAGCGAGGGGACGCAGCGGAGAGAAGGGATGCAAGAGGTGGGGACGGGGCAGGTCAGAATTCTGAACGTCACTGAGACAGTAACTGAGCGACCGACAGACGCCGCCCAGGGAGAGGACACCGACCAGGGGTGGGAGCCGTGAGGGGCCTGGGGCTGCGGGGAAGTGCTGGGTGGGACTATGACCCTCCCTGGTACAGCCAGAGATCCGCAGACGTCTGTACGAGGCTGGATGTGCCTGGATTCCAGTAAGACTGCAGAACGGTGGAGGCAGTTGGGGCGCAGGCTGGGGTCCGCCCGTCCTGCTCCGACGGGGCATAGCCTCACTGTGTCCCGCACACTGCGATCTCGGATTTAAGCTCGCCAACCAGAGGCTAGTCTGGTTCAGAGTGTTTAAAAGCAAGAAACCTCAACAGGTGGACTTTCTTAAACCTTGAGGCATAAGCCAACGCATCGAACAGGTCACACTCGGCTTCCTGGGTGTTTCCGCGATAGAAGTCTGCCTCGAATGTCTGCCAGAATATGCTGCGGGCTTTGCTTATGCAGGAGAGAGAGAGAGAGAGAGTTTCTGAGAGTCTCCCAAGTCACTGTCTGAGAGTCTCAGGGTCTCCCAAGTCCTGCCTGCTCACTGTTAGTTTGAACCTCAGTGCCAGCCACTGCTGGCAGTTCAGGTTGGGCCAGGAACCGAACCGGGACCCCATGTGGCCTCAGTTTTGCGCAGTGGTGCTCTCCTGCTAGCACCACTGTGGCCGGCCTACTGGGAGTTTTTAAAAAGGAAAAATTAATCACCGTGAACTTGAATTCTCAGCCTCAGGCATGGGAATGTCTAAACCCGGTAAGAATAGCAAGCCCAGTGACGCCTCTTTGAGGCACAGGCTGGCCCAGCTGCCCACAAAGCCACACCCTAGCAATGTCAGCCTTGGGCAGGAGCAGGGGCTGGGAGCTGGCCTGTCCTGGCAGCACCATGGGCTCCCACCACGGCTGTGGGGCACGGGAGCCCGCGTGGCTGTGCTCATGTACGTCCCTCCGCAGGCCCAGCCGTGTGCGGGTACAGGCCCAGCAGGCTGTGCCGGCCTCTGCGTCCCGCCAATGTTAGGCACTGCCGAGGTCTTGCTCTCGCGTGTTTCCACCTCTCAGAATGGAGCAAAGGAACCCGCAGCTTGATCGCTTATTCTGTGAGCAGGAGGCACATCAATGGTCCTAAGGACACAGTTGACACATCTCGCAAATGCAAGACGGTCGGCTCTTCTGGCTGCCTGGCCCACTCTAGCACCGGAGCCACCGCACTAACCTCCAGGGGCAAGGAGGGGACCCCACTCTGCAATGCTCTGGGGATCCCCTCTCACTCGGCAGATGAAGCACTTTCCACCCACTGGGGCAGCTCCAAACTCCTTGGCAGTGCCAGGTGGGCCATGGCAGCCGAGCAGGTGTGTGTGCGGAGCTCAGCCCTGTGGATGGGGGGCCCGGAGAAGGTGGTTCCACACACATCCTAGGGGCAGTCCGTCTGCACGCTCAGCTCCACTGCACTCCACTGTCTGTCCGCGGTGCCCCATGCTGGGAGCTGGGCACGTCAGAGTCCCCACACACAGGATGGGGTCCAGTGCCGGGCAGAGCGGTGGGGTGGTACTGGCTTGCCCCCAGACGGCTCTCCTGGGAGAGAGAGGGAACAGGAAGCAGGCAGATGGAGCCCTGCAAGGCTGAGGGCTCAGGGCCATCGTCCAGGGCAGGGGGCAGCCACGCTTCCCTTCCTGAGGCTGCTCAGTCGACCTCAGCCAACATCCATGCTGAACAAAACGTCAAAGATCGAGAGCACCTGGCAGCCCTGGGTGCTGCTCTCAGAAGGCTGAGGCCCCAGAGGCCTGGGTGTGATTCCTTCCCACCCTAAAAGCTGGGAGCACAGCTGTGTGTGCAGTCCCAGCTGCTGAGGAGACGGAGGCAGGAGGATCGACACACAGTGGGACACACACACGCACATGCACACACAGGTGCCCATGCACGCACACACATACACACACAGGTGCACATGCACGCACACACACACACACAGGTGCACATGCACGCACACACACAGGTGCACATGTACGCACACACATACACATGTACGCACACACTGGTACACATACATGTGAACACACATACACACATGTGTGCACATAATGACTGGTAAATCCATGTAGCCTTCTCCTGGTTGCTGAAGCAGAAAGTCACAGTCCTGAGACCCGCTGCTACCGGGGGTGGTGGGCACCCACAGTTCAGTGTGGGCAGCCCCAGCAGCAGGAGCAGGAGTCCCGCACAGGGAGGAGGAGCCACGGCCCCTCACACTGAGCCTCCAGCTTCGGCAGCCTCCAGGTACCAAGGATTACACTGTGCCCGTGGCAAGGATACACACAGGTGCACATGCACGCACACACACAGGTGCACATGCACACACACAGGTGCACATGTACGCACACACGGGTACACATACATGTGAACATACATACACACATGTGTGCACATAATGACTGGTAAATCCATGTAGCCTTCTCCTGGTTGCTGAAGCAGAAAGTCACAGTCCTGAGACCCGCTGCTACCGGGGGTGGTGGGCACCCACAGTTCAGTGTGGGCAGCCCCAGCAGCAGGAGCAGGAGTCCCGCACAGGGAGGAGGAGCCACGGCCCCTCACACTGAGCCTCCAGCTTCGGCAGCCTCCAGGTACCAAGGATTACACTGTGCCCGTGGCAAGGATCGGAACAAAGACTGCTCAGAACTGGCATTAATATAGTCGCTCATTTACTAAGCATCTCTTGGCCACCTAGTAGGTGCCAGACACCGTTCTAGAAACTATTAAGATGTTAAAAACAAAACAGACAAAACCTCCTCTGCCCTAAGGGAGTGGCACTTTGGAAGGGGCGAGAGATCCACAAAATAACCTACTGGAACTGCGTGGTCTATAGCAGGGAAGAGGCGGGACGTGCGGTGGGGGGGGAGTAAGTGACAGAGGGTGGGAAAGAGCTGGCGGGAGGAGAGGGAGTGAGCCGGGTCTGGGGCTGAGCTTGCAGACTGGTCAGGACCCAGGCCCTGTACACAAACCAGGTCATTTACGCTGCAAAGAGGAGGGGCAGGGGGAGCGCAGTGAGGCGGCCAGCAGGGTGGGCGGTGGGTCAGGGCTCAGGGAAGAGGAACTCATGGCTGGCCCTTCCCGAGTGTGGACCTGACACACAGCCCCGGCCCCGAGGGGGGTGTCGCATGCAACCTCAGGGATTTCAGTTTCGTGAAACGAGACACCCAGCCTTCTGGCGCTCCGGAAGGGAGATCCAGGCCTGGTGCCGGGAGAAATGAGAAACTGGGTTTGGGTTATCTTCCGGTCATCGTGGGAAGAGCATCTGCCTGCGCCTGAGCACGTCCCTTCTTGACTCTGGTCCGAAGTGAACAGCGTGCACTCCGCTGACTCCAGTGCCTGGCTTTGCTGGAGCGCTTAGTCCACGGACCCACACAGCACGGCCTTCGCTCGGCTCACAGGGACCAGGGAGAACCCCTGTGCACTGCGCTGGTGCAGAGGCAGGCGGGAGACCTCGGACCCTTAGCAGGCTGCGTACTGACCCCAGAGGGGAACGCATGTACCTCCCGCGGAGTGTGGGGAGTGATGGTGCCTGCGTGTGCATCCGTGTACACACCTGGAGTACCTGTCTTAATCCACTTGTCATTCATCCGTCTAGCACACATCCACCCACCCAGCACCCCCTTCAGCCACCACGCATGCTTCCTCCAGCATCCCTTCTCTCCCCACCCCTCCGTCCTTCCATCCATCCTCCTCCTCCCTTCACCCCTGTATCCATCCCACAGCCACCACGCAGCCAGCACCCTGCCTCCACCCGTTAGCAGCACACATCCACCCGCCTGGCCCCTTCTCTGCCCTCCTTCACCCCCAGCCACTCACCCAGCAGCCACAGCGCTCCACCGAACACACTGATCCCCCTGGGCCACACTGTGTGAGGGACTGGGGACATGACGGTGTAAGGGTGGACACGTGCCGTCCTCACAGAGGGGCAGGGAAGAGGGAGTCTGGGCTCACAACGTAGGAAACACACGTGGCTCCCACCACTCGGCAGCACTGGACTCCTGGCTAATTCCCAGCCACGCCGCGGCGAGGGGAAGGGGGGGACAGCACAGGGCAAGAACGTCGCCGGTGTTCTTTACTGTCGTAATAACATTTCAATGCATTCTCCTCTCCGGCCACCGAGTGGGCAGGCGCCACGCCTTCCACAGGACAGGGACTGGCCAGGAGACGTCCTGTCCAGCACTTCCCCCGGAGTACCTCCCCGGCTACCCCCAGGGGGGTGACAGATGGCGCCACGTACTGAGTGAACTTCATCACGCATGGAACCATTTGCTCCACCTGAATAGAAGAAGTGAAGCATTGCTTAAAGGCCAGCAATGTCACCTTCTTACAGGCCCCATCGGAGACACTGGTTTACCTGGACAGAACGTTCCTTGAGGGACTCCTGGGAACCACTCAGGGTCCGCACCCGACCTCGCCTGTGTGGCTCCCAGTGTGAAGGGCTGAAGATGCGCTGCTGAGGGCTGACGGGGGCGCTGGCCACCAACGGGTGTGCCCCGGGGCCTGTGTTAGCTTTGCTCACTCGCTTGCTCTTGGCTCCCATCCATCGATCGCCACCCACAGGCAGTCCTGGGGACTGCTAACCCTCTGTGACGCTCCTTCCTGGGGCGGCTCTGGGCTCCTGGGCGTTGGTCAGGCCTTAGAAACCGCATGAGGAAGGCTGAGCCCAGTGAGGTGGACAGGGGTCTGCTGTCCATCAGACCATCAGGGGCGGGCACAGCCAGCCATTGTCTCTGGACCTGCCCAAGCCAGAGATTCACCCCCCGCTGAGAAAGTCTTAGCGAGTAACTACCTGCAGACCCCTCGGTATCGGCATTGGGGGCCAGGGGACCCAGAGGGCTTGTCCATGCAGAAGCCCTGTCCTCCCACGACTCGTCTTTCCCCGGAAACCTTGGTATGGTACTCACAGGGAGAGAAGCATGGTGGGGCCTGCTCAGAACCTGTGCTGGAATCCAGGAAGACTGCAGGGAGAGGAGGTTCCCAGGGAGCATAGGGATGCCAGCACGGAGACTGAGCGGGCAGGAGGGAGGGCTGAGAGGACGGAAGTGTGAGAAGGACTCCATGGATGAAGGAGACTGCCTCCACGGACACGTGACCAGGCCCCAAGACGCCACCGCAGTATCACCCAAGACGCAGAGGAAGGGACACGGCACAAGCCTCAGGACAAACAATCAGCGCTCCAGGGGAGCCGCAGCTCAGGCCTGAGACGGCGGGAGGGAGCTGGGGGCGGAGGCCATGTCTGGCCCTAGCATCACGTCTGCGACCTGCTGAGACCTTTGCCAGCAGTGTGGCCCTGAGTCTGCGAGCTGCAAATACACAGGTCTGAACCACGCTGCCAGGTCACAGCTGTGACAACTGGAGGCCCCGGGGGCATGGCTTTGTCACCAGAACTGGTCCTGAGTGTCTCCTACCAGCACCATAACCCACACATCCCGTACAAGCTCCTGACAGTGACAGATCTAAAGGTGCAGAGACGGGGCCAGCAGGTGGCACAGAGCTCGCAGCCAGACCCACACAGGGTCCCGAGTCTGCTCCGTGGCCTCCCCGAGTGCACCAGGCTGCACGCGTCCATGCTGGGGGCAACCTGGACCAGAGACGGGCACGGTGCGAAGACCCTGGAGGTGCCTGCACCTCTGTCTCCCTCCCCCTCTATCCCTGCTCCCTTGCTCATGGAAGAAATAAGTAAATTTTAAAAAAATGAACAAGATAGTCTCTGAGAAATGTCGCAGATATCAGCAGCTCACAGCCCTGAATGTGACACCACCCTGGGGGCACCCCTGTCACTCTCACCTTCACTCGTGTGCTTTCTCACACACTCACACGCGCACACACACACCTTTATAAAAAGATAAAAGAGGGACCAGCAGGTGGCACAGTGGTTACAGCATTGGACTCTCACATGGCTGACCGTGGTTAGAGTCCTGAACCCAGCGGCTTGAAACTCATGCCAGGCATGTGTGTATATATGCCCAAAATCTCAAGAAGAGAATGGCAGAGAAGGGACTGCAGTGCGGCCATCTCCCCAAAGGGTGATTTCTCACTCTCCCTCTCCAGTGAGTGCACGCACCCTATAGCAAAAATTTTTCTCTTAAAAAAACAAAAAGAATAAAAAGAGGGGCCAGCAGGTGACCGGTGGTTAAAGTAATGGACTCCCACCTGGCCGACTGCAGTTCTAGTCCTAGATCTGGTATATGACATACTCTTAGGAAAACGAACATGTGAACAGCAAGCCGGCCGAACCTCCGGATTTAACCAGTCTGCAGGGAATGCAGTGGATGGACGAACATGACAGCACCCCAGGGATGCAGCCTGCGGCAGGGTCGGGAGCAGGGCGTCCTGCAGGACACACCACCAGGTCCCCTGGCAAGGCAGTCAGCGGGCGCTGTCAGGATCGGGAGGAAACGGAGACAGCGTGAGCACGCACCATACAGGGACCTGATTTCAATTCAATTTCAAACCAAAAACCACGAAAAGGCATTTTAGAGATTGTCAGGGAGACTTGCACACGGACTGAGGTTAGGGAATCACGGTTGGTTCTGACAGATGCGGCCGCAGTTTGCATGGTTTTTAACCTACTGGAGATCTACACTGAAGTATTTTAGGGTGAAATAATATGGTATCTGTGATTTGCTTTATTTATTTATTATTATTTTTTTAACCACAGATTATATTGGCTTATTATTTGTATTACCAGAAAAAACAAAAACGTGGAAGTACATATAGACTAAGGCTGGCACAATACTGAGACGCTGGACAGCCCTGGGGCCCTGGGGGCCACACAGGAGCCCGCTGTGAGAGGGCAGGTTTGAAAGGCCCACGGCAGCAAGGAGGGACGACATGGCTGTGCTCACACGAGGGGGACTGTGCAACCGCCCGAGTGAGCGCAGAAACCCTGCAGAGGCGCGTGTGAGAGGCAACTGCTTCTCTCTCTCTCTTTTTAAAAAAAGTTAAAGGTTTTTGCCATAGGGCACAGGCACTCATGGAAGAGGAGAGACAGAGAGAAGGAAGGTGAGGAATCACCCCAGAGAGCTGGCCATGCTGCGATCTCTTCTTCATTCTGCTCTTGGGATTTGGGGCACGCACACACACACCTGGCATGATTTTCAAGCTGCCAAAACTGGGACTTGAACTGCAGTCAGCCATGTGGGAATCTAGCAACTTAGCCACCACACTACCTGCTGGTGCCTTTTTTCCTTTCCTTTTTTAAAAAAAGATTTAATTTTATTTAGCATTATTGTTATTAGTTTACTTTGTAGAGGGCACGTGTGCTCATGAGAGCTGGTGGGGGGCGGTGAGAAAGCAAGCTGCCAGGTCCAGGATGCAAACTGTGGTCGGCCATGTGGGAGTCCGGGGCCTTAACCACTACACCACCTGCTGGCCCCCACCTCGTTTTTCTTTCTTAGAGCTTATTTATTTATCTAGGTAGAGCACAACAGAAAGAGCGAAAGTGAGCAAAGAGAGAGGTCCCCTGCAGGGTGTGGTCACGCCGCAGTCCGCTTCCAGCCCTCCAGTGTGGGGGTTGGAGGACGCGTGTGCAGCTGGCATGTTTCAGGTCAGCTCGGCGTCTGAGCCACGGCCTGCCACAGCTCCCAGCACGCAGCTGAGCGCGCTGCCACTGCGCCCCCGCAGCCCCCAGTGCACACGCTGCAGGCCACTGCTGGTAACACAAGGGTATGTAATTAAGAAAACACTTGATATTTCCGTGGCTATCGAAAATCATGTGAGCAATAAATTCAACACAAAGTGTTTCCTTGTGGAGACTTCCCTGCCATTTTACTGAAAGGTATAAAAGATGACCTAATATATTGAAAGAAATATAATGTTCTTGAGTAGGAAGGTTCTGAAAAGCCGCAATTTCCTCGCAACTTGAAACAGACTTCAAATGCATTCCTAATGTAAACCTCAACAGGATTTTGAAGTACGTGACAATTGGTTCAAAACGTATATGGAAGAATGAAAGCCATTGCTATACGAGGTCAAGCCTTTCAATCACTTACAGAGATTACAAAAGTATAGTCGAATCAAGAATAGACAAATGGGGACCGGCAGTTGGCGTAATGGCTATGTCACTGGACTCCCATGTAGTTGACTGCGGTTCAAGTCTCGGACCCAATGACTTAAACTCACGCTGGGCGCGTGTGCGTGCGTGTCCAAGATCCCGAGAGGAGAATGGAGGAGAAGGGATTGCAGCATGGCCATCCCTTCTGGGGAGGTGATTTCTTGCTTTCTATCTCTCTGTCTCTCTCTCTCTCTCTCTTTCTGGTGAGCACGTGCCCTATAGCAAAAACCTCTCAAAAAAAAAAAAAAAAAAGAATAGACAAATGGAGGCAAGTAGGTGGCATAGTGGTTAAAGCACTGGACTCTCACATGGCTGACCACGGCTCAAGTCCTGGACCCAGGGACTTGAAAATCACACAGGGTGTGTGTGCATGTATATCCAAAATCCTGAGAGGAAAGTGGAAGGGAAGGGACTGCAGAGTGGCCATCCCCCCCGCAGGGGGATTTCTCATTTTCCTTCTCTCTGTCTCTCTGTCTCTATCAAGTGCATGTGCCCTATGTAAAAGCAATAAAAGAAAAAAAAGAGAGAGAGAGAGAGAACAAATGAACTACATGGAGATGATCTGGGCTGAACAGAGTTCAGAAACAGAAACACAAAGATGACTTGATTCATGAATGTGGTCATTCCAGAGCATCAGGGAGGGCTAGGCTATTTCATCAATAATGTCGGCCATTAGATTTTCTAGATGGAAAAAGAAACGCTCCTCTGCCTCATACCACACACAACATTATTTCTAGCTGAATTACGAGTCTCCATGGTGAAAAGTGGAACTATGAAACTTTTAGGAGCTAATATAAGGCTCTAGGGTAGGGAAA
>NW_006159496.1:600495-608479 GCF_000334495.1 Tupaia belangeri chinensis
TAAAATAAGACACAAAACACCATAAAATAAAATTTGTTCAGTTGAATAACATTAAAATTTTAAAACTTCTATTCATCAAAGGACATTAAAAAGAAAGGAAAAGACAACTCATAAACTGAGAGATGACATTCACAGCACATTTCAGAAACAGGGTGTCAGCACGGAACAGGCTCGAGGCCCAGAGCTGGTCTGCTCTGCCTGGACCCCAAGGGTACGCCTGCGCACGTGGGTCCACTCCTGGAATAAAGACTCCTCCATAATGAGACCTGTTTCTCTGGGAAGAATGAGAATCGTTACCGTGCCGCAGCACGCTCAGAACAGCGGCAACGGAGCGAGCACCAAGTTCTTCTCATCTTCCCGAAAAGACAGATCTTTCAAGAAACAGACAAGGGACTCACACAGGCGCTGTTGCATAAAGACAAACGTAAGTAGTCCTTCAAGTCACGGAGAGTTACTCAACAGCCTTGGCAGTCAGAGAGCTGTAAATTAAACCCCATTGAGATGCCACTTCATACCCTCCAGACTGGCAGAAATGAAAAGTCTGACAATAGCAAGTGTAGGCAAGGATGCGGAGAAAGCGTCTCTCGTCGCGGCTGGTGGGACGGTGGAGTGTTGTCCTACCGCCAAGCTACCCGGTTCCAGACAGAGCTCATAGTCCCCAGAGAGAGCGTGCACTTCTGTGTGACAGCAGAACAGAGGCAGGAAATGTCCACCAGCTTAAAGTGGATACTGTGAGAGGCACTCAAATCACAAAATACTACGCAGTGGGAAAAAATGGAGGAACATGCTCCCGCAGAGACGAGCCTCCGCTGGTGGAGAAGCAAGCTGCAGAAGGACAGGTTCTGACACTAAGACCATCGTGGTCGGCACCAGGCGGAGGCCGATAAACGAAGCCACCGGCGCCCCGCACGGCTCCCCACTGTGAGGGAGGGCAGGCAGCCTTCTCTCCTGGGGAGGCCTCCGTCCCGGATACTGCTTACACTGGTGGCAGACAGCTGGCACTGCCCTTGTCCTTCTCTAACTGCACACACCCGTTTCACCATGAAAACATCATTGACAATAAAGCACAGGAGTCAGACGGCAGTTAGACATTCTCTCTACACACCTGCTGTTGTCAGACTGTACTTTCTGCCAGTCTGGCGGGTATGGAACGGCACCCTGATGAGATTCAGTCGTCGTCATCAAGCACAACGCTCTGCAGGGCAGGCCCACACCGGCAGGTCCCGGCTCCATCTGGAGACCTCGTGCAGTATACTGGGTACAACGTGCCCACGATCTGGGGCCAGGGGACGTCGGGGTGGACCGTGCCACCTCCGCCAGAGATGCTATATCACTGTCTCTCTTTGAAATAAACTTTTAAAATAAGGGGCCAGCAGTTGGTGTAATGGCTAGGTCACCGGACTCCCATGTAGTCGACCACAGTTTGAGTCCTGGACCTGGTGGCTTAAACTCACGCTGGGCATGCCCAAGATCATGAGAGGAGAATGGAGGAGAAGGGATTGTGGTGTGGCCATCCCCCCGGGGGGTGATTTCTCGCTTTCTATCTCTGTCTCTCTCTGTCTTTCTGGTGAGTGCACGCACCTTACAGCAAAAACCTCTACAAAATAAATAAATAAATAAATAAATAAATAAAACTTATTTATTCATTATTTTTAAAAAGTTTTATTTTTCTTTTAGAGAGACAGACAGACACACACACACAGGGACAGAGAGACAGGTGCCCCCAAAGGGTCTCAGGCCATGGTCCACCCAGCCCTGGATCACAGGTGCACATGCTCATACCCCACACATGGAGGGGCCTCAAGATTGAAGCCCAGGGCCTTTCCGTGTGGCTTCAGCAGGGCAGGCACTGTTGCTGCTGCCCTGTCTTGGCCGGCCACACTATAAATTTCAAATGCAAACACCATGTAGACTTCTCACCCTCCCTGGAGCTCTGCTAGCAGTGGTTTGGAATGAGAGGACATGCAGTCGTGTCCGGGTCAGTGTTTCTGTCGCCAGCAGTGACGAGGAGGGTGGGGCCTGTGGTGCCTCCACGCTGCAGGAGGGTGGTGGAGTCCGCTGGTGGGGACTCCTGGCTTGGCACCAGGAACTGAGTTGGGCGTGGTGACGGCTATGTCGTGTCCTTGAATGAAAAGGTGCCATGTCAGAGACTGGGGCGGACTGGAGCAGAGGCTCGCAGCATGGAGCCCAGGCCACGGGGGGCGTGTGCCTGCAGTGAGACTGGAATCCATGTGAAGAGAACCTTCTAGCAGTCCTGGCTAGGATGGGATGTGAAATCTCAGGAGGTGGCAGCTGCCTGAGACCCGTGGAGGCTTGGAACAAGTGCTCGGCTGAGCTGCTGGGGGTGGGGAGGGACCCAGAAAAAAACTGGAGTGGTAGTCCCAGAAATCCGCTTCAGCCGAGACACCCTGGCTCCTTGGCTCGCTCTGTTAAACCAGCACCCCACCACTACCACCCCTGGCAGTGCCAGCCGGAGGAAGGAGACAGAGTGTAGAGAAATGAACGGCACAGGAGTGGCTCCCAGTACTGGGGAGGGGACGAGGCCACAGACCCCTGCCCTGACCCTTAGGGTCTATGAGAGCTTCACGGCCACCCTCTGGCTTCTAGAGAAACAAGCCATGAACCACACACAGTTTAAAAAACGTTGCTTACGCAAGCCAAAGGCCTGTCCTGGAACAGACTTCTCCTGGCTGAAACTGCGGGCCGCGTTGTTCCACATTAGTCCTTACTGTTCAAGATGAGAAGGGAGGGTCTGGGGAAGCGGCTCCTCTGCCGTCCCTTCCGGAGGCCGTGCCAATATGCGAACACACGTGCATCGCAGGGACCCACATGCACGCTGCAGGCTGCGCTTGGAGTTGGAGCACAGTTACACTCGCTCTCTGTCCCCGTCGGGACACCGGCCCCTCTTGGAATCACTCGTGTACACAGCCATCTGCGTTCATCTGCTTTACCACCACGAGAAATCCACAGCTTCCAAGCAAGGAATTCCAGAATAAAGGATCCACTTTACCTCCTTCAAAGACCATCTTCAAATGGTTTACAGCACTTCACACATAAACTGACAGACCATCACCAGGTTTCCCTTCCAGTCAGAGGGTGACCGTAACTGTCACTATTATTTTAAAACCTGGACGATGAACCCAAATCACTGCACAGCCACCAGATGGCTCTGATCATCAACGTAGACAATAACAAATGTTGACAAGGATGTGGAGAACCTGGAACTTCTTATTTCCCCAGTGTGAATGGGAATGGAAAACCCCTTCATGGCAGTCTGCCAAAGGCTGAAGAGGACCCGGCCACTGAAGCCGTAAGGTACATGTCCAAGGGTAAACTTTACTCAGTAACCGAGTACTCTCAGTAACACTGTCCACTGCAGTCAGGAAGCGAGACCATGTCACATGTCCACCGCTGGGGAGTGAGGAAGCACAACATGGCCTGGCAGTATGACGGAGGATTGCTGGCCTGAAAAGGATGAAGCCCTGACACACGCTACAGGTGACGAGCCTTGAAGATCATGCCAGCGAAGGTGTCAGCCAGACACAGGCCACATGCTGACTGACTGTGTCTGCTGAAATGTCCAGGACAGGAAATCCAGAGAGACAGTAGATTAAAAATTCCAGGGGCTGGGGGTGGAGAATGGGGGTGACTGCTATTGGGTAGGGGGTCTCTTTCTGGAGTAGTGAAAATATTCTATAATTAGATAGTGGAAATACAGTTCTGTGACTATATTAAAGGCCCTTTTAAAAAGGCTAGGGACCGGGATCAGCAGTTAGCATAAAGGCTATGTTGCTGGACTCCCACGTAGTCTACCAGGGTTCGAATCCTAGACCTGGTGGCTTAAACTCACACCAGGCACGTGTGCGTGCATGCCCAAGATCCCGAGAGGAGAATGGAGAAGGGATTGTGGCGTGGCAATCTCCCCCCAGGGGGGCGATTTCTGTCTCTCTGTCTGTCTGGCAAGCGCACGCACCCTATAGCAAAAAAACTCTAGAAAGAAAAAAAAAAGGCTAGGGGCCAGCAGTTAGCGTAAAGGCTATGTCGCTGAATTCCCATGTAGCCAACTGTAGTTGGAGTCCCAGATCCGATGGCTTAAACTCGTGCCGGGCGCGTGTGCGTGCGTGCCCAAGATCCCAAGAGGAGAATGGAGAAGGGATTACAGTGTGGCCATTCCCCCTGGGGGGTGATTTCTTGCTTTCTATCTCTCTGTCTCTCCAGTAAGCGCACGCGCCTTATAGTGAAAACCTCTCCAAAAAAAAAAAAAAAAAAAGCTAAACACAAAAAGGCTAGATTAGCTCTCTGACACACTGGGGGGCCTCCCACGATGACGGACATCTATAAAACACGTTGACAGCTTAGAGCAGCAACTGTGCGCCCACTCTCCCCCTGAACTCAACACCCTCACAGGAGGGGCTTAGGCCTCATTCTCACCATCTTTGCAGACGCCCCCTACAAACCTCACAGCGCCAGCACCCCTCCCCCGCACAGGCCTCACAGTGCCAGCACCCCCTCCCCCACACAGGCCTCACAGTGCCAGCACCCCCTCCCCCGCAGGGACCTCACAGTGCCAGCACCCCTCCCCCGCACAGGCCTCACAGCGCCAGCACCCCCACTCCCGCAGGGACCTCACAGCACCAAGCCCCTCCAGCTCTGTGCAGGAACACCATGGGGCAGGTCGCACTGGAGGCCCTGCCTGGGGGCTCTGGCCAGTGCCCGCTCACCACCACCGCGACCTGCCAGGCGAGAGCTGATGGGACTGGACAGGTCGCTCACGGGCTACCCGTACACTCCCACGGGGCGGTCTTCGGATGGTCTGTGTGAGTGTGTTTGTGGTTTCCATTTGCACGGCTCCTTCATGGAGAGGATGCAGAGCCTACCGCTGGAGCCAATGGCCTCTTTCGCGGCACTTGCTCAGTGGCACTGGTCTGAGGACTTGGCGAGCCAGAGGGTCCTGATGGCCCCAGGTCCTTTCCCCTCAAAGGCGGATGTGCCCTTTCTTCCCACCGCATGGTCTGCAGAGGCTGTGCCTCTCGCTGGGAGCCCCCGTGTGCCCGGCGGGGCGGGGGTGACATGATGTCTGCCTGTCCCTCCGATTTCTGATGCGGCACTACTCGGTCTATTTTTGTTGTTGTTGTTTAGTTTTTTGCCATGGGAAGCATGCACTCGCCAGAGACAGCAGAGAGACAGAGAGAGAAAGTGAGAAATCACACACATACCCACGCCCCCTCCAGAGATGGTCACACCACAGTCCATTTCCCTCCATTCTCCCTTTGGGATCACCTGTGCCCGGTGTGATTTTCAGGTTGCCAGGTTTGGGACTCGAAGTATGTTCAGTCATGTCGGAGTCTAGCACCTTAACCACCATGCCACCTAGTGCCCCCTATCCATCCCGTCTCTTTTTTTAAGACAGGTTTTCTAGTCTGTTCTGTTGCTAGTAACAATCGCCTGAGTCTGCGTAATTGATAAAAATGGAGGTTCATCAGCTCATGTGTGGGAGTCCGAGGTCAGGAGCTGCTTCTGGCGGGTCTTGGTGCTAGTGGGCCCCACGGTGCGAGGCAGGAGCTGGAGCAGGGCAGAGAGGCTCCCTGTCTCCCTCCCTCTCCGATACACTGGCTGGAGTCCACCCCGGGGCCCCACCCGAGGCCTAAGCGCTTCCAACAACACCCCCTTCAACGCCATCACCTGACCAAGTCTCCACCCTCTTGATACCTGCCCAGTGGCATGCCAGGTTTCAAAGCAGGAGTTTTTGGGGGACACATGCAAACCAAGGCAACGGGGTCTCCTTGCTGCTGTACTCTCCTGCCTCAGCCTCCCAGCTGGGACCACAGGTGTTGCCTCCTCACCCAGCTCTGCCAGCAGGTTCTTGTGCTGTCGCCTGGGCTGGCCTTGAACTTGCAACCCTCCTACCTCGGCGGCTGGGATGACACATGCATACTGCCACGTCCAGCCTTTGGACTGGGAATTGAGCTGGGTCTCCTGGAGGTCCCAGCCCAGGGAGCACAGTATTCAGCAAGATGTGCCATGGTGGCTGTGAATGATATGGTGTTTACCAAAACCATCTTGGGTGGGATGACGACAGTGCTGCAGGGTGAGAGAACCCCCTGCAGCACCGCTCGGCAGTGGGCCCGCACCACGCACTCTCATTAAACTAATCGAGCCAGGAGAAGCCACCTCTCGGCCTAATCCTGGCATCACAAGATCTGTGTGTGGACCCAGATGGACTGCAGTGGAACTGTCCACCCCTCCTCTGCGCGGGCAGATTTACAGACACCAGGGCCTGCTCCCTGAGTTGGAGCAGGGTCCTCGCTTCAGTTCTTACCCTTTGGAAAAACAAAGGAATGCCAGAGAGCCTCCCCCTGAAGAATGAGAACTCAGCACTGAGTGAGTGCGTCCTTTCTAAGAGGTGATTTCTGCACGGGGCCAGCCTTTCACGTTTGACTGGTGGCTCCTGCGGATTTAGTCATTCAGCAAATTTATTCTTGCAGTAGCTCTCAAAATCAGTGCACATGATTATACAGCCCAGGCCCCATTTGTGAAATTATTTATAGCCTTATTTTAGAAACCCAAGCTTCCTTAAGACTGCCAATTTGATTGGCTGCTTTGAGCTAGACTGGAAGGCAGGCCGCCCTCACATACTCCCTAGCTTAGTCCCCTGGCCGGAAGGCTGCCAAGGCTGCCCTTTGGAACACTGCAGGAGGTCTGGCTTTGCTTCTGCCAGGCCTGGCTGCCCTCAGAGTCGTGTGGATTCAGAGCGGAATCTGGATCTGGGATTTCAGCAGACGCAAGGTTCCACCAAGAAGGGGGTAGGGGTGGGGATTGTTTGGGGCTCCCAGGTCACTGGCAGGCGGCAGGTTTCCATCTCTCAGGCGTGCCTTCCCTCCCAGCCTTTGCCCTTCTCTTTTCTCTCCCCCCACCCCCTACCCTTTCTCACTCCTTGCTGGGCCTTCCCGTTGTCAAGGTGATTTTTAAGAAAAAGCCATCTAGTCCTTGAAATGCGGTATTTGCTTTGGTTCTGAGTTACCGAGACAGATCATCTTCGGGGCTCAGGTCTGACAGAAAATGGCCCTCTCTCGCCTTCACAGAAGTTCCAACTCCTGACCACAGTCGGCATTTGGCCAGAACTTTGGGACTTCGGTGCCCACTGCTTGGAGTCAGTAAGGGCCCAGTCCCTCACTTAAATGTTTCTTCAGAAGGCAAATGGAGGTAGATCTCCTACCCCCCCCCCCCGCGCGCCCACAGGGGGACACTTGCTACATGTTTTATTCATATTTACCAGATCTATTCTGCACAAGGGGTTTCACCGAGGCAAGACTAGACTCCCAACTGCCAAATGTAATGCTCTATTGATTGGTCTCGTCCTCTGTAATCCGTCTGGTCACTGAAGAGTGCCTGTTAAGTTTCTATTCTAATAAAAACACCAACCACATTTATCTTTCTTCGTTACATGGAGACAAAGCATAATCTAATTTTTAAAACATCATAAGCAGATAATCAAAACTCAGTCACCAGATGCCCTGACTCCACTCATTTCCACTTCAAAAGCTTCCAGTCCATGTCAGCCTGGGCGGTGGGCGGGAGCGCTGTGGAGTGAGGCTGAGGCGATTTGCATGCCACATTGGCTCTACCAATTTCCTAAATTAAGTGGTGAGATAATAAAGGAATGGCATTTGGATGAGAACAGCCTAATTAAAAGTGAAGCGGAGGACATGAGGTCTGAGTGCGATTACTGACGGCGAACCTCAAAGACGCCTGGAGCGGCGGAGAGGCGTTTGTGGGACGTGCCTGGCACTCGCGGGGCCCGGTGAGCTCCCTCCACGGCACCACTGCTTACGGCTACTACACGCCACTGCCCACTGCCACGGCGACCGCTTTAACAGGGGGCATCTCTGCGCTCTGTGCACTCTCAGGTGCTTTACGTCCTGATCCACCTCTGCACCCCGTTAAGTGGGCACCACGACCACCAGTACCGGCCCCGGGTCTGCGG
>NW_006159496.1:608990-610326 GCF_000334495.1 Tupaia belangeri chinensis
GGCCAATTTGATTGGCTGCTTTGAGCTAGACTGGAAGGCAGGCCGCCCTCACATACTCCCTAGCTTAGTCCCCTGGCCGGAAGGCTGCCAAGGCTGCCCTTTGGAACACTGCAGGAGGTCTGGCTTTGCTTCTGCCAGGCCTGGCTGCCCTCAGAGTCGTGTGGATTCAGAGCGGAATCTGGATCTGGGATTTCAGCAGACGCAAGGTTCCACCAAGAAGGGGGTAGGGGTGGGGATTGTTTGGGGCTCCCAGGTCACTGGCAGGCGGCAGGTTTCCATCTCTCAGGCGTGCCTTCCCTCCCAGCCTTTGCCCTTCTCTTTTCTCTCCCCCCACCCCCTACCCTTTCTCACTCCTTGCTGGGCCTTCCCGTTGTCAAGGTGATTTTTAAGAAAAAGCCATCTAGTCCTTGAAATGCGGTATTTGCTTTGGTTCTGAGTTACCGAGACAGATCATCTTCGGGGCTCAGGTCTGACAGAAAATGGCCCTCTCTCGCCTTCACAGAAGTTCCAACTCCTGACCACAGTCGGCATTTGGCCAGAACTTTGGGACTTCGGTGCCCACTGCTTGGAGTCAGTAAGGGCCCAGTCCCTCACTTAAATGTTTCTTCAGAAGGCAAATGGAGGTAGATCTCCTACCCCACAAGGGGTTTCACCGAGGCAAGACTCCCAAGTTGGCTGCCAAATGTAATGCTCTATTGATTGGTCTCGTCCTCTGTAATCCGTCTGGTCACTGAAGAGTGCCTGTTAAGTTTCTATTTTAATAAAAACACCAACCACATTTATCTTTCTTCGTTACATGGAGACAAAGCATAATCTAATTTTTAAAACATCATAAGCAGATAATCAAAACTCAGTCACCAGATGCCCTGACTCCACTCATTTCCACTTCAAAAGCTTCCAGTCCATGTCAGCCTGGGCGGTGGGCGGGAGCGCTGTGGAGTGAGGCTGAGGCGATTTGCATGCCACATTGGCTCTACCAATTTCCTAAATTAAGTGGTGAGATAATAAAGGAATGGCATTTGGATGAGAACAGCCTAATTAAAAGTGAAGCGGAGGACATGAGGTCTGAGTGCGATTACTGACGGCGAACCTCAAAGACGCCTGGAGCGGCGGAGAGGCGTTTGTGGGACGTGCCTGGCACTCGCGGGGCCCGGTGAGCTCCCTCCACGGCACCACTGCTTACGGCTACTACACGCCACTGCCCACTGCCACGGCGACCGCTTTAACAGGGGGCATCTCTGCGCTCTGTGCACTCTCAGGTGCTTTACGTCCTGATCCACCTCTGCACCCCGTTAAGTGGGCACCACGACCACCAGTACCGGCCCCGGGTCTGCGG
>NW_006159496.1:611510-619354 GCF_000334495.1 Tupaia belangeri chinensis
GTTGGGGCTCCCAGGTCACTGGCAGGCGGCAGGTTTCCATCTCTCAGGCGTGCCTTCCCTCCCAGCCTTTGCCCTTCTCTTTTCTCTCCCCCCACCCCCTACCCTTTCTCACTCCTTGCTGGGCCTTCCCGTTGTCAAGGTGATTTTTAAGAAAAAGCCATCTAGTCCTTGAAATGCGGTATTTGCTTTGGTTCTGAGTTACCGAGACAGATCATCTTCGGGGCTCAGGTCTGACAGAAAATGGCCCTCTCTCGCCTTCACAGAAGTTCCAACTCCTGACCACAGTCGGCATTTGGCCAGAACTTTGGGACTTCGGTGCCCACTGCTTGGAGTCAGTAAGGGCCCAGTCCCTCACTTAAATGTTTCTTCAGAAGGCAAATGGAGGTAGATCTCCTACCCCCCCCCCCCCCCCCGCGAGCAGCACAGCAGGGGGACAGGGGGACACTTGCTACATGTTTTATTCATATTTACCAGATCTATTCTGCACAAGGGGTTTCACCGAGGCAAGACTCCCAAGTTGGCTGCCAAATGTAATGCTCTATTGATTGGTCTCGTCCTCTGTAATCCGTCTGGTCACTGAAGAGTGCCTGTTAAGTTTCTATTTTAATAAAAACACCAACCACATTTATCTTTCTTCGTTACATGGAGACAAAGCATAATCTAATTTTTAAAACATCATAAGCAGATAATCAAAACTCAGTCACCAGATGCCCTGACTCCACTCATTTCCACTTCAAAAGCTTCCAGTCCATGTCAGCCTGGGCGGTGGGCGGGAGCGCTGTGGAGTGAGGCTGAGGCGATTTGCATGCCACATTGGCTCTACCAATTTCCTAAATTAAGTGGTGAGATAATAAAGGAATGGCATTTGGATGAGAACAGCCTAATTAAAAGTGAAGCGGAGGACATGAGGTCTGAGTGCGATTACTGACGGCGAACCTCAAAGACGCCTGGAGCGGCGGAGAGGCGTTTGTGGGACGTGCCTGGCACTCGCGGGGCCCGGTGAGCTCCCTCCACGGCACCACTGCTTACGGCTACTACACGCCACTGCCCACTGCCACGGCGACCGCTTTAACAGGGGGCATCTCTGCGCTCTGTGCACTCTCAGGTGCTTTACGTCCTGATCCACCTCTGCACCCCGTTAAGTGGGCACCACGACCACCAGTACCGGCCCCGGGTCTGCGGTTTCGGAAGGTGACACCGGTGGTAGCAGCAGGCAGAGGTGTGAGCCCGGGTCTGGCACGGAGGCCACAATCGGGCCACTGAAGGCTCTGCCTGTCTGCACACCCCACACGCAGGCCTGTTGCCTCCAGACAGCAGATCACTCCCCGGCGCTGCCCAGCCACCTGTTGCAGCTGCCGTTGGTGCGACACGTGTGCGAGCAGAATAGCAATGATCTCACAAGAGCTGTGGTCCCGCTGCTGTGCTCAGACCCGGTGCTGATTTCCGGTTTGTTTTTAATTTGCCGCAGGGTGTAAGCGCTCACCAGGCAGAGCCAGAGAGAGGGGGAGTGAGAAAGCACCCCGGGCAGATGGCCACGCTGCAGTCCCTTTTCTTCCATTCTCCTCGCGGAATTCCAGCACACAGGCCCACTTTAATTTTTCAATCTGCTGGGTTTGAGACTCGAACCTTAACCGCCACGGCCACCACCAGGGGATTTCCGGCTCCCAAATGTGGGGTGAACGGGCTGACGTCATTACTGGCTCTCTCCTCCGGGGAGAAACAGGTGCCTTTGTCTGGCTGGAAAAGACTCCAGGGAGACGGAGGGGAAGAGGGGGCCAGGCTGGGAGGGAGCCAGGCCACACATACCTCACCCCTTGGCTCTGGCCAGGTATCCTTCAAAAAAGGATGGGGGAAATAATGCAAATGTTTACCACAGGATGGTCGTAGGCAGGCAGGCAGGTGGGACTCTCCGGGCAGAGCAAGCCCCACTGGGGGGACCCCTGCCCTCTGGCCCCTGCCCTGCGGGCCACGTCACCTGGGACACAGATGGTCCTACCGCACTTTCCCTGGGCCAGTCACACCCCCTGACACTACAGGAGCGAGACCTCAGCCCAGCCCACTTCGCCTCCCTCCAGACAGGACCCCACCCCCAGCTCAGGAAAGTGGGGAGACCAGCACAGACTTTACGGCAGGATGCCACGGGGACCAGTTCCACCCGAACTCCAGCAACGCAGCAAACTCACACGTTCTGCAAAGCAAACCCCACCACCGTTAACACCTTCAGAGGGAGGCCAAGAACATGTGACTGAAGAGCACCCGCCATGGCCCCTCCGGGCGGGGAGGGCACGCTCCTCTTCCACGGACTCCTGGAGCAGTTTCCATGTCTAATGCGCACGGCTGTTCAGGCAGGGGACAAGCAACAGGCCTGCCCGGAAAGGAAGAGCCACCGCTCCCGTCTCAGTCCAGGCGGGAGCCCTGACCTGCTCTGGACAGGTGTCACCGAGGACGTCCTCGGGGAAGTCCCGGAGTGAAGCTCCGCTGCGCGTCTGGTCCACTCGGCTCTGCCTACACTGGGCAAGGAACCCGCTGGGTCGGCCCCTGAGGTCGCCCCTTCCTGCACAAAGCCCGTCTCTGCCTCCCAGGATGTGGCCTCGGTTCAGGGCTGGCCGGGCTCATCATTTTTAGATGGTGAACACCTGAAGGTCCACACCTAGTGGCTGGCCGGTGCCCAGGGCAGGGCATGCACAAAGGACCAGCGGGCTTCCCAAGGACCCCTCTCTGCCTGTGCTGCCCCAGTAAGGGCCCGAACAGGATTCCCAGCAGGATCAGGTCATTACCTCTGAGCAAACCGGAGCGCGCTCACACCCTTTAGGCCGCCGCCAGAGCTGTGAGTCTGTGAAACACGAGCACTCGCGAGCCCGACCCTGAGAGCCAGCCGGGCCATGAGGGGTGCACGGTGCATGCCCTCACCGGGCCCTGCAGCCAGCTGGCAGAGCCCGCAGCTGGCTGGGTGCCTGCGGTGCGCCCCACTGGGAACGGTCTGGGCATCTGGGCCCACACTTCAACCGCGGCCATCCCTCCGCCTGCCCAACTTGGCAAGCATGGCGTCTGCCCACTGCCCAATGCTGTGTTTCACTTCACCTGGAATCAGGCAGGGACTGCCACCTTCTCAGTGTCGCTAGGAAGGCTTTTCTGCTCAAGGGAGCGCTCCTGCGTAGCAAAATGCAGCCTGCTCTGAGGGCAAAGCAGGAGGGCGCGGGGCACCTGTAGCCACTCTCGGCCGGCCACACTCTCGGCACCTGGCCCTGCTCCACTGCAGGAGTGTCCCCTCCCAGGTCCCCTCCCACGGCGCTGGCCAGCCAAGGCCTCTCGGCTGTCGAGAGCAGCCGCACATCTGTCCCCTGACTGAGACCCCCACAGGCGCCTTCTCTAGAAACCTAACCCAAGACAGACGGCAGCCCCGCAAGTCCGAGGCCACCTCCATGGGACTCAGGCCGGTGTGAGTGAGACTCTTCTTCCTAAAGGGAAGCCCTCGTATTCCGCACTTCACCTCACGGGGCATCGTGGTCGAGAAATAGCGGCGGCCCCTGTCTGTGCACCCGAAGTCTCAGACTCGAGTCAGTCCTCGTGTCTGCCGACCTGGCCTCCGACCATCCCGCCGACTGGCCTCCGACCATCCCGAATCCCAGAGCCAGCCGCGATATGGAGGAGGTGGGCTGCCGAGAGCCAGAGCCACGTCCCCGGAACCCCACCTTCACACCTGGCCAGCAGCGAGGGCTGGGCGGGGCGTCGGCCGCACACGGGGCAGCTTCCTTGCCGAGTCCCAACAGCGGGAAAGGGAAGCGAAACCCTCCTCCCAGGGTGGGGGCAGCCTGCCCACGGACGGTCCCTCAGACTGGGGCAGCACCGTGTGCTGACACCACTGGCTCAGGGACGAGACGTGCCATACCAGGAGGGCACGCCCAAGAGGGAGGTGGGCGGTGGGCCCTCGACCCCACGCGAAGAGCAGGGTGCAAACGCGTCCACCTGAACCCGCACATGGTGTCGCGGCGGCCTTGTTCGTAGCTGCCCATGCGTGTGCTGCCTCGGCTTCCTTCAGCCACCTCGGCCCGTCAGGGCACACAGGAAGCGCCGGGCCATGAAGACAGGGACGCCCCGCACGTGGCCCGGGAGGAAGCGGCTGCAAAGGTCCACACCTGTGAGCCAGTGCGTGACAGCCCGGAAGGGCAACTGCAGAGACAGAGGTCCACGCCGGCAGGGGCTGGGGCAGGGAGGGACAGGTGGGCACGGGGGATTCTGAGGGTGACACTGCTCCATGGGACGTGATGAGGAATGCTTGGCATCACACATTCGTCCGACCCCCAGAATGCACAGCGGCAGCTCGCAAACCCGAAGTAACTAAGGGCTCTGTGGGACACCAGGGCGTCCCCGTGGTTCATCCATTGGAGGGAACGCACCGCTCTGGTGGGCTGTGGGTGATGGGGACATGTCTGTACCCTCCGCTCCGTCCTGCTCTGCGCCTAAGACTGCTCTAAAAAGAGAATCTATTAAAATAATAAAGCGGAGGCAGCTCTACCCCGTGGTGGTCAGGGGGACGCACCACGCGTGGCCTGCCTGCCAGGGACGGAGGCCAGCGCCAGGGAAGTCCACACCCCGGGAACCCCATTCCCCAGGCCCTCCCAGCACGGAGGTGTGCAGAGCGGCCTCCAGCACGTCGTCCCCCAGCACCCACCGAGCCTCCTGGGCAGGGCCCCGCAGCGCCGGTCCCCCAGCAGGGAGATCTGCAGCCGACAGGAAGCAAATCCAAACCCGGCCTCCCGCTCAACAGAGCCAGCCCCAGCCCCCTTTGAAAGCTGTGTATTTCCTGTTCAGAACGGCGCACTGGAGAGCCGTTTTCCTAGCCTTATCTAACCCCGAAGTACTACACACCTTTGCTATTTAGGTGAGAAGCTCTGATACGTTTACATGAAATCGTGCATGGTGAGACCAAAAACCTTGTAGAATATCTCAAAGCCTCCGGTTCTCTAGCGTGATCGGGGCAGAGGCGTGCTCCCGGCGCAGGTCATGTTCTGGAGAAGCTGCCCTCCGGCCCTTCCACACCGAGGCAGGCAACGCTGCCTCTCCTGTAAGCCAGCGCACGCGGTGGCCGCCGCTTTCCTGAAACGCCCCCAGAGGCACATGGGCTTTCTGCTTTGCTTTCACCCCCGGGAGAGTTGTGGGATGCAGGGGGGATGCAGGGGCAAGGCGAGCCGGCAGCTGCCACTCGGTTAGGGGCTGAGGCTGGGGCGTCTTCTCGGAGGTCTCTGCCCGCTGTGAGGCACTGGTGGCATCTCCACGTTCCACAAGGGGGCCCAGAGAACACCTCGTCAAGCACACCTGGGCCAGCAGCACTCCGCCCAGGGGACCCGCTGCCTTTATTTCGTTATTCTGGGCAGCCCGGGCCCTGCTGGGAACGCTCTGCACTTGTGTGCTTCGATATGGCCGCCCTCCCAGTCTGCTCTGCTGCTGGTGACAGGAAACTGGTCATCACTGCCACACGTAAGGACGAGGATTCATTCAGCTCGTGCCTGGCGTCCAAGGCCCAGGGCCATGACGCGGTGGACAGCAGCGATGGTGGCGGCGTCTCTGCCCGACCCCGTTCCCGTGAGCCCACCAGGAGTCGTCCTGGGACAGTAGGGACACAATGATGCAGGTGCGCCGCCCCCACGACCTTTCCCGACCTCCCGGATGGCACATTCACCCCCCACTCTACCACAACACCTGGGCACACAAGGTTTTCAGGGACCTTCCAGCCACACGGGGCCCTTCGGCAGCAGGGTACAGCTATGTTACAACTGCACAGCTGTGGCCTACCCCGGGGCTCCCCACTCCGGCTGACTGCACAGTGGCACTCACATGAGGTGGACCCTGAGTGTCCTCAGCCCCAGAGGCGTGTTCGCCCCGCGCCACGCCCACTGGTATGATGGCCCTCCCATTACGGGCAGACACTGCCATCGGTACAGCCATGCCCCCCGCTAAACAAGGCCAGACGCAGACGAATTTACAGAGCAAGGAACCAGCCAGGAAATGTTACTCGCTTTAAAAAAAAAAAATGTATCAGAGTTCACCAAGGAGCAAGAATATTACTCACTTTAAAAAAAATGTATCAGAGTTCACCAAGGAGCAAGTATGCTTTAAACGTGGGGAGCAGGACTAACTTCAAATTTAATGTACCCTTTGAAGACGATGGGGAAGGACAGACACGTAGGGTGGAGGCATTCTGTGTGGAGTGGCAGGCGGGACATGCTGCACTAACGGCGGGGACATCACTCCTGCAGGAGGGGGCGTTGAAGGGGGCGTGCCGTGTGAGGCTCAGCGTTCCCCGGGCTCCCCCCATGAGACACGGTTACTATCACTTCTCGGGATCCAGGGATGTACCCTTGCAAAACACCCATTCTCGGGACTCCAGGGCCTTTGGGATAATTGAGGATGTACTAGCCTAACCTTTCCTCTTCTTCCTCTTCTTCTTCTTTTTTTTTCCTTTTTTGGAGAGGTTTTTGCTATAGGGCGTGTGTGCTCACCAGACAGAGACAGAGAGACAGAGAGAAAGCGAGAAATCACACCCCAAGGGGGATGGCCATGCTGCAATCCCTTCTCCTCCACTGTCCTCGCGGGATGCTGGGCATGCACGCACACGCACCTGGCGTGAGTTTAAGCTGCCGGGTCCGGGACTTGAACCTTGGTCAACTACATGGGAGTCCAGCGACATAGCCATTACGCTAACTGCTGGTCCCAAGAAATACATTTCTTCTGACATGTGCTTCCAGTCCCTGCTCTGCTCACCAGACGGCATTAAAGGTGTGGCCAGGGACAGCATTTCCCAACTGTCCTCTCCCAAAGGCAATGCCAGCGGCACTTGCTGGAAGCCCAGGGCAGCCCTGCACCCCCACCCCAGCTGCACGAGGTCCCTGCTCAGGCCTGCTGCTTTCTCCATCCTTGGCGTCCCCACAGTGGCACTGGCCAGGTCTCCAGAGCCCTCTGTCCCCGTTGTCCAGTGTCCCCTGGCCCCGACCCTCCTTCGGTGAATACCTCCCCTGCCCCCACACTTCCCTATCTGACCCACTCCCACAAACCCCTAGCCTATGTGCCAGGCCCAGAGCACCTGTCCACACCACCTGCCCATCATCGCTCCTCAAGCCCTGCCTAGGCCTGAGCCCACTCACCCACTCTCCCCTCGTGCCAGGAGCACCAAGACCCCTGCTTTGGCCCACTGCCATCTCCACACGGAGCGGCCGACCCCCATCCACGCAGACAAACCAAAGCGTCCTTGTGGCCTGAAGGCACACGCCAGTGCCCAGAGAGAGCCTTCCCGTCCCTGAGCCCAGAGGACCCACTCTGCCACTCCACCCCCAGCTGACCTGCTTCCCAACCTCCCATAGACGCTGAGCTCGAGTGGCTGTGAGCCCAGGCCCTGTGGCTGCAAGGTGTGGCCAGGGACAGCACCTCCCCACTGTCCTCTACCAAAGGTGAGACAGCGGCACTTCCTGGCGAGGTCACTGCCGCACTAACTGGTGACTTCACACCCAGGGCAGAGGGCGGGGCTGCACAGCCACACTCAGGGTGAGCCCTGCAGGTGGGGGGCGGCAGTGCCTCTCAGGAGCACGGCGGCCTATCTGCCACTGTGCGTGCACCCCTCAGCCCCGGCTGTGCGTCACGACCTGCTGTACCACCCATGCAGCTCGAGACACAGGCAGCCCGCCTCGAGATCTGGGTGAGGCCTGGCAACGCCGAGGGCGGACAGACCCCCGCGGCACACCGAGACAGAGAATGTTGGTACAACACATTCCACGCCCCTTCTGGACCCCGGGCTCCTCGGAGCCCTGCCCCAGCACACAGACGAGGCTGGCAGACACGGCAGGGGGGGG
>NW_006159496.1:619402-625488 GCF_000334495.1 Tupaia belangeri chinensis
GGGCAGAGGCTGGGGCAGAGAATGGGGTGGCGACTCAACGATGCCTCTCTGTCTTCCCTCTTCCTCCTGCACTTTCTCGCTCTGTTATCAGAAAACAAAAACTGAAAGAAACTGAAGTCCAGTCCGAGAACTGCTGTGTACAAGTCTGATGGCCCCCGATAAGATGAACCTGGAACCTAGCACAGCCACCCGACCCGGCAATTCCAGTCCTAGGGACACGCCCAGGAGGCTGGGAACAGGCGTGCACACAAATGCTTGCCCGCGCATGTTCAGTGCCACGCTGGTCAGGAGCTGAAAGGCAGCAACAGCCCAAACGTCCATGGGCCAGAGCGTGGACGGGCAAGAGGCGGTCTGCCAACAGTAGGACACCGCTCAGCCATAAAGGGAGGAAACTCACACAGGGCGACCCGGACAGTGCTGAGTGACAGGCTCTAGACACGGAAGGCCACGTGTGTGCAGTGGCGTGCTTCCCCTGGGACACCTAGATCAGGCCGGTGCACGAACACAGAAAGCAGATGGCGCTCCCAGGGGCTGGGGGGCTGGAAGAACAGTTTCAGGGCGACAGGGTCTCCTCTCGGGGAGGAGCACGTCCTGAGGCTGTGCATGCTGGTACTGCACCGGCGACACTGTGTGCTAAACATCACTGAGCTCATACTCGGAGGTGGCCCCACTGGGAGGAGCACGTCCTGAGGCTAGGCATGCTGGTGCTGCACCGACGACACTGTCTGTGTGCTAATCACTGAGCTCATACTCGGAGGTGGCCCCACTGCGGCCAGCGAGTGGTGTGGGCGTTAAGGTGCTGGAGCCCACATGGCCGACCACAGTTCAAATCCTGGACCCAGTGCCTTAAAAATCATGCCAGGTGTGTGTCCAGGTGCCCAAAATCCTGAGGAGGATGGAGGACAAGGGACTGTGGCGTGGCCATCCCCCCAGGGGGGTTCTCACTTTCCCTCTCTTTCTGTTTCTCTCTCCAGTGAGTACACACACCTTACGGCAAAAAAATTAAAAAGGTAAGACTGAGGAACTGTATTAACATGCTGTGTGTATTGCACCATAATTTACAGGAAAAAAGAGAAGAAAGGAGAAACCCAAGAGCCAGCCTTGGTGGACGTACGGGAAGGGGAGCGAGCTGACTTCGAGTCTTGTCCTCAAGAGAAGCGGGCCGGCTCGGAGCCGGGCTCTGCTGGACTTCGGCCCCTCCGGCCCTCTGCATTTTCCTTTATTAAGCCGTGTACAACTGTGATAGCTTTTACTACCTCTGTAAGACCGGGGGTTCTGAAATAACCGAACAGCCAGCTCTGGGGAGCTGACATATTTCTGAACTGACGATGCTACAGAACCCATAGAATACATGCAACACATCGCCCCGGTCTCTGGCCCCAGGTGACCCCGTCTGGCTGGGACTGGCCACCTGCAGCTGTGCTTTACGGAAAATTTTGGCTCTGGGGCCAGACAGAGGCACAGAGGTAACACCACACCGTAAGGCAGACCGACATCCTGCGGGAGGGGGCCCACGTTTGCTTCTGGGGGCCTTGCCGAGAACGTCGGGCTGGACCTTGCTGAGTACGTCGGCACGTGCGTGTCCCCGACCCCGGGCTGGACCTTGCTGAGTACGTCAGCACGTGTGTGTCCCCGACCCCGGGCTGGACCTTGCTGAGTACGTCGGCACGTGCGTGTCCCCGACCCCGGGCTGGACCTTGCTGAGTACGTCGGCACGTGCGTGTCCCCGACCCCGGGCTGGCCGGAGCTGGGACTGACTGTGGCATGGAGACCCTGTCGTAGGTTCTGTCTCATTCATAAGTAAAACTGTAAAGAAGAAGAGCACCATGTGGTACACCCCCGAGATGTACGATGATGAAGTGTAAGCGACAGACAGATATTTAGGAACGTCTGTGTGACTCCAAGCCAGCCACAGAGGGCAGGAGCTACGAGAGAGGACAAGACATCAATGCTGGCACTTAAAATGAGAACAGCCAGCAGGGCAAGCTGCCACTCTGGCATGTCTGCCACTCGTGCCCCGTGGCCAGCCTCGTGGGGACTCACTCATCGCTGGAATCAGCGCTGTTCAGAGCGAAGTCAGACAAGGAAATCCCACCGGGAGCGAGGGGTCGGGTGGTGTTTCCGCAGACTGATTCGGGCCGCTCACATCCCCCGGCTCCACTGCCAGGGCGACCATACGCAGGGAGCACCTAGGCCAAAATGAACACACAGCCGTCTGAGCCAGCACGGGACACGCCACGGCCACACGCCTGCCCACGGGATTACTGCTTCTAACCTCTGGCCAAGGGCTCCCGGGACGACCTAGCCAACATCTTCAGTGCCAGCCATCCCAAGGCAGACCGCAGAATTAAATTAATCTGGCTACCTAAGAGTTCAATTTGCAAGAAGGTCCGTCCATAGATCCAACTTCCCCGGGCGCACCTCGCAGCGTTGGGAATAAACACGAGTGTGACCCGCTCAACAGTCGACAGGCACACAGCCTTCCATTTCAAAGAGATGCAGGGTTTGTGGGAGCACAGAGAACGGGAACAGCCACTGAAGGCGTCACAGGTGTAAACTAAAGCTCTACCGCCGTAACCCCGTGCCCTCGCATGGACACTTAGTGGGCAAACAACTGGGGGCCACTCCTGTGTGCCCGAGTCACACTGCCATCGAGGAGTGCACGGTGCCACCCTCTCCTGTGCGTCATGCACACACGTGTGACCCAGGGCTGTGGCTATGTCCCCCAAACGGTCGGGATGTGGAGGGGCAGGCATGCAGAGGGAACTTAACACCGCCATGCTGACAAGCCGGGCCTTCGGGAGTGATCAGGGGATTGGGCCAGGGCCCCATGACAGAGTCCTGGTGAGGCGGGCAGACAGCTTACTCCAGCACCCACCCGCTGCCGGGGTGAGCCGGCACAAGGCAGCACTCCTCTCCCGACGCCACCCTCGCCTGAGGGCCGGCCCGCCAAGCTCCATAGATGCTGTGCCAAGTGACGGGGACAGGCAGCTGGCAGGGCAGCCTGGAGGGCACGCAGAAGGGCCCGGGAGGACTGCTCTGTCTGCCACACGCACTCGTCTCACTCAGAGCTCCAGCCTCGGGGGCCCTCGGGCAAGGCCTGGGGCTCCTCCGGGGGCCGCAGGGAACAGGGCCTGCAACAGGGCGGAAAGTGATGGGCACCCACGGGGCTGAGCAAGCATGGTGTGGGCCGGGGCTGTGTCAGGAGCACCTGTCGGTGTTCAGTTCGGCTCAGACGAGCTCTGGCAGCCGGAGTGCCACAAGAGCTGTCTGTGGACCGTCAAGGCACCTTCTGAGGGGATCGGCACCCTTCCGACTCTGCCCCCAGCACAGGTGGCCCGTGACGTCCGAACCTCCTGAAGGCCACTCTGCCTGGCCCCCTCTGGCACAGCAGCTCCATCCAGAACTGATAGGGACTCCGCACACGCGCTGCACGCTCGCCACTGACGTGAGGACTCGGGGACAGTAACAGGAACAAATCAGGGACAGCTGGCACCTGGGCGTGTCCTGCTGCCAACCTCAGCCTAAACCAAATCTCCCACTGAGGGACCTGCAGAGGAAGCAGCAGGCACAGGGGCCAGGCTCGGTGCGAGCCCGCGGTTTCACAAGCCTCTTGGTTCCAGCTTCGGGGAATGAGCCGCAGACTGAGGTCAAACTTGGGTGTGGCCCTGTCCACCCAGGAGGCTAGAGCGATCCCACCTCCTGGTCCGTCCAGCTGGGTCTAGCCCTCATGGGCTGGGTGCACGTCCACACTCAGTGTCCAGCTCTCAGGGTTGGGTCCGGCCTGCATCCTGCCAAGCATGTGCACCGTGGGCTCCAGGCCAGCCCATCAGAGCAGGCCCCAGTGCTCCCCTGCCTCAGGCACTGCAGGCACTGGCACCCCCAGTGCTCCCTGGAACAACGCTGCCCCTAGGGATGATCCTAACACAGACCCTGACAGCCAGCCCTGCTCCTTACGCCAGAGGACCCTGGGCTGCAGCTGTGTCCACCATGACGTGCCAGGAATGGGGCTACACGTGACAGCACCATTTCTCCCTTGGAAGGGGAAAGGATGAGTCTGCTAGGAAAGAGACTCTGAGCCTCAATTTTGTTTTTCCGTTATGAGAGAGAGAGAGGGAGGGAGGAAGAGAGGCACTCAGGGCCATCCTGCACCAGCCTGTGGTCAGCCAGGGCCACGGTGCACACCTCTGCGCTAGCGCACAAGCACGCGGTCCAGAGGGCCCAGGACAGACCCAGGCCTCCCCCGGCCGCCAGCTGCCGAGCGGTGATCTCCCGGTGTTCTGCCATGGCGGAACCGAACCTCCGAACTTTAAAGGAATAAAGTTTCATAGTTTATTAAACCAAAGCACAGTAAAGACTCTCCAGAGATTTCTGTTTGCAGATAGAACATCGATGGGGTGTGTTTAAACTGTCATATAGCTCTGTTCAACAATCCCCTTTTAGGCAAGTTTATCGTTTCTTTTAAAAAATGTCAATTATTGCTCATTCTGCTTGTTTTGCAAGGCGAGGTGCTCACTGTTTTTATTTTTTTTGGGGGAGTGCTCTGTTTTTTCAGTTACTGATTTGTTCTATGAGAGAGAAGGAAAGAGAGAGGGAGAGCCAGGTACCCCAGCAGGGTCTCCACCTGTCACCTCCCCAGTCTCCTCCACCAGATCACAGGCACGCCCTTGTGTCCGGGGAGCCCCAGGTCGCGACCCCAGACCCTTCCCATCACTGAGCACTACATCACCACCAGCCCCTGCTTAAAAAAAAAAATTAAAAATTATTGGGCTAGCAGGTGTCATGGTGATTAAGGTGCTAGACTCCCACACAGCCAAGCAAGGTTCGAGTCCTGGACCCAGAACATGAAAATCATGCTGAGCATGTGTGTATGCATACCCCCAAGCCCAGGAGGATAATGGAGAAGGGACTGTGACATGTTCCCTGGGAGGTGATTTCTCACTTTCCCTCTCACTGTCTCTCTCCAGTGAGTGCATGTGCCCTGTGGCAAAAACCTTAAAAAATTAATAAATAAAAACCAAGCATGCTCAGTGAAGAGTTTCCTGTGCAGTTCTGGCCTCCTGGGCTCCCACCAGCAGAGCTCAGGGCAGAGCCTTCTGCAGGGCAAGGCAATGTCCACCAGCCTGTCCCCTCGGAGCCCTCCCACACCGTCCACTCCAGGTCCAGACCACGCCCTCTCCACTCCTGCTGCCTCCTCTGCTCCCTACTCCAGCCAGAACCCCACTCCTTCCTGGGGCCCTCCCCCAGGGCCACGGTGACCTCACCCCTGTGCTCTGAGGGCCTCACCTGGGCACTCCGCAGAAAGCCCGCCTGCCCCTTCTCAGACAGAGGTGCGCACCTTCCGGGGAGAGCTGTTTCCAGCCATGGTCCCCTGCAGCTCACCATTCCTTGATGTCAAAAGTCAAAAGTATCGTGGGGGCTATTTGGTTACGTGGACCGGGTGCCATTCAGAGAGGACTCGCCTGAGCCCCCGGCCCGGCAGCACCCGTGGGGCCAGACAGCTGAGGAGGCCGGTGGCACGCACAGCCGAGCGTCCCCCTCAACCCGCTGATGTCAGCCTGCAGACGCGGCAGTGACCTCGAGCTCCCTCCAGCTGGCGGTGTCACCCATGTCTCCCAGGGTGGCTCCAGGTGCCCTTCTCCTACGCCGCTGTGTCATCTCTGCTCGCTTCCCCTCTGTCAGCTGAGCCTGCGACGACCTTCCAGCCAGCTCCCCGCCCCTCCCTGTCTGGCCCCCCACGCCCCTCCCGGACCATCACGCACTATGACGCCCTGCAATGTGGCTGGCGAGACCGAAAACCGGGTGTTTAACTCGAGCTCCACCCAGTTCACTGACATTCAAACGGGAAAAGCTCTGAAAAGCCCGAACTCACAACACAGAGGGCAGCACTAACGGGGGTGGGAGTCGCGGTGGGGGGGGGGGCGGGACCGGAGCGGCAGCCCCACCCAGGGTCAGGTAAGGGCCTGAGTTCAACAACAGAAGAAGGCAGTCCCTCCATCTGCCACCACAGGGGTGAGCTGGAGGGCCTTACGCTGGGTGAAATAGCCGGAGACACACCACACTCCCGCTGAGGCAGAAACCTACCT
>NW_006159496.1:625560-627520 GCF_000334495.1 Tupaia belangeri chinensis
GCGCTAACGGGGGGGGGAGGCGCGGTGGCGGGTCTGCCGGGACCGGAGCGGCAGCCCCACCCAGGGTCAGGTAAGGGCCTGAGTTCAACAACAGAAGAAGGCAGTCCCTCCATCTGCCACCACAGGGGTGAGCTGGAGGGCCTTACGCTGGGTGAAATAGCCGGAGACACACCACACTCCCGCTGAGACGAGAAACCTACATCAGCCAGCCCACGGGGGGAGCGGGATGGTGGTTCCTGGGCCAAGGGGTGGCACGCGGGCACTCTGCCTCGGACGCTGCTCTGGCCCAGCGGGCAGGACTCGTCCCCACCTGCCACCACAGCCCAGGAAGAGGTGCCATCTCCACCTCACTCAAGGCTGGCGTGGCACCAACACTCAGAGTGACATCTCTGGGCACACCTCAGGGTCCCTGCACGTCAGCATTCCTGTGCACACAGGGCCCGGGCCTGGGGGACGCTGCGCACCACACCCCTGTGAGCTTCCATGCAGCCTGTCCACCTGACTCCAAGCAGGGTGTGGGCCGTGCGTCCCGGCCTCCCAACGCTAGGAGAAAGGGCCCCGGCCCTGCTCCACGTCACGGCTCTGCCCTCAGCCGGGACGGCTCCGCAAACCCTCCCATCATTCCGCAGCCTGGATTGCCATTGCAGGCTCTTAATTGAATGTTCAGCCTGGCTATGCATGCTGGTTTCGTGAGCATTTTCATCAATAAATAAATTAGCCTTCGGTGCGGCCGCATCCCCTGGTGCTGCCCACAGAGCGCGGGTGTGTGTGGGGAAGCCCTGCTTTAGGGTTTTTCCCACCGCCCTGATTGTTTGGCACATCCCAGGCAGAACCAGCCTTTCGGACTCATCAAGCACAAGGCAGAGCGGCTGCTGCATCTCAGGCCTTTCCTGGGGTCGGAGGGGAATCCATTCGAGGAAGGGCACTGTCACCCCATGGCGGTGCTCGGCGCTTCCCCGGGGAAGTGCTGCCATCCTGGGGGCCCCGGCCAAGGGCCCGGGCGGAGGGTGGGCACTAGGTATGTCTCCTGCCTCCAAAGGCCCCCGAGGCAGGCCGGCTTCCCTGAGGGAGGCCTGAGAACAGGCACCCAGGTGTGAGTGAGGACCGTCCTGTGCTGAGTGCATCCGGTGCGGCCACAGTGGAAGACAGCCCTGCCCTCGTGGGCCTCAAATGGAGTCAGAAACAACAGGCGTGATAGAGATGGCAGTGCTAGCTGGCTTCTCAGCCCTCTGCAGGGAGGGCAGACGGTGAGTGGGAAGGCCCAGAGAAGGTGGAGTGGGGCGAGACCCCAGGAGGGGGCGCTGGTGAGGAGGTGGCGCCATGGTTTGGATTCCCATTCATGTGTTGGGGGGGCTGGGACAGGGCTGAGAGGGGATGATGTCCTCCAGGTGTGGGGCTGAGGGGGCCTGTGGGAATGAGGAGGCATGCCGGGTGTGAAGGGGACAGCGAAGGGGGCAGAGACCCACTCCACTCTGCTCAAGCCCAGCCCCCGTGTGACCTACCGGCACAAAGACCCTCCAGACACAGCCTCTGGACCTTGGACCTCCAAACTGTGAGCTGACGAACCTCCACTTTCACAAACTACACAGACCCGAGTGTTTTCTGGGGGCCGGGCTGCCGTCTGGTCTGTGCTCACCCACTGTGTGACCTCAGGAATCGCTCGCCCTCTCTAAGCCGCGGTTCCCTCATCCCCACTATGGGAGCAACAACAGTACCTGCTCCCAGAGCCGGGGGGAGGTGGAGTCTGCGACACCTACGTGTGCAATGACTCCCCATCATCACAATGCAGGGGGACAGAGTGACACCTGCACCCGCAGGACGGGTGGGGGAGCCTGGCCTGAGGGGCTTGCAGGAGGGCCCACCACGTGCCAGTGGTGTGGCACTGGGTGAGACACTGGGACACTGGAACCCCACAGGAACCCCGAGGACTGACACTGAGAGCTGCCAGGGACGCGGCTGA
>NW_006159496.1:627542-640167 GCF_000334495.1 Tupaia belangeri chinensis
GCAGATCCTGCACCACGGGCCTCTGCCTGCCCACGCACCGCGCCGAGTGCTCCTCACTGCCAGCTCCCCAGAGCCCCGCGTGCCTGGCTCCGGGCCACAGCAGCAGCTGAGGCCTCAGCAGAGCCAACACCCCCTCCTGGGGCAGGCGGCCAGTCGGGCCCCCGCCTGGGGCAGGCGGCCCTGGGAACAGGCCTGTCGGTCCCCAGGGCCCTCCTCCTGCAGGGCCGTGCCGTCCTCCAGCTGGGTCCTGGTCCCGTCCCCGTCACACAGCTGGCTCATTCTGATCATCAGGTAGAAGAACGTTCTAGCAGCGACTTGTTTAGGTTTTACAATTACTTCCTTCATCCGTGACTGAGCACACGAGAGAGACAAGTGCCCCCTGCCAGGTCATCATGCCGTGACCCACCCCTGCTTCGGCCAGCCCAGGCCACGGGCACACACGTGCACCTGGTGGGACGGGGCCTCGGGCCAAACCCAGGGCCTCCCCGTGAGCCTCCACACGGAGCAGCGTGCTGGGCCACCGTGGCAGTAGCCTGAGGACACCTCTTCACAGAAGACGCCTGTCCCGGGAGCTCCCGATGGCTGAGCAGCGCTCTTGCCACGGGGCTTCGGCCCACACGCTCATCCTCCTGCCAGACAGTCCTGGGCTGGAGGACCGGGCTATGTGGCTTGGGCTCACAGAAGCCCGCGGGACAATCAAACGGTAAAACAGTTCCACCCCCGCAGGTCAGAGGGCATGAGGAACCATGGTTGCTTTTCAGGCAAGGGCCCCTGGGAAGGCACAGCTCAAACGGCTGCTTGGCCGAGCAGGCCCTGGATGCCGGACCCCAGCCCCTGGAAGCTCGTGGAGGACACGTGAGGGCAGGGTCTGGGTCAGCGCCTCGGCTGTCAGGGGCGAGGACACACCCTAGGGAGTGAGCAGCCCAGCCCTCCAGACCCGACTGGGACAGCAGAGCTCTCCACGGGGCGTGAGCTCTGTGCACACAGACCATGTGGGGTCCAGGAGGTCTCACCACAGCCAGGGATGCTAGGAGGACACTTACTTGTGACCTAACTCACTTCCACTCTGAGAGGGCCCTGCCCGAGACAACCGGACTGGCCTAGGAAACGCTGCGATTTGAGAAAGACCTTCCCGGTCGGCATGGTCTCCGGCGCTCACCTCCTGGCGGACAGTGCACCCAGCCCTCGCGGGGCTGATCCCACCAGTTGGTGGAGTGCAAGGCCGGTGGAGGCGGTGAGGCAGGGGCACCCCGTGTGGTGGCCTGGATGTCGGGGACTGTAGTCCCTCAATGCCCAGCTCGCTCCAGCAGGAGGTTGGGGCTGCAGGCTCTTTCCGGCCTCCTCCTCGGCCTTGGGGAGGCACTGACGACCCGGGAGGCAGCTCAGTATCTTACAGGCCATCATCCCATGGACAGCTTGTCTGCACTGCAGCGACGTCAGGGCTAGAGGGCTTTCTTCAGCCTCCCTGGCTGCCTTCCCTCACGGGATGACCCTTGGGTCATGCAAACTACAACTGAATCTCCTGACATGGGGCCACCCAGGAAGCCCAGGGACTCTGCGTGCAGTGTCAGCTCTTTCCTGGCACTGACCCTTTCACTGTCATGGCCAGACACGCCGTTCCTGCCCACTAGCAGGGTGCTCTTGCTAACCCGTGGGCTGGTGGGCTTCCTTTGATGGCAAAGGGCAGCCCAGACCCTGGCAGTGCCGGCTCCTCTCAGCATCACCTGATGAGACGCTTCCAAAGGCAAGGCAGAGGGACAGAAAGTGGCAGCAGAGGAAGGGAGAAGGCCGGAGTAGAAATCAGCGAAGGCAGGCCCAAACTCAGAGACCATGCTGCTAAGACCCAGTGCTCCACAGGCTGGCACCTCATGGGAAGCCCGGTTTGATTCCTGATGCAACCTAACCCTAACCCCTAACCCTAACCCTAACCCCTAACCCTAACCCTAACCCCTAATCCTAACCCTAACCCTAACCCCTAATCCTAACCCCTAATCCTAACCCCTAATCTGAACCCTAACTCCTAACCCTAAGCCGAACCTAACCCCTAACCCTAACCCCTAATCCTAACCCCTAATCCTAACCCCTAACCTGAACCCTAACTCCTAACCCTAAGCCGAACCCGAACCCTAACCCTAACCCGAACCCTAACATGTGCCTGTGTCCTAGCAACCTGGGAAGTTGAGTCAGGAGCATGGGGAGCTCAAGGCTGGCTTAGACAGACACCCCGTGTGAAAAAGAGCTGGGTGTGGTGGCGCAGGGCATGCCTGTGGTCCCTGCTGGGAGGCCGAGGAAGGAGGACCACAGGCAGTAAGACTCTGTCTGTAAAAACAAACAAGCAGGTGTGATGGTTAAGGTACTGGATGCCCACACGGTGGACTGTGTACAAGTCCTGGACCTGGGCTATGTGCTTGCTCGCCCAGAATCCTAGAAGGAGAATGGAGAAGGGATTCTGGCGTGGCCAT
Source organism: Tupaia belangeri chinensis (assembly GCF_000334495.1). Taxonomy (NCBI): domain Eukaryota; kingdom Metazoa; phylum Chordata; class Mammalia; order Scandentia; family Tupaiidae; genus Tupaia; species Tupaia belangeri. Next base: position 630,005 of record NW_006159496.1, read on the forward strand.
ATCCCTGGAAGGTAACTCCTTACCTCCTCTCTCACTGTCTCTCTCTGGTGTGCACACCTGCTCTATGGCCAAAGTCTAGGGAAAAAAAAAAGTAAAACCAAGCAAATAAACGGAAGTTAGGGAAGGCAACTTGAAACAATGGGACAACGGTATTTAAAACAGAAAACTTGGAACGAGTCTGAGTGTCTGCTAGGTGACTGGTTACATAAACTAGGGGAAATATTTGTGACGATTTCCAGACATAGAGACAGAAAGCGAGAAATCACCCCCCAGGGGGGATGGTCACGCCGCAATCCCTTCTCCTCCATTCTCCTCTCGGGATCTTGGGCACGCACGCACACGCGCCCGGCGTGAGTTTTAAGCCACCGGGTCCGGGACGTGAACCGCGGTCGACTACGTGGGAGTCCAGCGACATAGCCATTACGCTAACTGCTGGTTCCCTGGGACAACAGTATTTAAAACAGAAAACTTGGAACGAGTCTGAGTGTCTGCGAGGTGACTGGTTATATAAACTAGGGGAAATATTTGTGACGATTTCCTCCACGGCTTTTAAATATGTGCTTTAAAACAGTCTACTGAGGTGAAAGCATTCTAGTTAGTATAGCATTAAGTGGAAAGACGGGATTCCAGACTTCCTGTTTGACGTGAGCCCGACTGCCCTCAGAAAACAGCGACATGTGCACCAACGCGGCAGTTCTCTGGACTAGGCAAAGGGCACGTTTTGTTTTCTTTTTAAAATAGTATTTTTGTAAATTTACACATTACACACTTTCTGTAGGGAGCATAAATGATGTGCTTAATTAGAAGGAAACATTTAAAAATACATATGACTTTCAGACGGAGGAGGCATCAAACGTGGCTCAGTTCTTGGCAGCGTCTCGGTGGAGCCAGGATGTGGGAGTCCCTTGAAACCAGCCGCCTGTCCGTGTAAGGCACTCTCGAGCCACCTGAGCGGCCTGGGCACAAGGAGGGCCTTGAGAGTGGAGGAGCCCAGGTCTGCTGGAAAGAGATCCAGCCTTTCCAAATTCTGCCTGTGCCTCTCTGGCATAAGGGCCACCAGGGCTTGGAGCACAGGGGACAGCAGCGTGGCACTGGCGCCACACGAGCGCGGCAGGAATGACATCTCTGTGCCCTCTCATGAGCAGCCTCCGAGGCACGCCGCAGGAAGCCACCTGGACCAGGCCTGGTCCTCGCAGCCTCCCCAGCTGACTCTGAGCAGCGCGGCGCTCAGAGGGAGGGCGAGCCGAGACACCATCCCACTCGCCGTGGGGCAGATGGGCCTCGTCCAACCGAAAGCAATAGCGGCAGCTGCGCACAGAACACTGAAAAGCAAAACAACCGCCCTCCCTCTCAGGCGTCACACAAAAACTGAAACGTCTCCGTCTCTCTTCTGACAGCCTTCTGTCACTGCTTTCCTGCATTTTGCCGTGGTCTCTTGACAGCATTTCCAAAGGAATTATGTGAAATGCCCCCACCCAGACCTGCTCCTCAGTGCTGGGGGTGAGGCGCACTCCGATTCTGGATGCTTCCTGGGCCCTGGGCCTGTGGGGCGACGCACTGCAGCCAGAACTCAGTGAGCACAGGACAGGGTGTGACTGTTCATCCTGCACCATGCACTCTGTCGGGCACCCTGGGGACAGTAAGGCAGAGACAGTCATTGTCGAGGAACTGACCGCAAGAGAGGCAGAAAACACAGATGTGACGAGTAAGGGTAACACGGAAGCCCTTCACTGGGCTCAGCGAGAGTTCAGGCGGCGTTGCAGGTGGTCACGGGCACTGTGCTGTGGAGGGCTGAGCTGTGCTAGAAAGAGCGTGAGCCACAGCAGCTCTGTCAGCCCAGGGGTCTGCAACTCACTCTCAGGGTCAGGGGTGCAACACAGAGAGGGACATTTGGGTTGGTGGACTCCAGATGGCTTCACGGAGACTTGAGCGGATCTACAAAACAATGGGCTTCGGGTGTTCAAAGGCCCATCGAGTCAGAGGAACTATAGCCCCAGGGATGGTATACAGAGAGGACAGTGAGAACACGGAGGCTGAGGGTTCCCAGTAATGGAATCTCCATGTGGATAGGTGTGTGTTCAAATAGGTGCGTGTGAGCCTGGGGTGGGCTGGGGGGTCAGAGGACCTGGAGTATTTTCTGGTACACACATGCCTCACACCTGCCTGGATACACTCATCACTCCTCCTACCTCCAACGGAACAAGCGTCTCCTCGTTAGGTGTAATGCTTGTTACTGGACACAGACATCCTCGCCTCACTCTCCTGCCTCTCCTCACAAAGACAAAGAATGACAAGTCACAAGGACCCGAGCCACCTGGAAGGAGGAACACGCAGCCTCAGCCTTCTGCCTCCGTGGCTCTCCAAGTATGGTCCGCGGACCGGCAGTGTGGGCATTACCAAGTTATCTTTGGGTTCATCCTGAATCCCACGCATCCTTCTGGACCGAAAGATCTAGAATGTGCCATCCAGCAGCCCCCCAGCCTGAGCGGTCTGTTTGAAACTTCGCGGACAGAGACACAGATCTAGGGCCCAGAGTCCCGAAGGCTTCGAGTCCAAGGGCTGTTCATGGGGCTGGGAGGAATCTCAGCCGTCAGCCAGTTCAAGCCACAAGGTGCCGGGTAAGACCAAGGTCCGAAAAAGTTAACCGACTTGCCAGTTTATAAGATTTTACCATCACCCGGTTGCAGGCTAAAAAGAAACAAACCAAAAGGCAAAACCCATGCTGTTCATGACTACCCACCCTCCCCACGCACTGCTGGAAGCACGGCGTTTTTCTCTCTCTCCCGTGAAGCTCAGCCATGACCCTGTGCCCTCCACAGAAACGGTCGAAGGAGATGAACATCAGTGCAGGGCTCCACGCACCTCGAAACCAAATCAGACGTGTGTGGTGGGCTGAGACATCCCAGCACCACGTCCTCGGAGCCATCACGTGATCGCACACAGCTCCACACCGCGCCCGACGTCCAGCCGCAGGTCCTGCAGAGGCGCTGCCGACCATGGCCGCTCCAACTAGGGGCCAGCCAAGACGAGCTGGGCGTGGGTGCAGGTAGGTCTCCCCCCAGAAGAGGACAACAGACTCGCACTCGAGCAGCCATCAGAAATGGTGGTTTTCAGGCTCTTTTGTGTGGAGGCAAAGGACGAAAACCCCGCTCCATGGGGAGTAAACAATGGGCAGGCCTGCCCCGGCCAGTTGGTGACAATGTGGCACTCACCACAGCACTGCGTGCACAGGGAGGGTGCAGGCCAAGTCATGCGATGGCGGAGAAAGGGGCTTTTCTTTGCAGAGGGATAGAGGGGGTGGATGAAGACATAGTTAATAATTTTCTTTTCATCTGACAGCTTGGAAAATCCCAGTTCAGCTTTATAATGCCAGCTCCTCAGTTATAATTTAACACCTATTCCAAGAACAGTTGACAAACGAAGGCTGGCGAGCCACACAATGCCATTTTCATTTGCCAGCCAGAATGATTTCTTTATGTCCTTGATAAGCCCACAAATAAATTTGTCAATTTATTCATCGCTGTGGTTTGGAGTCAAGATGCAATCTCGCACGCTCTGCAGAGTATGGCCCGCTTTCTTTGCGTCCCCCCCATCTGCTTTTTTACCACTTGGGCATAAAGATTTCCAGAAGCTACTGAACAAGAGAGTGGATTCAGCCTCCCCGTGGTGGCTTCCCAGCCATCTGCTGTCATCGCATGTGTCCTCCGTCGTGACAAGCTCTTCACTCCTGTTCCAAAGGCAAGGATCGGGGAAGGCAGCACCCTGGCTCCTGGCAGGCCCTCGGAGTGGGAGGAGGACAAATGGTAGCCAAGAGTGAAACGAGGCCAGGCTCCTCCGTGACAAAGACAGACTCTGCGAAAGTCCCAGCGTGTTTTCAGGGACCAGAACGGCCTCAAAGGAAAGGGAGCGGACGTGCTTTCCGATCTACATGACAAAGTTCTGTTCTGGGAGGTCACCTGGGGTCCCTAGTAACGTAGGGAGGGAACGGTTTGTCTAATGACCTCTCGGCGGGCCAGCATACTTTCCGGCTCCCTCTGATTTCAAGAGCAGGCACGTTCGCGTGCAAATGCCGCCTCCGTGACCCGGTCTGTGACAGAGCACCTCTGAGTGTGCCTGTCCCACACGTTAGGAACCGTGGCATCCTCCTGGACCCATCCTCCGCCCCCCCCTAATTGGAGTTATGCAAAGGCAGTTGCAGTGAATGACCCTCATCCTGACTGCTACTCCCCTTTTCTTCTGAGGCTTGGAGTCTATACCCGTTCTGAATAGCTGCAGGTATAGTCCATCGAAATGTCCGAGCTCTTGGCAACCCAAGTTCAAAGCACTGCTTCTGCAGCCTCAGCTTCTGGGCAAAGATTCAGGGCTAAGAGACTAGGCCAGTCTCAGGATCTTGCGGTAACTCTGCCCCACGGCAGCAAGCAACCGGAGAGCACAGGGCTGCCCAGGCCAGGGGTTCCTCTGCTTGGTGGACAAGAACTTGAGCCATTCTTCGACATACGGTTGACAGAATGCTCTATGAGGCTGAGCCACATGAGAAGGTCCTGGGTTCACATCCAGAGACGTCCCTGGATGTCCTGGGCATGCACCTGACTGTGATCTGGGCTGGCTGGGGCTGGAGCTGAGGGTGGATCATGGCGTGAGGTCTTTGTTGGGGATGCCTATCTTTCTCACTCATGGAAGAAAGACAGAAACTTTTTCTAAGAAAAGAACTTAAGTCACTCTTTGGAGTTTTGAACCATTCTTTTGGCTTGGTCATTTTTAACAGGTCCTGGAAGGTTCTGGAGGAAGATTGATGGTACTCTCACTGGGGTAACTAGGAGAGCCTGCAAAAGGAGAATTTGAGGGGCAGGAGGTATACAGGGAGGGCAGCACCCTGTGACTACCAACAGGGGAAGCCTGTGCCTCTGAGACCTGAAGGGAAAGGACCCCGGGATCTGTGGAACTCCGGGCAGGAGGCCCCTGGTGGGAGCCGGGGCCTCCACGGAGGTAAGTACCTGATCCCAAGGCTCCTCTCCACACATCTTCCTACGGCAAACCCAGTCACCTGCCTAGGGATGTGGTGTAGACAGCTGTCTCCTGGCATGACTGGGTCAAGTGGAGGGTAGCTCTGTGGGGCGGATGGGGTGCCTGACACTCTCCAACACAGAGGCAGCCCTGAGCCCGAGAGCCCAGAGCAGAAGACAGAAAGATGGCCAGTAAAGAGATACAGACTCGACGGAAGAAGGCACTTCCGGTGTGAGCAGGAGGGGAGCAATCCCGGCTCCCAGCCACCACCCTTAGAGGGGCAGCCTGTGGCCAGGAGGGGAGGAGGCTCTGGCCCTCAGACCAACCATGGCAGGACCCGGGTCCTGGGAGCACCAGCTGCCCTACCTGTACTGCGGTCCTTCCTGCTGCGGAGCGAGCTTTCACAGCCCCAGGGGGAGCTCTGGCCCACAGAACTCCCAGAGAGGACCGTGCTGGACATCACGCTGGGCTTGGCCCAGGCACAGAACATGCCAGGCGGGACCTGCCCGGGTCTAGCACAGCCCCAGGCCTGGGGCTCCCTGGCCCTGCGTGCACCACTAACACCACATCCAGACACGCCAGCCAAAGGGCACTGCACTGCAGGCGAAACCTCGGGCGGCCAGCAGTTCGTGCCTGAGGTCTAATTAAGACAAAACGTTCTGTATGAATGCCCTGGAAAGGTGCACCATTGATCCCCGAGCCAGCTTAACCCAGCCATTAACACCGGCATTCCAGCAGCTTCCCAGAGGCCCGAGGAGGTAAAGGACAGTGCTTCCTGCACTCCGCTCTGAGAGGCTCCTGCAGCCCAGGGAGGGTGAGAGACGCCAGAAGGCCGAGCAGAGTGGCAACTTGGTTTCTCTTTCAAGTGCCTTTTCAAAGAAAACCGCCCTGCCCACGGCCCCCTCCTGGTTTTCTTTCCTGCCTGGACACTGGGCCCCCTGGCCTCTGAAGTGAACAGAGAGGGTGGTCTGGCAGCACAGCAGGCCCCTCTGCTGGTCCTCAGAGAGGCCCCAGTCACTGGGCAAGCAGGTGAGCCCAGGGAGGTTTCATTCGGGACAACGAGAGCTGCACCCCACACGTGGCTGCAGGGCCTGTGAACACGCGTGCTCCCCGGGACACGAGAGCGGCACGGTGCGCCTGCTCTCAGGGTGACTGCCTAGCCTGGCCTGGGGAAGGGCTTTGGAAACCTCGAAGCCTGTGGTCCATCACGGCGCGGCCTCCCACAGGCTTGCAGTGACACGCCACACCCTCCGTCCGCCCAGAGCATCAGCGAGTCTCCCCTGCTCACCCACGGCAGATCCGTCTCGGACACCCCCCGGGGCTGTGAGAGTGAGCAGAAGGGGACATGGCCGCTCTGTCCAGGACACCTCGCTGCCATCCAGAAGGCCCGCAGCCAGGGCCTGCCATCTCCCAGCCTGGCTGTCTCATCTCTCACGGCGCATTCTGTCATTTCTGCCACTCGGTCCCCAAATGAAGATACCCTTCAGTAACAGGCACTGCCACCAACGGAGTGATGGTATTGGGGGAAACAGTGACACCTACATGCTGCGGCTTCCAAACACAAATCCCAGAGGGACCCCCGCGTGGCGGACCACTGCAGGTCCCAGCCCTGCTCCACCGCACCATCTCCAGACCCTGGGCTCGCCCGGAGCGTGTCCCTTCCGGGCCCTTGGTGAGGAGGAGGGTGTGCAGGTCAGGGGGCCAGGGACAGCACCGAGGGCAGCCTGGTGCCACTCCCTGGTGCTGCTGCCTGGGCTGACGGGCTTCTGCAGCGACCCAGGGCAGGAGGGCAGGAACACGGACGTCACACACTGAGGTCCTCTCCCTGTGCTGAAACCGTGAAGAAGGTCCTACAACAGCCCTGGCTGCTCAGCGCTGCGCCTGGCTGACGCTCGGGGCCTGGGGGCTCCTGCCCCTGAGGGAGCTGCACCAGGGGGTGAGAGAAATGAGCAGGCCCAGCGGCATGGCCTACGCTGCTAAAACACTGCTTCATGGGCTGGGACCACACAGGAGGTCTGAGTTCAATTCCCAGCTCAACCTGAAGGCCAGGGGTACACACCTGTGATCCCTGCTGGGGCAGGAGGACTGGGGCAACAAGAGCCTGTCAAAATTGTAAGACAGACAGACAGTAAAATGAACACGCGCTTTGGAGCCAGGCAGAGACGAGTTTAAGCAGATGGCAGGCAGGAGCCACAGTTCCAGGTGCCCTCCAGGCTACCACAGCCTCTTGGGCACGTTCAATCACCTCCCAGAATGCATCACTACCACCCACCCTGCGGCCACGCACTGGCCTAGGCTGGTCTGCCCTGCCCTCGGTCTGCGAGCACAGTGCCATGTCCTCACCCGTCCCTGGAGGAGTGCCCAGAGGACGAGGGGCATGGTGAGGTTACCAGGCCTGCCCCGGGGCCGGCGCTGTGTCTGCCACGGCATCACCACACCCATGGCCACCCACAGACTCACCAGCCAGGCCCAACCACGATGTGGACAGTGAGGGGAAGTGACGGCTGCCCATTCCTTCTAAAAGGAAGCGGCAGGTCGAACTCACCAAGCAAAGGAGGTGCGGGCTCTGCCAACACACAGCCAGGGAGCGTGGAGCACCCCTACGTGCTGCTCTGCAGGCCAGCCCCGTCACAGCGGGGCGGCCCCACCCCGACCTCCCACTGGAGGCCTGGTCAGCCCGGCAGGGAAGGAGTCCAGGGCTCACTGCACCCACAGTTCGGATCCTTCTGGACCGACCTGCGCCGTTATGCACACGTCAGACCGAAAACATAACCCGTCCCCGCACGCCCTTGCAGCGACTCCCTCCTGACATGCACGAGCGAAGACGCAGATTCAACCCCGTAAACGCTCACGACAGCGGGGTAAAATGAAAATAGCTGCTATCCATCATCAATCAGAAATGCTACCTCAGGGAGAAAAATGAGAAAGCTGAAACCCAGGCCAAACTAGCTAGCATGCAAACGGGCAGCGAGCCTGCCGTCTGGGGTAAGGGTTCAGAGGCTGGGGCCCTGCTGCCCCAGGCCCACATCATCCGGCCTCCCTGGCACCAACTCCAGTGCAGTGTCTTGAACCTGCACCCCGGACACCACAGAGGCCTGGCGACCACACTCGGCCCACCACGAGGGTCCCTGCTCACCAAACCCGGAGCTGGGTGAGTCCCTGTGCTCCGGCCTGTGGCCATCTCCAAGGCTGTCTCCCCTGACACCCTGTGCGCCTGACACCCCACTCCACAGCCAGTGTGCCCTCCTGGGGTGGTGCGTGCTCGTCCGCATGGGCTCTCTGTGCAGCTCAGGCGTTAGGGGTTGCTGCTGCTGCTGTCAAATCATGGAAACCAGTCCCAGGCTGCTGGGAGAGCCTATCCCTGGGTCCCGGGGCTGCTGGGATGGGCTCTCCCTGGTCCCGGGGCTGTGGGAAGGCCTCTTCCCCAGTCCCGGGGCTGTGGGAGGGCCTCTTCCCCAGTCCCGGGGCTGCTGGGATGGGCTCTCTCAGGGTCCCGGGGTCTGCGGGAAGTCCAGCAGCTGCTCCCGCAGCCTTCCCAGCTGGCAGCAGCACCTGGTTCCTGAGGTCCATCCGAGGCCAGGTGGCAGCACCCACCTCGCTCCTCCACAGGCTCTGGGGGCTGTGACCCCAAAGCCCCCGGGCTGCACTCGCCCACCACAGGAGCCTAGAGGAGGCGGCCCTGAACCGTGGCTCCCCGGGAGCTGGAGCTCCTCCCTGGCTTTCGAAGTCGTGGGAATTGAACTCACGAAGCAGGATGCAGAGGACACCTGGGAGTGCACCCCAGCTGGCCGCCATGCTCTGGCACGGTGCCCCTCAGCACAGCCGCCCACAGTGGACATCCGGGCTGTGGGAAGAGAGGGCAAACGGGACTTACCCCTCACATAGGAGAGGCCTGGCCTCTCACGACGGGACAGCTGTACCCGTCCCTGTCTCGGGGTGTGCAGGACAAGCGTGCACTCTTCCTGCCTCCATCTCCGGCCCTGCCTTGGCATGTGAGGAGGGCCCAGAGGCAGCATGGCTCTGTCGGCAGAAGCCGGGCTCAGAGGCGGCACAAGTTCATCTGGGACTGCGGGACCATTTCTACCAAGGTGACAAGTTCTGAATGGCACAGTTCCAGCTTCCGCGTCGGCCACGAGGATCACTCAGCCACTCCTAAAGGCTGACCTGACATGGCGTGGTCACGTGAAAGGGGCAGGAAGCAGCTGGCCACAGCAAGTGCCCTCAGCACCCTCAGGCCAGAACTCGCATTCCTTTTGGGGCGAGGGTCATTTAAACTTCTCCAGAGAGGAGGGGGGCTTCCAAACGTTCGTGGAAAATGGAGTTGTAGTATGAGTTTACTCTGATACAAACTTTTTAAAGAATTAGTTATAATTCTTCCCATTTTCTACAGGGCACAAGCACTCACCAGAGAGAGGGGCAAAATGAGAATGCAAGCGGCCAGGTCCAGGACTAGAACCTCAATCGGCCGTGTGGGAGTCCAGTGTCCTAACCGCCGTGGTACCTGCTGGTCCTCTGATAGAAACCTTGAATCCGTGCACAGCCTTTGCCTAGTAAGCATTCTCCACAAACTTCCTGAAGACGCCCCACACGTCGTGTGGCCACCCTTCGGTGCTAGCTGGCAGGAGGGTTTCTACGTCACCCAGATGGCCTCCGAGGCGTCTTCTAGGGCTGGTCTGCGCTGGGAACACTGGAGTGGGAGGCTCCAAGACCTGGGAGATGGGGCCTTGGTCCTTGGAGTCGTGTTGCTACCAGGATGAAGGGGAGGGTGGGTCCTCACCCAGCGGAGCCCCCTCTGGTGCACGAGCTCGGCAAGGGACCCTCCATCATCCCCTCCCCTTGCTGACTGCCTGCTGGCCTCGGGCCCTGGTCACCTTGCCAGCCAAGAGCACAGGGGTGGTCAGACAGAGGCAGGAGCTGCCCGGAGCCCTCCAAGCCGACTGCCACCCTCCCCGGGCCTCAGTTTCCTTGCATGTGCGATGCGGGGTTCCATGGAAAGGCCCTCCCGCAATGGGGTTCTATCATGGACCCCTCAGTGGTAGGTTTTCCATACTTCATGTGTCTTCCCTCAGTATGGGCCACCAGCTAGTTCCCGCTGTCGGCTGCTTATGGACGGACTGACACTGCAGCGAGCAGGAAGGGGCCCCTGGAAGCAGCAGGAA
>NW_006159496.1:640769-646487 GCF_000334495.1 Tupaia belangeri chinensis
TGCCATTCCGGAGTCCCAGCCCTCTGCTGCCGCCCCAGAGAACGGACCCCAGGAGGGCTGGCCTTTGCTGCTCTCTGCCCCCACCCCACACCCCCATTCCCCTCCCTTCCCAGGGGACCCACAGCCTCATCCCCACCACAGGGGCCCATGTTCCTGGTGCGTGTTCTCCCGTCCTTGTCATGGGCCTGGCTCTGAGCTGCTGGCGGAGGGTCAGTGTTAGTGGTAGGTCGCTGCTCCCAAGGGGGCTGGGTTTCAAAGGAAACAGCTGGCAAGAGCTGGACAGTGGGAAATTCCAGGACGGCATCCAGAGGGAAGGGGTGAGGGTATTCTGGGAAACACACGGGGGTGGGGATGACACGGATCCTATTTCCTTCAAGTCCCACTGGCAGTAAACTGCTCCTCACTCCTGCCCAGGATGTCAGGCAGGCGGAGGGCAGCCATGCCCACCAAAGCCTCAGGGATCGCAGCACATCGAGGAAGACCTGCAGCCGGGAGGAGGCCGCCTCGGAGACCCCTATGTGAGGGCCTGGCATGGCAGAGCTGGCCTCGCTATCAGGCCCCTGGCCCAGTGCAGGCCACTGAGCTCCTTGCCCGGGGTCAGCACTGGAAAGCCCAGTGGCTATACAGCGATGACGCCCGGATCCGAGACAACGCACCCGCTGGAGGGCTGGGCTTGCGTGCAGAGGCCTCCCCACACTGCTGGGGTACACGGTGCCTGGGGCTGGGGGTGGGTCACGGGGAGCAGGCCCTGACAGGGAACTCGCTCGCTCTCGTAGAAGGAATACATAAATGAGCCACAGGGAGGAAGCCGTGGAGACACGGGACGGGCTGGAGCTGAGCGTTGCTCTCAGCAAGCTGCGGTGGGCAGGGGTGGGCTTTCTTGTGGCCTTGCCTTCTGCAGGAGAACGTGGCTCGCGTGGCTGCTGGTCTGAAGGTGAGAAGCTCAGAAAAGCCTCCTGGGTAAGAGTGGGCGGGAGGTGCCGTGGCACTTGGCGGCTCGTGGGCGCACCGCAACGTGGGTCTCTGGGCCGCGCAGACTGGTGGAGCTCGGCATTGACACCGCTGGCCTCTGGGCCGCGCAGACTGGTGGAGCTCGTCATTCACACAGCTGGCCTTCCGCCCTCGAACTGGTGCCCCACTGCTGGCCGGGAGCCTTGGTTCATCGGGCACGTTCCTGGTGGGGCTCCAGCAAGTTCCCGGAAAAGCCATGTGTGGACAAAAACTGATCTGCGCCAAAATAAATGCATACTCTAAAAATATTTCTTTCTTTCATAAGCAAGAGAGACCGAAAAACAGCTCACCCACAGGGTCCTGCCGTCACGATCAGCCCTGTGCCTCGGCCAGCCCCGGACCACCAGCAAGTGTGTGCCCGTCACACTTGGGGACGTCTCGGGACTGGAACCCGGAACCATCCCAGGTGGGACTGCTGAGCGCGTCATCGTGTTTTGCCACTATGCCACCATTTGGCCTCAGGAAAAACTACTTTATTCTGTTTTCCATGACTCTTTGAAGTCCCCTCGTGGAGCAAGGAGCACTGCAAGCCAAGTTAGACAAAGAGATGCCCCTGCTCCCTCGGAAGTGGCCTGACTGCCGCAGCTCAGCGACCCCTCCCCTGGGTGCCCACCTGCTGACACCTGTGTACCCAGGCAACCGGAGCAGAAGGCCCTGCAGGGACGCACCTGCTGCTGGTCTCGAGACACGCTCCGCGAGTGCGTTACGAGATCAGCTCTCAGCAGAACACCTGTCCTTGTCCTTCACTGTGATGAGAGTCTAGTCCCCTGGCCTGTTCCAGGATGTGAGCCCTCGGCAGGAGCAGAGTGCTCCTCAGTAACCCTCTCCCGCATGCGGGCGCCCGTCCCCAGCTAAAGCCAGAGACTGCCACACTGCCTCCGTGGCTCCTCACGGATGGCAGGAGCCCTGGGCAGGAGAGGAGTCCCACCCCAAGCACTGCCTGTTTAAGTCAGAGGAATCAGGGCAGCAGAAATGGTGGGGCACAGGGAAGCCTCGGGAGGCACTTGGGCTGAATCCTCGGAACTCCAGGGACCGGCTGCTCGGAGATGCAGGCAGCGGCTCAGTGCCCAGAAGGAAGCAGCCCTCTTCCGAGAAGAAACCAAACCTTAGGGAATTCCACAGCCAGAGTCATCGAGGACATAGCAGCCCTGGTCACGCACAGCCTGAAACCGAACGACACCAGCCGACAACAGGTCACAGTCCAGTCAAACCACCGTCCCTCACCTCGGTAACTTGCACGCAGGTTCCGGCACGGGCGAGGGGGAGGCCGAGTGCAGACCGCCCCCACAGCAGACGAGCCTGGACTGACACCACTGGCGTGCTGGGAGCTCCTTGTAAGCACTTACCGAAGACACGCGGCAGGCTGACCGGCCACTGCCGGGCCCCCTCCAGCACTGCGCAGCTGCGTGGCCGAGGGACGTGGCTGCAGGGCTGCCTTCACGCTTACTCCCACACCTGCATGGCGCCTGGCACTCCTCGAGGCCCGGTGACATCCGCTTGGCCACCACTCCTCCAGGGCAAAAAGGGCCCTCGCGAGCCAAGCTCCCCTCTGAACCCCCCAACACAAGCCTGGGGCATCTCGTCTCTATCGCATTGTTTTCCTCATGTGAATTTAATTACTTTCTCTTACTTAGCTATGTTATTTCATAAGCCCCGCACACCTCTTTAGGAACAAGATGAGCTACATGCAAATAAATCAAACCTGATTGGTCCAGATGAAAAACAATAGAATTTGAAATATCAAAAAATGCTGAATTTTTGGGAACCAGCAGTTAGCGTAATGGCTATGTCGCTGGACTCCCACGTAGTCGACTGCGGTTCGCGTCTCGGACCTGGTGGCTTAGAACTCACGCCGGACGCGTATGCATGCGTGCCCACGATCCCAAGAGGAGAATGGAGGAGAAGGGATTGTGGCGTGACCATCTCCCCTGGCGGGTGATTTCTCGCTTTCTGTCTCTATGTCTCTACCCCCCCTGGGGGGGGATTTTTCCTTTCTTTCTTTTTTTTTTTCTTCTGTCTGTCTGGCGAGTGCACGCGCCCTATAGTGAAAATCTCTCAAAAAAAAAAAAAATGCTGAAATTTTGTTAAAAGGTGGTGTCTACCTAACTTAGAACATTGTTAAGTAACGGTTCCAATCTGCCCAGCACCTCTGCCCAAAGCATTCCTGGCACCATGACAGCTGTTACTGTACTGACCGCACAGGTGACAAAGCAAAGCCCCCAGGTGGCTTGACAGGGCCTTCCATGTGGCCGGGACTGGATGAAGGCTCCACATTCTTCCCAGGTCCTGGAAGGCATTTAAAACATTCACGCAGGTCTGGACCCTGAGTGTCACTCTCAGGCACCACCGCTAGGCTTGCCCAATGACAGCTTCTGTGTCTGTAAAGGGACACATATTTGCCATAAGTGCCACTGATAAACCAAAGAACCAATCCCATATCGGTCTAATCATCCAATCATAATCTTTATCCTCTCTTTTTTGGTTTTTGTTGTTGGTGGTGGTATTGTTTTTGGCAAAGGGCACATACACTTGCCAGAGAGAGAGAGTGTAGCAGAGAAAGCGAGCGCCCCACTGGGGCACGGTCACACTGCAATCCCTGCTTCTCCACCTCTCTACCCAGGCGGGACCGGGCACATGCATGCATAAGTGCCTACCACGTCTTTTAAGCAGCTAGGCCTGGGACTTGAACCATGTGGTTGGCCATGTGGGACCCAGCTCCCTGGACACCAGGCCACAGGCCAGTGCTAATCATGACCTTTTTCTGGAACAAATCATTAGTCTTCTTCTAAGGTAGAGTTTCAGCATCTCCAGGGACGTTTACGCTCAAACTATGGTAATGTGAAGGAATCTAGGGGTTTCCTCCAGTTTTCAGTTGGGTATCTGCTTCTAGAGAGTCAGGTCACCAGCCTGGAGAACGGGGGCGCCCAAACCCAGCCCTTGCTGGTTCGGCCTCGGACGCCCTGAGCCGTCTCGGGGTCCCAGCCACTCCACCCTAGAGAGCAGGTGGCTCCCGAAGGAGCAGCCCTTGGCTTGCTCTCTGACACCAAGACACAGGATCTCCCCCAGGATGAAAGCCGAGGGCCCCCACTAAGGCCAGCTGGGGCACGTTTTGCCTTCCCCCGACTGGCTACAGCTGACGTGGGCTGTAAATCCACGCCTCGGTCGCAGCCAATCATGTCAGGTTATAATGAATTTTCCTCTCCATAAACCCAGAGTGAACTTAACAAGCCAATCGACCTTGACGGAAAAGGCTAGATCCTATTACCAGCCGCCCCCGCACCCCTCAGATCTCTCTAACTAGTGCCGTGCTCCATAAACCATCATTAGCGAAGGGGACCGTGCGCGGTCGTGCTGAGGGAGGGCCTGTTCAGATGACCCCGCCGATCCAGCACCCACACGACCTCGGCTACTCCTTGAACTTAGACGTGGTGTCACCTCCCAGACAGGTGAGGAGGGAGTAGGGCAGGTTCCGAGCAGAGCACGGTCGGCTGACAGACACGTCTACCATTACGCTGCTTAGCCGCGCTGGTCACCCGGACACCTGTGACTCCAGACTAAACAAACGATGCCCCAAATCGGCAAGAAAACTGCAGTCCTGGCCCACAATGGACTGGCTGTGTCTGTCCAAACGAGCGGAGTGTTGGGGACCCGGTTGGACAGCTCGGAGGGGAGCTGCACTGGGACCACAGGGTGCCCTCTGCAGGGCCACGTGCCCCTCCCACACCCCACACAGCGCAGCCAGAACTGCCTGTGTGACCACAGGACTGCGGCCCAGAACCGTCGGTGGCCACACTGGTGTGTAAAAGCATGTGCTTCTCACTCACCTGTAGCAGGCGCAAGTAGACGTCGTCAAGAGGAAAACAAAGTGCCAGCGCCCAGGGTGCCCGACACCCACGGAACCGCCCCAGGCATCTCCACCCTCCACCAGGAGCACGGGCCTGAGAGAGCGTGGCTCTGCGTGGCCACGCAAGGCTGCCCACACTGTGGCCTCCGCTCCTCGGGGAGGCCTTGCTCACAGGCAGGGCAGCACCGGCCCCAGGAAGACACTCTTGGTGCAGCAACTGCTAGAAATCTGGGCTGAAAAGAAAGCAGCTGATTAATAAGGAAAAGCATCGGACAACCCGAAGTGAGAGCTCTGGGCTCTGAGCAGAGGGCGTCTTCGTCTCAGACCAGGGAGGAACGAGTCCAGTCTGGACAGTTGGCCAGGGGTACACTGGCCACCCTGGTAAGTGGGTGGCAAGAGGCTGGGCCAGGCCATGGGGCCGGGCGAGGAGAGCATCGCAGTGAGTCAGCCAGCACACCCTGAGAGGTACTCCAGGGCCAGCCCGCAGCACTGTGGGTAAGCCTGATGCACGGGAGTAAGAACCTACATGGCCAACCATGGCTCGAGTCCCTGTCCTGATGGCTTACACTGTGCTGACATGTGTGTACACGCCCCTAGCCCTGCGGATGGTGACGTGGAGGAAAAGGGACTGCAGCGTGACCACGCCCCATGGAGGTGCCTTCTCTGTCCTTCTCTCCTCTGGTGAGTGCACACTGGCAATGTGTGTGTGTATACATATTATTTATTTATTTATTTATTTTGGAGAGGTTTTTGCTATAGGGCACATGCACTTGCCAGACAGAGAGAGACAGAGAGACAGAAAGCGAGAAATCACCCCCCGGGGGGGATGGTCAAGCCGCAATCCCTTCTCCTCCATTCTCCTC
>NW_006159496.1:646558-649852 GCF_000334495.1 Tupaia belangeri chinensis
TGGTCGACTACGTGGGAGTCCAGCGACATAGCCATTACGCTAACTGCTGGTTCCCCTATATTATTTGTTTTTTGAGAGAGAGGTTTTTTTTTTTGCTATAGGGCATGTACACTCACCAGAGAAACAGAGAGAGAGAGAGAGAGAGAGAGAGAGAGAGGGAAAGCGAGAAATCATCCTCCTAGGATGGCCAATCCCTTTTCCATTCTCCTCCTGGGATCTCGGGCATGCACACACATGCACAAAGCATGAGTTTGAAGCCACTAGGTCTGGGACTCGAACCCCAGTTGGCCATGTGGGAGTCCAGCTATGTAACCATTACACCATCTGCAGGTCCTGGCAATATTTAGTTTTAGAGGTGATTTACCCATACCTGCTGGACACAAAGGCCCCACGACGTGAGAATTACTAATCACCACCCTGAGAGAACACAGGAAGAGACGGGCTGAGAGCGTGGGCGTGGGGATTAGTGCACTTGGGCGACTCTAGCCAACTTCGGTAATAAAGTCACAGGACAAACACGTTCAGCTCAGACTGGCACAGCGATGATCTGTGAACCCTACGTTTCCACAGTGACCGCGCAGAAAGCCCGTGGGATCACCACAGCTGCGGTGTGAACCTGTCAGCGGCGGGGCCGTGGCGCTAGGGTAATACAGCAGCGCCCCTCCCTCCGAGCGCCGGGCGGGGTCCGGCCACCACACAGGGCCCAGCATTGACCGATGCTTCCCCAGGGGTCCTGCTGCGACGCCCAGTCGGGCTGCGGGCTCCCAGCCACGCTCCAGGGTGCCCACGAGCTCTCAGCCTTGCTCTCCTGTTGGCCGACCCCGGAATCTCGTGCCGATTTTTGGCAAAAGAACAGCAATAAAGTCTGAATCCATTTTTTAGAACTCTTACTCCCTCGAACTGAAGTCTGAATGTTTTCACTCTGTGCTTTTGAGTCTTCTGTTTCACGTTTTCTTTCCCCTCTCTCCAGGTTACTCGCGGAGGGGCTGGGAGGTAGCTGAGATCTAGGAAGGTCTGCACCATCACACCGAGGACGAGGACGAGGACGTAGGAGGCGCCTCCCTGCGGGAGGGCCTTCCTGAGCAGCTCCTCCTCGGCTTCCTGCAGCTTTCCCATTTCATGCCCACAAGCCTCATTTTGCTCATTAGCAAACGCCGTGGGAAGGCAAGCCTCCAGCTGCTGTCTGGGCCCTTCCCTGCCCCCCGCACGGTGGAGGAGGTGGGGAGGAGCGCAGTGCAGATGACCTAGAGCCAAGGCCGGGCCGGCACTTAGCAAATGCTCAGTAAATGACGGCCAAGGGAAGAACAGGGGACCGGAGGAGGCCATCGGCCACGCGAGCCCCACTCCCTCCCATTGCTCCACCAGGACGGGCTGGGCTGGGCTAGGAGGGGTGCCCTCGCGGCCTCCTCCTGTGCACTGCTCCCCACGAGGCCCTGACAGAACTCTGCTAGGGAGGTGGCTGGCTGTCCCGGGTGGGTGTGGCTGGCACAGCACCCCCACCAGAAGGCAAATCTGGGTACGAGCCGGGACAACCCAGGGATGGTCCAGTCCCACCCAGGGGCCTTCCACGGGCCCAGCGCCTGTGTCATCCTGAGCTGTCACTCTGCTCAGTGTGGACCTGCTACACCACCCAGCCTGGGCTTTGGCTGCCCATCTCAGAGGAAGGGGTAGATTCTTTTTCTTTTTGAATTCACCTATTTATTTCTCCCACGTGAGACCGACAGACAGACAGACACGCATCCCCAGCAGGGTCTTGGTGGCACCATCCACCCCCAGCTGTAGGCAGCACCAGATCGTGGGCACACACATGCCCAGCATACTCAGGAAGGGTTCCCGACTTGAACTCGGAGCCCTCCCTGCAGGTCAGCCTCACAGAAGGTTATGGCAGAGCCACTGGGGGCCAAGGGACTGAGTCTCCCTCTGCCTGCGTAAGTCACGTGGCTGAGTCAGGCCAGGCCGGGGAGGCAAGAGAGGAACCCTCCCTTCCCTGCAGCAGCTGTAGGCACCGGCCATCAGCAGCAGGGAACCAGGGCCCTGCTCCTCCACACACCCTGCTCCTCCACACATGGCTGGCTGCCTGAAGGAGGCGGCTCCCACGACCCAGAGGGCTCTAGGCGGCCATAGCCTTTCCCCGCTTTTCTGAAGATCACCTCAAGTTGCCCAGACTCCCCTGGCTTGCGCTCTCTGCCTAGCCGGAGCCTGGAGCCCCGTGTTGGAGACAGGATTCCCACCTGGTGTTGGGGCAGGGCCTAATGAGGTGACCAGGGCCTGGCTCTGCCCTCGCCCTGACCGGTGCTGCTGCCAGGGGTGGGTTCCTTTTGGCAGTGGGACTGTCACGAAAGCGGGCTTCCGTGCTCTGGCTCCCCTGCGGGTGCCCTGGCCTCCTGCCCGCCCACGCCCACGGGTGCAGCACGTTGTCCTCACCAGACGGCCCTGGCCTGGGCTTCTCTGCACAGCCCTGGGCTTCGGTTTCCCTTAGAGCAGCTCAGAGTGGCCAAGACTCTGCCCTGCTGCTGCCTTTGGACCAGCCACTGCCCAACTCGTGGATCTTAAATACAACAGGCCTCAGAGACGCCAGGGGGCCCGAGTGTAGGCAGGAGGGCCGCAGGGGCTCAGCAGGAGCGACTCCTCTCCGGGGAAGGCGCCCGCAGCCTCAGGCATTCGGCTTCACTCCGCTACGGCCTGAGCTGGCCACTGAGCAGCCTGGCCCACGGCCTGCAAGGCTCTGGTCACACGCTCTGTCCTGCGCCTCCCACAGCCGGCGTGTTCGTGCTGCAGCGGGACAGCGGGACTGACCGAGCAGTTAATGCCGTCAACGCCCCGGTGCACGGGACCCTGGCACGCTGGTCCCAGTTCCCACACGCGAGCCCTGGGGCAGCTCTTGTGAGCACAGTCCCGTGTCCACATCAGGTGTCAGCAGGGGCAAGCTGCTCAGTCACCTGACGGGGCAGTCCCAGCTGGGACGACGACAGCAGCGTTTTTCTGGAAATAACGGTACTTTGGGGAGAGCTCCCCACCACTCTCCACAAGCTGCTCAGTCACCTGACGGGGCAGCCCCAGCTGGGACGACGACAGCAGCATTTTTCTGGAAATAAGGGTACTTTGGGGAGAGCTCCCCACCACTCTCCCCACAGTTACCCAATCTCTGCCACCATCTTGACTCGAAGACATTCTACGTCACTGTCAACCACAAACGACAACTTAGGAATCTGATTCCATCGCAGGGGCCTCTCCCAGGACAAGGTTAAACTGAAACCACGACCCCCGACCCAAGGCTCTGCTGAGGCTGGCCTC
>NW_006159496.1:650865-659625 GCF_000334495.1 Tupaia belangeri chinensis
CGAGGGGGCCCGATGGTAGCCAGGAGGCCCGCAGGGCCTCAGCAGGAGCGACTCCTCTCCGGGGAAGGCGCCCGCAGCCTCAGGCATTCGGCTTCACTCCGCTACGGCCTGAGCTGGCCACTGAGCAGCCTGGCCCACGGCCTGCAAGGCTCTGGTCACACGCTCTGTCCTGCGCCTCCCACAGCCGGCGTGTTCGTGCTGCAGCGGGACAGCGGGACTGACCGAGCAGTTAATGCCGTCAACGCCCCGGTGCACGGGACCCTGGCACGCTGGTCCCAGTTCCCACACGCGAGCCCTGGGGCAGCTCTTGTGAGCACAGTCCCGTGTCCACATCAGGTGTCAGCAGGGGCAAGCTGCTCAGTCACCTGACGGGGCAGTCCCAGCTGGGACGACGACAGCAGCGTTTTTCTGGAAATAACGGTACTTTGGGGAGAGCTCCCCACCACTCTCCCCACGGTTACCCAATCTCTGCCACCATCTTGACTCGAAGACATTCTACGTCACTATCAACCACAAACGACAACTTAGGAATCTGATTCCATCGCAGGGGCCTCTCCCAGGACAAGGTTAAACTGAAACCACGACCCCCGACCCAAGGCTCTGCTGAGGCTGGCCTGCCGGGGCCGTGCACCCAGTCCGCTCACTTCAAACCCGGTCTGACCCTAGGCTGTGCGTTCACCTAAAGTGAGGGCACAGTGGGGCTGAAAGGAGAAGCGTGACCCGAGGTGGAGCAGGCCGTAAGCCTCAGAGGCGTCGCTGCATGTTTTATGGCCTGAGCTGTCCTCTGTAGACACACGTGTGAAGTGTCTACAGTCAGGGCCCGGGCTGTCTGCTCCATGTTAAAACCCTGGGGGAGGGCTGCTGTGGTGCCATGGTGCCCACTGCACCCCGAGTGTGGGTACGTCCTGGCTCTCGTCCCAGGACCTCCCTGGGCACACGTGCGCATCTCAGCATGAGGACCTGCCTTGTCTCTTTGTCTCTCTTCTCTTTCACAGAAGAAATAAACATAAAAAGCAGTCACTTGGGGACTGGGCCTGCCCCAGTATGCTCTCCCACTGTTACCAACGTGCAGGAGTTGAAGGCCCAGCTGGGGGCCACCTCCCCATGAAGGCAAGACAGGCTGCGGCGCTGGGTAAGGGTGCCAGGCTCGCTTTCCCAGCTGCAGAACTGAGGGCCGGGCACCGTCATGTCCGATCTGCCGCGGGTCCCAGGAAGCATGGCCGCAGCCACTCCAGGCTCCCTCAGTTCCTGCCTGGGAGGCCTCCTGCTGCCACCCTGGGCTCCCTCTGCTCCCAGGACGGACCCAGGGCTGCGGTTCTGTCTGGGTCCTTCCCATACTCAGCGGAGGACACTGAAACGTGTGCCAGAAATAAGGAAAAGGAGCCTCCAGGGCCCTGCGCCCTGGGTAAGGGTGGCCGCTGGCTCTGGCTGGACCCACTGCTTCAGCGGACTTGCCACACCCACAGCAGCCCAGGCCCTGGGAGGCTCAGGGGGAAGGTGGCAGACGGGTCCTGACGGGAGGGAGCAGCCGGCCAAGCAGGGAGCAGTCTGGGGCTCCCTGCCTGCACCTCAGAAACGGCCTCTGCCTTCCAAGGAAGCCGGAGCATGGCTGTCTGGGCGGTCGCCTCCCATGCCTCTCCTCCTGACCGGCTCAGCCCTTCTGCAGACCTCGGCTCCTTCCCAGGGCCTGCGCTGGCTGCTCACGCTCCGCGGGGATCCTGCCCTTCCACGCACCTGTGACTCCTACAGGCCCAACCAGAAGCACCTGTGCTCACTGACTGCCCTACCAGGCATTTCCAACCAGGAGGGAGCGAGCGAGTCCTGGAGCCTGCCCCGAGCCTCAGCACAGAGGGTGGGAGGCGACGCCCACCCCGTCAGCACCCCGCCGAGTCCTGGCCACCGCAGAGATGAGAGGATCAGGGTGCTCTAATCCATCCTGTCTCAGTGCGGCCCTGCTCTATCCGCGCCTGTCTGTTACTCCCTTTTCAGCATTATGGAGACGTTTCAGGGCTGCAGATTAAAAGCTGCTGCTTCTATACATCTGTAAATAAACCAGTTCACAGTAACCTCCTCTTGCTCAGGGGCCATAAGTCAACCTGTCCTCAGCGGGTGGCTGGCTGCAGCCCGGCCCTGGCTCTGGTTATCCGGAGGGGACTAAGTACCACGAGGTGGCTCTTCTCGGCTCTCACGCCCGAGCACACGTGGGCACAGCGCGCTCCTCTGTCTGGTTAGGCTGTCAATGAAGCCAGTGTGGGCCATGTCACTGCCCAGTGACCAGGGACAGGTCCTGAGCCCTGAGTGCCGGCTCCTGAGCGCCTTTTAGTGGAAGGGACTCTGCACCGGGCACACGGCACCTCTGCGGTCGCTGGGTTAGGGACTTCACTGCGTGGGAGAGCGATGGCAGCCCGAGGGGTGGGAGGCACAGACTCAGGATGGCATGACGGGCATTTCCAGGTGTCACGCCTTGGACCTGCTCCCGCGAGTCTGTATCAGAGGACACGCCAGCTCGAGAAGGCCTTGCGTGGGATACATGATGGATCCCTGTGACACCACAACACATGCACTCAACAAATGCACATGCAACACATGCCCACATGCAGCATGTACGTACACAACTATATGCACACCACACACAAGTAGCACACAAATGCATACACCACACTCACGCACATAACACATGCCCACACGCAGCATGTACGTACACAACCATATGCACACCACACACAAGCAGCACACAAATGCATATACCATACGCATGCACACACAACATGCATTGCATACATGTGCACACACAACACAGAGAGCACACACATGTATACACAGCACACATAACATTCACACGTATCACACGTCTGCGCTCCTCCGGATGCCTCAGGGCTCAGTTTCCCTCCCACCCGCGAACCTCTAACCACAGGTTGGTGCTGGCCAGGGTCTCCGCCCAGTCCGCATCCACCGCTCGGCCCTCCACAGACCCGTTGTAATCCTCACGCCCCCACCTTTCACCTGTCACTCTCTTACTAACTTTTCCATTTTCACTCATCTGTCTCCGCGGGGCCTGGCGGGACAGTCGTGGGCTCCCTGCAGCTCCTGAAGTACAGGCCAGAGAAGGGCCGTTGCCACTGCTACCGGACCCTGGCTGGGCTCTCCACGTCACGGACAGAACACCGAGGCCTGGGGAAGGGCCTGCCCCCACGCGGTGACTTCCGCCCCACAGGCCGCGCTCCCAGCCCACTGCGCAAACCTGCTTACACGGACCCGCCAACCGAGTGCGGACACAGGTCATGTGAGAACACGGGCCAGGAGAGGTGCTTCCTCCCCGTGGGGGGTGCCTTCTGTCTCAGTGGTGTGTACACTCCCAGGCTGCCACCCCTGCCACAGAGGCCCGGTCTGGCCCCGCACAGCTGTGCCCCTAGGCAGGGCCACCCTCCACACCACGTTGCTGGTGGCCTCGTGGCTCCCATGAGTAGTGCGTTCGGAGCCTGGCAGGTGGCGTCCCTGCACCCTCTCACACCACGGGGCAGCCACCTGCTGCACGAGCGGCCCAGACCGAGCAGGCCACGGCAGAGCAAGCTCAGCCGGGATGCGCCACGCCCTCTGCACTCTTAGTAAGGGCTGGGGCAGGAGCCCACGGAGACATCTGGGAATATGCTGGGGCTGGGAGGAGGATTCGAGCGAGCCCAGCGCGGGCTCCAACATCAGACACGGGGAGCCTCAGCACTCCTCAGCACAGCCACAGGGGGCCCAAAGGGCACGGGCTGGGCTGTCCACAGACTGCCCTGGGGACAGCGCCTGGCAGCTACGGCGCCACGGGGGAGACCGTCCTCATATCCCCATAAGGTGCACACCCCCTGCCCATGTCCACTGCAGACCCACCACGGGGCTTTAAACCCTGCCTGACATACATGGCAAAGTGTGTGTTGGCCATGCGACACACACGACCATTTCCACATGGGTTTTTCAGAAAGTGGGTGGGAAGGTGAAGTTAAAGTACAAGTTTAAGTACGCGCATTTTGAATCCAAGCATAGTTTGGCAAAATATGCATTTCCCGTGAACGTTTCGAAAGCCCCTCATCTTTACTAAGCACATCTAAGTCCAAGCACGTCTAAGTTTAAGATAGACCCTGGGGGAGGAGGCGGAGCACCCGTGGACTCAGGGACGGACCCTGGGGGAGGACGCGGAGCACCCGCACTCAGGGACAGACCCTGGGGGAGGACGCGGAGCACCCGCACTCAGGGACAGACCCTGGGGGAGGACGCAGAGCACCCGCACTCAGGGACAGACCCGACGTCTAAGTGTAAGACAGACCCTGGGGGAGGAGGCGGAGCACCCCAGGACTCAGGGACAGACCCTGGGGGAGGATGTGGACCACCCGCAGACTTGGGGACGGGCCCTGGGGGAGGACACAGAGCACCCGCAGACTCGGGGACGGACCCTGGGTGGGGATGTGGAACACCCGCAGACTCGGGGATGGGCCTGGGTGGGGAGGACGTGGAACACCCGCAGACTCTGGACAGTCTTGTGTTAGCTCTAAGAGGCTCTCACAGTTCCTGGACCCTCCAAAGGTGCTGACAGGTGACCTGCCTTGTAACCAGGGGGGCTCGTGACCAGGCGCTGACACCTCTCAGCGACACCCTTCCAGTACCTCCAACTCACGAGGGCCTTCCTGGGAAAGAACCTCCTTCATGCATCAGCTTTGCTCAGGAGATGAAAAGCCGCCTCCCGCAAAGCAAACTGTCTGCCCGGCTCCCCACGGAGCAGCCGAGGTCAGCACCCAGCCACACAGGGCTCTCTGGCGTCTGCTGTCCCCCGCTCTCCTGCTTACTCCACAAACCTGCAGTGATGAGGCACTGAGCCCAAGATCCTAGACCTGGGCCCTGTCCTGGCTGCAGCGTGGGGGCCTGGGCACTGCTCCACGAGAGGGCTTGGAGGCAGCTCGGCCGGTGTCACGGGCTGCCCGGTACCCGAGGGACCTCCGCCTGGATGGACGCGTGGTCGCTAGTCTTCACCGCCACCTCCGGCGGGCAGCAGGAGCGCACGGAGTGTGAGGGCACTGTCCGGGTGCAGAGGCCACAAGCTGCCTGCCTCGAAGGAAATGCAGTCTAGGGGAGAGGGCAGCATGAATACAGGAAAACTCACACAGCACTGGCGTCCAAGCGGACATCACAGGCCGTGTTCAGACCTGCACGTGCGTCACCGGGATCCAGGTGCTCGACGGCAGAGAGCCGGCTACCGGTGAGTTCTGGGGACAGGTCGGGCTTATGAGAGAACCACCAGGGCTTGGAGTCCTGCCTTGTTTCCTTTCCCTTTTTCCTTTTTGGGATGGAGGCAGGAAAGGGAGAGAAAAACAGAGACGGGCAGTCTTGACAGGGCCTCTCTGGGCCTCAGCCCACCGTGGCAGAGCAGCGCAGGCCAGGGCTGGCCAGGATACTGAGCCTGCCTCCTCCCAGGCAGCCGCCAACACCCCAGCAGTGGTGCCACTGTGCACGGTGTGGCTGGGTGCTTTTTAAAACCCTGCAGTCCTCTAAGGAGACCCCGGCCTCCCGGGTGTGTGCAGGGTCAGCCTACCACATGCTGCATCCCAGTCCCCGGGTGACGATCTCTGGGCTAGACTCTGCCTCCGGGTCTTCAAAATGGGGCTTGCTACACCTCTGTAGAGGTGTCTGAGACGGGACGGGGCAACACCTGTGACAGGGCTTGCGGTGCTCTGGGAGGCTGGTGTGGTAGGGAGCCGTGGTCACAGATAGGCCCGGGATGACAGTGGACAGCCCTGAGCACCTGCCCACCCAGGCTGCAGGGGGGCTGAGCGGACAGTGCAGACGCACCAGGCCCCGCCTGCACCCATCCTGCTGTTCCCTGGAGAACTCGCCCTCCAGGCCCTGGACCTGCTGTGTGGAAGTCGCTCCACCTAAATGGCACGCGCTTTCCGCACTTGTCACCTCCTCAAGGTGAGGTTGCCCTCTGTCTCACGTCTCCCCATGGGGCTGTGCGGCCGCAAGGGCTTATATGCCCCAGCATGGGTTCTATCGATGGGCACGAGGCCAAATAAAGCAGACTCCATTCCCCACCTGCAGGGGTGTGCTCAGAGCCACGCGGCCTCCTGGGTGACCTGCATCTCTGAACAAAGCAGGGGCCGGAGCCCGAAGCATTCGGAGCACGGGCCAGCAGGGGCTGTGTGGAAGGGCTTCCCGCCAGCTCCCCCCCCCGGGCGTCCTGATCTCCACCTGCTCTGGCCCACACTGACGTGTCCGGAGCTGCGAGCCACCTTTCCTCTGCCTCCACCCCTGCCCCGAGGCCCCCGGCCCACAGCTGCCTTCATGCTCTCCAAGTCCAGGTCCACACAGCTGCTCACTCACACGCTGTCACTACGACGGGAACTTGCAGGACGGGTCTTAGATCGTGGGTGCCCCGCTGCACAGCCCACAGCAGGCTGAGGACTAACGTCTCCTCGAGCCCTGGCGAGGGGACAGTCGCCTCACCTCTGCTTTACATGATGGGAAGAGCTGCCCCTGGGGGCCTCTTCTTACAGCCGCACGACTGCCAGTGGAAGGCCACGACTGGGCTGTGCTGGCCTCACCTGGACAGCAGAGCCGCAAGGGCCACGAGTCTGCGCAGTACGGAGCCATGGACTGCCGGAGCCTAGCAGGGCCTCCTGGCATAAAGGACAGGCTCCCCCCCCCCGCCACGCCCTCCTTCCTGCAGGCACTGCCTGGCACTGCCCGTAAGCAGGGGGCACTTTGGCCTCACGGGCTCCCGGGACGGCTTCCTGCCCGCAGTAGACAGGACGGCACTAAGGACGCCTGTCCAAGATCCCACAGAGGAGGGAAAGACCCCCAGGCACTTAGGAACTTGATTTAGACAGTACCTCCACATGGAAGTCCTGGTTTTTCACAGAAGGAAAGGCCATGAGGAGGCTCTGCCAGGTGATGGGGTGTCAGTCTGACTGCAGGCCAGGAGCACTGGCCCAGCAGCAGGCCCCGGCCACCATGTGGCACCTGTCACTGTCCAGGATGGAGCAGGAGTCCCAGGCTCTCCAAGCAGTGCCTGCACAAGGCCACTGTGGGGACGGCAACAGCCTGGTCTGGGGACCTGCCCAGCGTGGGCCCTGGGCCCGCTCAGCCAGGCAGCAGCTCTAACTCAGTGTGGCAGCAGGTGCGCATCACGACCTCGGTGAAGCCATCGGAATCCAGCCCCCGGCAGCCCACAGCACCACTCCTTCCTGAGGCGCCACACTGCAGGTGGAGAGGGTGCCTGGGGCCTTCATGAGCGGGACTGGGAAACCGCACGGCCAGAAGGTCTCCTGGCAGCTCATGCTGAGAGGCAAAACCCAGACCAGGGCGTGCTGGTGGGACCCCGTTCGGCCAATGGGCCCCACCAGGGCGGCCTGCACAGGACTTGCTCTGCCCGGGGGTCCGGGGTTGAGTGAGGCAGTGTGCTGGGTCCAGACCTACGGCGGCTCACTGGGAGGACAGGTCCCCTGTCGCACTGAGGGGGACCGACACAAGGGTGGGGCGTTGGCTCCCAAGCAGTGTTTAAAAGACAGCCAGAAACTTCTGACATCATTGCTGGGCCATCGGTTGCCACAGCAGGCTCCCAGTGACATGAGGGGTCGGCTGGCCAGTGCAGGACATGGCTGGAACACGCTGGCCATAGCTGAGTTCCTGTCCAGGGAGCCAGTGGCAGACTGGTCACTGACGAGGATGAGTGGACGTCCCTCCACCCCCTAGGCTCACCGCCCTGGCCAGCCTGCACAGCTGGCGTGGCCCCAGCAGGACCCACGAAATGTTCCCCCCCCTCCCCAGAGACAATGACGCACCCAGAGCTCCCCGAGACCCCTGCAGATGGCCAGAGTCGCTGGACTGAGCACTCTCAGCTCCGCGGCTTCCTGCCTAGGGTGGGGCTCGCCTCCTGCCGGGCTGCCCCCCCCACTGCCCCAGGACCTCCTAGGACAGTCCTCCCTTCCCTAGGGCGGGCTCGGCCTGCCAAGATCCAGGACCACTGGGCTGGCAGAGGGGGGCTCCCCTCGACCCGGGTAGGTTGCTGCGTTGAGCCCTGTCAGCCGCTAGCTTTGCTGTCTCCAGCATCTGGGCCAAAGAAGCTCCAGACTCTTCCCCGCACCCAGGTGGAAACTCATCTTGGCAAGGAAACTGCTTCCCCAGAAGGAAGATTCCTGAGCACCCCGGGAGGAAAGACTGCGAGTGAGAGTGTGCACACCATGTGGGCATGTAGACGTGAGTGTGTGTGCGTGCACAGGCATGTGGGCATGTGTGTGCGTGCACGCACAGGCATGTGGGCATGTGTGCACACGCAGGCATGTGTGTGTGCGCATAGGTATAGAGGCATGTGCATATGTGAGTGTGTGCACAGGCATGTAGAATGTGTGTATATGGGTACACAGGTATGCAGGCATGTGTATATGTGTGTTAGTGTGTGCACAGGTATATGGGCATGTGTGTATGTGTATGAGTGTGTGCACAGCTATGTGGGCACATATGAGTGTGTGTACAGGTATGTGGGCATTTGTGTATGAGTTTGTGCAGTTATGTGGGCACGTGTGTGTATGGGTATGTGGACATGCCAGTGCATGTGTGTGTAGACATGCAGGCACACATGCATGTGGACACATGTACTGTATGTGACTGTGCACATCATCTTGAAGACACACATGTGCATACAACATGCACACGTGTGTGCATGGCCACGTGGACATGTGCACAGAGAGATATACCCGTGTGTGTGTGCACAGCACATGGATGTGTGTG
>NW_006159496.1:661910-677806 GCF_000334495.1 Tupaia belangeri chinensis
GGCTCTCTCCCCGGAGACAGGTGGCGTGCCACGACTTCCTGGAGTGCGTGGCAAAGCGTGGAGATGCAGAGCACCTTCCTGGCAGGCCAGCAGCGGGCAGATCTCGCCCCGACCTGAGCGTCAGCCTAGCGCCACCACGGGCTCGCCAGCCCATTCTGACTGCACCTCGCAGACGCGGGCAGCTCCCCTCCTGGGACACCAGGACACTCCTCCCTTCTTCGGCCCACGGTTTAAAGGCGGAAACACTTGTCCCCCTCTCCTGAGCTGAATGGCTTGCTGTGGCCTCTCCAGACCAGCCCCAGGCCACGTGAGCATGAACGCTCCCGCCCAGTGTCTGAGGACACTGAGTGGATAGCGGCTGCCGAGAGCACAAGAGGGGTTCTGGTGGCCTTGGGGCAGCCCAGACTGGAAACTCAGAGCTGTGGCACAGATGGTGATGGTTCGGAGCAGCCTGTGGGCGGTCCTGATCCACTGGCCCGGCCACCACGCTCACGTTGTCTGAGGACAGGTGTGCATCTTCCAGCGAGAGGCGCTGCTGGGTCCCACAGTCTCAACCCGCCCCTTCGTGAAATGCACAGAAAAGCACTTCTAGAGGATCGGACTGCACACCTGTCTCCAGGCAATGGGACACAAGGACGTCCCTATCGGTTGACTGGCCCTTGAAACACCTGGAGGGAAAAGCCCTCCTTTGCTGTTTTCTCTGGTGATTCATTTGTCAACGGCTTGGTGTTTTCCCTTTCATGAACATTAACCCCACAGAGAGAACAGGGGGAAAAAAAGACTAGAACGAATTCAGGAGATCAAGTCAGGAAAAAATAATGATCACCACGGCACGATCTGATACGCAAACCCCCGAAGCGCTCGTCCCCACACACCACACAAGGGGCCCTCTGGACTGTACTCCTTTCCACCCCGCCCCCAGACACGAGTGGGCTGAATCTCCAGCACTCCCGTGGAGGAACACCAACTGCAGGTCTGAAATGTCCGTATCCGCCCGGAGTGTGCTGCTGGGCTGCTCCAGCGAGGGACACAGCCCGCCGAGAGGGTGAGCATGCTCGCGGACACTCAGGGGACCTTCTGTGGAGCTGGGGGGCCACGGCAGGAGCATGGGCTCTGGGCGCGCCACACGGGCACGCCTCCACGGCCCTGGGCCGCCCAAAGCTGGGTGGACCAGCATGCCAAGGCCCTGGTGGGCCGCGTGTTTCTCCGCCTGTCTCTGTCTATTCCTTATAGAAGAAATTACAAAATTTTAAAAAGAAAAGGAAAAAAAAAAAGAATGCTTCGGAGCTCGCCCTGGGCTCAGAGGGTAGGTCAGCCACCTCACTCCCGGGAGTCACTCAGCCAGGACCAGGTGTGGCACAGGGTGACGTGAACTGGCCGTCTGTCCTCAACTGCCATGTCTTCCTGGTTAATCTGGCTCCCTCGACTCCATGCTGAGCCAGCAGCCCCGCCAGGCTGGGCGGACAGTGACGGCCACCCCTCCCTGTGGAGCTGGCAGTCAGGAGCCGAAGACGGGCACTAGACACACACAGGCTTCCACGTGTGACACAAAAGGGGCACGGGGAACGGGCACGCATGCACAGGCGCACACAGGACCTCCGCCTTGGGGCACGGCCTGCCCTGAGGCAGGAGCGAGACATGGCTTCCTGCACCCCTGCCTCTCAGGTGCCTTGCTGTGCTGGACTGAAGAGGGGAGGTAAAGGGCCACTAGGAAGGGAGCAGACAGCAGTGCAGCGGAAAGGCGACGTCTGTGAGACTGAGCCACCTGGGAAGGCTCCGGGTTTGCCTCCAGATACCGCCCCAAACACTCCACGCAGGTGTGTCCCAGGACTCAGAGCTGGCAGAAGCCAGTGCTGGGTCGGAGGTGTCCTGTCTCTGTGTCTCTTGCTCATGGGAGAAATAAACATAAAAAAATAAAATGGCAAAAAGGAAACTGATTCAGCTACCTTATTTTTCTGAAAATTCTGCTTACTAAAAACATGAAGGGCCAGCAAGTAACCTGGAGATTTAGGTGCTAGATTCCCACATGGCCAACCGCTGCTTGAGTCCTGGACCCAGTGGCTTAAAAAATAGTGCTGGGCACATGTGTGTACATGTCAAAAATCGCAAGAGGAGACTAGAAGACAGGGAGTGCAGTGTGGCCATCCTCCCTGGGGGGTGATTCCTCACTTGCCCTCTGTCTTCCTCTGGCGAATGCATGCACCCTAGGGCAAAAACCCTTACAAATGTTGAATTTAAAAAGCACAAGCAGACTGGCTTCATCTGCTGTCTTCGTAACTCAGGGAGATGTGAGTCAGCACGTGTTCTGGTCCCAGACTGGAGCAGACCAGACGCTATCCACGTCCCCCGACATCTTCTGATGAACAGTTCCTTCACTTCAATGATTCGGAAGTTGCTCCCAATGGTTCTTAAAAGGGGCACAGAGCCAGCAGGTGGCATAGTGATTAAGGCACTGGATTCCCATGTGGCTGACTGTGGTTTTTGATTCCCAGACCTGGTGGGTTGAAACTCATACCGGGTGCATGTGCGTGCGTGCCCAAAATCCCAGGAGGAGAATGAAGGAGAAGGGGCTGTGGCATGGCCATCACCCTGGGGGATAACTTCTCGCTTTCTGTCTCTCTGGCGAGCACACGTCCCATATAGCAAAAATCTCTCTAAAAAAAAAAGAAGAAAGAGAGAGAGAGAGAGAGGGAGAGAGAGGAAAGAGAGGGAGAGGAAGGGAGAAGAGAGATACACAATCCCCAGACCTGTCTCACTTAACATTCCCATGATTACAGAGGTTACAGCCGTTCTGGTAAGGACTGTCAGGCTTATCTGATGGGGTTAGTGGCTAATTCATAGCTTTCTTGAATAAAGCGGCCCCACCAGCTGACTGACAAACAGCCCAGCCCAGCTCTAAAAGCGTCCGCAACCTCACAGATCTTGCACGTCATTAAACGGAAATGACCCAGAGTCGCTGTCACGGCCAAGTGGACGGTCAAGTACATCCAGCGATAAGGACTCTGGCAGAACTCCCCTCAGACGGAGATGCTCCGACGGGTCCCTCCCCAGAACCAGAGCGCACTCGGGTGTCCCTATCTTTCTGCAGCATTTTGTCTGTATTTTTAAATAGTTTACTTATTTCCAGAGACAGAGCCGTCATGACAGGGTTTTCATGCCACGATCCTCTTCCAGCCCTGTGGCCAGCCAGGGCCACGGGCGTGCAGGTGCCTTCAGGAAAACTTGGGCCGTGAACCTGGAGCCTTCGCATCTGGCTCCAGCATCTGGCTCGGTTGGCCCTACTGCCTACGTCATCATGGCTTGGCCTTCTCCTAGACTTGGGGACCAGGATGGGGCACGTAGCAGCACTGCCTCCCTGGGCCCACAGTGAGGATCCGGGTATCACTGAGGACACTGTCTACACAGACACGTCTGCACAGCAAGGCTCGTGGGGCACCGCCTTGTGATGTGAGGCCTCAGGAACCAGAGGCCACCATAGGCTGAGGGGTGGGCGGGCTGGGGGTCTGAGGCAGGGAGAAGCAGACAGAAGACGATTACTCACCCAGATAAAAGACAGAAAGACCAGACAGAAGGTGGATTATTCACCTAGCCCTTCTCACAGCTCCCCGCCCAGCCCTTCAATTTCCACCGCATCTAAGACACTGCCTGACGGCCGGGAGTAGGTCAGGGTGTTCCGGCGACACTGAGGCTGGTAGCCCTCACACGCCATGCCAGGCACCGTCCTGGGCACTCAGCACGGGTCACTGCACCTCCCAACGGTCAGTGTGGAGCACGGCACCATTTTATACACAGGGAAACGGAGGCACAGGGTGGGCTCCTGCCCTGCATTACGCAGAGAGAAAATGGTAGCGCTCAAAAGTGGAGACAGCAGACTCAGCTGCTGAGCAGGCTGAGGCCACTCAGAAGCCCAGGTTCGAGTCCCAGCCCACCACGACAAGCTCAGCACAGCGGCACACGCCAGGGTCCCAGCTACTCGGGAGGCTGAGGCAGGAGGATGGCAACACAGCGAGACCCTGTGTGAAACACCACACGAGCATGCACACACACACACGTGTGCACACACACGCACGCACACACATACACAGTACCAAAACATATGGCTCATCTTTAGGCCAGTCATCAGGCCTAGAGCAGGGGAGGGGAAGGTGTAAAATGTTAGCAGAAGAAACATTTAACTTCCTCCATGTTTTCCTCTAAGTGCCTTTACTGGGGCAGTTGGCGGCCGCCACCAGTCTGGGAAATTCTCCTGTGAGCCTAAAAAAGCACTGCTTTTTCAAGACAAATGTAGGGTAAATGTGGTAAGAAGAGTGCCTGCCTCCTGATTTGCTTAGTGAACGACCTGCACAGCCCCCCAGGGCAGCCCCGAGAGCTCTGGGAGGGGAATTAAAGGGTATCACGGTTTTAGAATGAAAAAAAAATGCAGTTTAAGATACAACGCTCACATCACTTCCTGGTCTCTGCCCCCTGGGTAATTATGTTCTTAAATGACGTGTGATATGTCAGTCTAGGTAGCAATCTTCACATCTGGAGAGGCATGAAAGCGTGATCTCTGGTTGGCCCGCGGTTTAATAACCACCTGTTCCATGTTCTATTTTCCAGACCAATTCTTTCCAAATGACCCAGATACAACCAATTCTTATCAAAACTCCAAGTCCAGCCCTGAGCCCAAGTCCTAGCCAAGAGACCATTAAATTAACGAGAACAGTCAGGACACACTGCCTCCAGCCTCGAATGCAATGTTTTCACATCGCAGGGATGTGTGCAGGGATCTGTGTGCAGGGACTGAACACAGCTGCTGCCGGAGCTAGAAACCGAGAGGCGGGCCAGCAGGTGGGTGTGCTCGAGGTGCTGGATCCCGCATGGCTAACCGCAGTTCGTGTCCCAGACTTGGTAGCTTGAAAATCACACTGGACACGTGTGCGTGTGCGCCCAAAATCCTGAGAGAAGGAACGGCAGCGTGGCCATGCCCCCGGGGGTGACTCTCACTTATCCTTTCTCCTCGAGCAGGAAGCCCGGGCAGTGCGGGAGTGCTCGCGAGCCGGCTGGGCAGCGGCCCTGAAACCGCCTCCCGCAGCCAGCCCCAAGCCGCCCGCTCCACAGGGACAAACGCCACCGCCCACAGGAAGTACAACGACCAGGAGATAAGTCGGTCAGGTTTAAGGGCTAGACAAGTGATCCCACGTCTGAACCAGTATTGGGGTTTTTATCTTAATGATCTGAATAGGTATTTTTCAGTTTATTAATCTATTTCTTCCATGAAAGAGGCAGGCCGACAGAGAGAGAAGCACCCTCACCAGACCCTCACGCCAAGAGCCACGGCTGGCCTTGGGCGTGCATCCCCCAGGGCGCTCTGGCAGTCAAACTGACGACCTTCCTCAGGTGGGTCCAGTTCTGTTACCACTGAGAACACTACGTGGCCCCAAATACTGGCTTGTTGAAGTTCACGAAGGGTAGGGGGACTGACCAGTGCCCAGTTGTAGCACCAAAAGGGGAGAGCTGAGACAGCTCCAGCCGTGACGGTGACGCTGACGCGAGCCCAGGTGCGAGCCCAGAGGTCAGCCACGCGGTCAGAGCCCTGGAGGGCAGCCCCTCGGCACGCCTCTGCAAGCCCGGAACAGACGCGCCGTTTCTGCTGGACACTGAACGCGTCCCAGGTGACACTTAAGACAGCCCTTTTGATTCTAACGTCGAAAGCGCTTTTATTTGGGGTTATTAATGTCTATTTATGAACATAGAGATGAGAACTCAACATGTAGGGCCAGCCCTATGCCTAGTGGTTAAGCGGGCCAGCTCCCACAGGCTGCGCAGTTCGAATCCCAGCCCCAGAGGTTTGAAAATGACAGCCAGCGTGTGTCCATGGGTGTACGCCCGAAACCCTGACTGGGAAGGGAAGCAGAGCCGTGACTGTGGCCGACCACCTGCCGAGGGTGCTTTCTCCCCATTTCTCTGTCTCTACGGCAAGCACACATGCCCTCTGGCAATCGAAAAAACAAACTAGCAAACCCTTAAGGGACATTCCTAGGAGTAGGGAAAACACAAGCATTAGAACTGGGGGGAAGTAGTGCCTATTCTGCAATGAAGAAACACTGATGCCAGTCATGGTAACAAGAGCAAAGTTTCCGTCTAGTTTCCCTCAATAAAACTGTGTATGCCCGAGGGTCATCGGGTGGCATGGCCTAACCATGGTTCGAGTCCTGGACCCTGTGACCTAAAAACCAGATGGAGCACGTGTGTGTGCAGGCCCCAAATCCAGAGAGCAGAGTGGAGGATAAGCAGCTGCGGAGCCATTTCCCCCGGGGGAGGCAACTTCTCACTCACCCTCTCTCTTTCCGTCTCGGGCGAGTGCCTGATGATAGCAAAAGCCTAAAAGAGGAAAAAATGAGCATGGACCGAGTTGACACAGGGTGGAGAGGGTGTTCCTCTTTTGCAACTCCCCAGAGAACCGGGGAAAGCAGTGGGTAGAACAGGGATTTTCCGCTGTCTGCCCTCGGGGTGGCAGTCAGCCTGTTAGAGCTCCGGCTCTGCAGGGGGCATGGCTGAGAGCCACTGCTGGAGGCTCCCGTGAGGGCGGTGCATTAGGCCCCCATCGCACAGGGCCGCACCGAACAGCTTGTCAGCAGAGCCCCGACCAAGTCCTGGGCCGGGCGGGGTGGTACTGTGTGGGAGTCACGTGCCCTGTGCCTGCACCTCATCAGCGTGCCTGTCTGCGCTGCACCGTCTTCGACTAGAACAGACTATGGGGTCTGGAAATGGACACGGAGACCACACCGCTGCTTCAGACCCAGAGCGCCTGGGGCAGGCGGTGTGCAGGTCAAGCTCGAGGCTCTGCGAGGCTGACCGCGAGCAAAGGTTCCGGTCCACATGCTCCGCATGGCCCACCTGAGCACGCCAGGCCACGCACACCCATGGTCCGGGGCTAGTCGAGCCTGGGATGGATGGTGGCACCAGGACTCCAGTGAGGGCACGCTCTCACTCGCTTGCTCATGAAGATATAAAGAAATAAACTTACAGAGAGAAAAGACGCAGTATCGGTTACTCGTCCTCCGCTGGGCTGACAGCGTGACCTGGGGAAACCGCGTGGGGCGCCCACCCGTGAAGGACGTGCAGGTGCTCTGCAGCCCGCAGCCCTGCGGCCGAGGGTGACCAGGGAGGCCCTACCCACGTGCGGCAGGTGCCTGAGAGTATGAGCACAGCAACAGCCTGGCCCGGGCTGCAAACAGCTGGAGCGCCATCCGGGGCAGACGCATCAACTGGGCTCCAGCCATACGACCGAATCCCACGCAGTGTGTACATAATCTACCGCAACGTGTATCAAAACCACACCAGGGACCAGAAGGTGGCCTGGAGGTCAAGGCACTGGATCCCACATGGCCAGCTAGCAGTTCAAGTCCTGAACCTGGAGGATTGTTGAGTATGTTGGGAGCATATGCCCGTGCCCAAAACCCAAGAGGAGGAGAATGGAGGAAAAGGGATTGCAGCGTGGCGGCCATCCCCCACAGGGTGAGAGTTCTCACTCCCCTACCTCCTGTTTCTCTCCGGCAAGCACATGTGCCTCACAGTGAACAGAAATAACACAAGACCGTCTTATTACAAGAAGCATATTCGTTTACTCAGGGTCAGGCACTACATGCATCATGTCAGTCTAAGACGCAGGACAGCGGTTGCTCAACACGGGGTGAGGGGATGAAGACTTCCGCCTTATGTAACATTCTGCTTGGTCCAGGCTGGTAGGCACACGAGTCTTCACTTATTGTTGTTTAAGTTTATATATTTTTATTTATCATAAAATACTTATTTGCCTTTAACAGTTTTTTTATACAAAATTCAAAAACCATACAAATTACCCATCTAAAGTGTACGATTAAAAGGGTCAGGGTTCGAATCCCAGCCCCAACAGCTTGAAAAGTGTGCTGGGCATGTGTGCTCGTATGCCCCAAACCCCACGGAAACGGAGAAGGGCTGCAATGTGACCACATGCCAATGCGGGGCGCTTTCTCCCTCTCCCCTCACTCTCTGTCTCCTTCTCTGGCAAGCACACACACCCTCTGTCAATTAAAGGGGCAAAAAACAATAAAAAAATCCCCCCTCTGTCTTTCTCCTTCTCTCCCTCCCTCTTTCTCGCATAAAATTTTTTTTAAAGAATTATGCTAAATTTATTCTGCCTCGGCTCTATAAATAGAACAAAGCCCAAATGACAGCACATCTGTTTACAGCATGGTTTACTGAATAGTTTAAACTTAATATTGAGACCTACTGCTCTGGAATAAAAAAACATTATTTCAAAACACGGCTGCTCACTGAAATACACCGGTCACCCAAACGCTCGGACAGAAACATGCAAGGTGAGTGTTGTTTCCGTGCCTGGTAACACAGCCTGCATTCTGCAGCCCAGGGAGCGAGATGCCATTTCTATGTTCGAGTATTACTGTTTCCAAAACACATTCTATAAGCCAGAGCTGCCATACCTAGAGAGCCCTCTGACGGATCTGGGAAAAGGAAATCCCAGATCCCCCAAGCAGAGCCCCCATTCTGATGCCATTAGTAACAGGCATGATTCGTGGGAGGAGATCGGAATCTATAGTCCAGGAGTTGGGGGGGTCAGCTCCAACGCTCGTGAACGACTGGGAATTCGGACGGCAGATGTGGACACAGCGAGAGAACTGGAATTAGACGGGCAGGCTGAGGACGTGCCGGGCTCGCTGCAACCTCATGGCAGACGTGAAGGGATAGAGAGCTGCTTCTTAGGAGAAGAAAAGTAGCTCCTTGGCATCAAACACCCTCCTGGTGCCCATGCCATCCACGCTGTCGAGATGGCAGTGAAGGAGTTGGAGTGCCGCACAGCTCAGCAGGGTCCGAGGGACGATCGGACTGACGGACTCCAAGGGAAACCCTGCTGTGGGTAAAACCCTGCCGGCGGCATCGCGTGCTGCAGAGAAGCAGGTCACGGAAGGCAGCAGACCTCCTCGTCGACTCTAGGAAACTGCCACAGCCACCCAGCCCTCGGCAGTCACCACCTCGACCCGTCAGCTGCCATCGACACCTGGGCAAGACCTTTGCCTGCACGAGGGTGACACCTCGCCCAAGGCTCAGAGGTCACCTGCTGTTCTGAGCGACGAGGTGTGTGCAAGCCAGTGTGCAAGCCGCTCCCAGACATATGCTGTCCCACACGGACTACGGCACGGTGTGACCTGACTTACGCACTGGGAAACCCAACCCCACACTCGCGCAACTCGCTCTGCTGTGACTCGGTTATTGGAGCGGAGCCACATACCTCCAAGGTAGCCTGGATGAGCTGCCTGCGGAGGGAGGGCGGGTGGAGGGTAGAGGGCGGCACCCACACACTCGGCCTACCTTACCCAGACTGTCACTTCACAGTCCGTGCACTGGGCTGCACTGTCCCCGACCCCTATGGGGACAGTGTCAGGAGGTGGGGCCTCTGGGGGGTGATGAGCTCAGGAGGGTGAGCCCACAGGAGTGGGAGGAGTGCCCTCCTAGAAGGGGCCCCAGAGAGCGGCCTTGCCCTGTGGGCCGCGTGAAGTCGCAGAAAGAAGGACCTCTGTGACCAGGAGGTGGGCCCACAGCAGACACCGGATCCGAGAGCTCGACCCTGGAGTGCCAGCTCCCGCGTCTGTGGGAAGTCCATTTCTGCCGTGTGTGCATCGCTCGGTGGAGGGCATTTCGTCACGCCAACTGGAACAGCCCGCGCTAAGCCCACAGCCACCCTGCACCGTTGGCACCACCTCACTCTGCAAACAAAGTGACAGGGAGCTCAAGGGTCAGCTCACTTGTCCCACAGTGTCCCAGCCCTGGGTTAAGGCTGACGTCTGAGCCCACGTGTTCTGAGGTCAAATGTTCCACGTTACTTTGGCCCTCTCAGAGGATTTCCAGAGCCCAGACCTGTGCTGGGAACTGGAGGCCTAAAAGGTGTCACTTTAGGGGATTTACGAGTGCCAGAGGGGGTCTAATAACCACTTCAGACAACTTTACTCAGACCATCTGAAGGTCAAGGAATCACAGCAAGCATGCTCTTTGCAATGACCTTGCTGAATGGGTGCTTGCGTTTACCGTGCAGCTGTGGAGCGAAATCCAGAGGAATCTGGCCTCGGTTCAGGAGGTAAGCACACGGGAGACATCGTGAGGCTGTTACAGTGCTACATGGGGCTCTCTCAAAGCCCGAGTTCCCAGAATAAATAACAAGGCAGTCTAGTGGGGTGGCTTGTCCAAGAAAAATACAAATTAATTTACTTCTGATTTCTGGCTGACACTTGGAAAGGAAAATTACCGACTCACACAGAAGAGCAAATGTGCAGAGCGTTCTGCCAGACGCCGGCACTCAGACCACAGCCCCACAAGGAAACAGAAATTCCAACTGAGTGCCAAGAGGGACGTCCAGCTGCAGGAGAGCCTGACCCTGGCCTCGAGCTGGGGACAAAAGGGAGTGACCAGAGGCACAGGCCTGACCACGGCAGGGGGCAGCTCTGCTGAGCACCAGTGAGCTGACCCAGAGACAGGCCTGGGACCAACGGCTGAGGCCACACCTCGAACTCCCACTGTGCCTGGCCGGATGGCAGGAGCTTCTCCTTCCCGTGCACGGCCCTGGCCAGAGTGCCCTGGCCACAAGTCCCTCAGCAGAAGGCTGCCCAGACCGAGGGGGCCGAACATTTTGAGGGATGCCACCAAACCATGAGGACAGCAAGACCCACGCTCACCTCCATGAGGACACGGCACCTGCTCGAGGGCTGAGACCAAGGGCGAACCCAAGGTCAGCCAGCCCTGCCGTGCTCCTCACCGCGTGCACACACACAGGGTGGTGGAGCACGACAGCGGGACGAAGGCAGGGCTGGGCTCCAGCCACCCCGGAGGCTGGCAGCAGGGAGGGGCCTGCCCCACTTCATGGCAGGGCATCCAGGCTTTGTGTGGTTTCTGTCCACAGGGCTGTGACCTTCTGTGCTGACAGCACCGTGCCCAGACTTCTGCCCGCGTTCCCCTCACATCTACTGACCGACGTTCCTGGTTTCTTCATCCGACCAGCTCATCCCCTCAGCAGCTACTGCGGGCGATGGCTCATCCTGAAACGGCCCCCATGGCGCAGGGCCCTACGCACTTCCTATCCAGTCTCACATTTGGCTTTTGTTTGGGGGCATTTCCAAAGCATCAGACAGACCTGCATCCGCGGCGTGAGTCCGTGCTGCACCAACGGTTCTGCCTGTGGGTGCGATACAGTTTTTATTTTCTTACCACCACCAGAGGTTTGTCTGTTACCACAAACCAGTGACACGC
Source organism: Tupaia belangeri chinensis (assembly GCF_000334495.1). Lineage (NCBI taxonomy): Eukaryota > Metazoa > Chordata > Mammalia > Scandentia > Tupaiidae > Tupaia > Tupaia belangeri. The sequence goes on from NW_006159496.1 coordinate 673,191, forward strand.
TGCTTTACTGAGCGTCTCCCAAACGCAAAAGTGCTGGTTCTCCCAAGAAAGCTTTTGCATAACACTTTGCTGTGATTCGCGTGTTCTTAAATGTGTTACGCTGCCCTCATACCTGATTGCTAGCTCAGATTAGAATCTACTGTTCTGCGGTCCATAAGCAGCACTCCCTTCAAAGAGTCCAAGGAAGGGACCAGCAGTTAGCACAATGGTTATGTCGCTGGACTCCCATGTAGTAGACCGCGGTTTGAGTCCTGAAACCGGTGGCTTAAAATCACTCTGGACGCATATGCGTGTGTGCTCAAGATCCCGAGAGGAGAATGGAGGAGAAGGGATTGCGGCGTGGCCATCCCCCCTGGGGGGTGATTTCTCGCTTTCTGTCTCTCTGTCTCTCTCTGTCTTTCTGGCAAGCGCATGCGCCCTATAGCAAAAAAAAAACCTCTCCAAAAAAAAAAGTCCAAGGAAAACAGGAAGAGTTGCCGAAGATGCGCTTAAAGTTCAGTTCAAGTACCTACTACTTCATGGGAGTTCTAGGCAGCTTAGAGCCAACAGAATAAGGGACCCCCTCCCTGAAATGACCCACTGCCTGACTTAATGATTGTCATGGCAGAAAACGTCTTTGCTAAGGAACAAATTCACTGGGCAAGGGCAGGGGGAGGAAATACCCCTGCCTGGGGCCGTGACATCAGCTCCACTGGGGCAGTCCTCACCCCTCCAGTCGCTCGCTCATCCATCCGCTCCTTCCCTCCTGCACCCACCCAGTCACCATCAGCTCGCCGCTCATTCACCGTCGCCTCCCTCGCGCATCAACTCAGTCCTGCGGCCGCTCACTACCACTCCCTTCACTCCTTCACTCACTCACTGGCCGGCTCGTCCCACTCCCACTCACTCAGCCCTCATCCATTCACCCGTTCAACTTCTCTCGAACAGCTGGAGCAGGGAACCGTGACAGGCTGGGGTTAGAAAGATGATAAAGATGCAGAAGAAATAGTCCCTGCTCTCCCGTGGTGTGTGGTCTAGAGGGGGGCGAGACTGACACACCCGAATGAGGAAGAAACTGCTGCATGAAAACTTACAGGCAAAGTGTGAGAACAGAGGTGCAATGGATTCCAACCAGGTCACTGTTGGAAACAGGTGGGTTGCAATAAAAGAGATGATATATATATTTTTTTCTTTTTTTTTTTGGAGAGGTTTTCGCTATAGGGCGCGTGCGCTCGCCAGACAGAGAGAGACATAGAGACAGAAAGCGAGAAATCACCCCCCAGGGGGGATGGCCATGCCACAATCCCTTCTCCTCCATTCTCCTCTCGGGATCTTGGGCACACACGCACACGCGCCCAGCGTGAGTTTAAGTCACTGGGTCTGGGATGCGAACCGCGGTTGACTACGTAGGAGTCCAGCGACATAGCCATTACGCTAACTGCTGGTTCCCCGGAAGAGATGATATTTAAATGAGCTCCTTAAGAATAAGCATGGGGACCAGCAGATGACGTAATGATTACATTGCTGGACTCCCACGTAGTCGAGCATGGTTTGAGTCCTGGACCTGGCAGCTTAAAATTCACACCGGGCACGTATGCATTGCAGGCCCAGGATCCCAAGAGGAGAATGAAGGAGAAGGGATTGCGGTGTGGTCATCCCCCCACCCCAAGGGAGTGATTTCTCGTTTTCTGTCTCTCTGGTGAGCGCATGCACCTTACAGCAAAACTGTCCAGCAGATGGCATAATGATTATGTAGCGGGATTCCCATGAAGCCGATCACAGTTTGAGTCCTGGACCTGGGACTTAAAACTCACACCAGACACGTGCACGTGCGTGCTCTAGATCCTGAGATTAGAATGGAGAAGGAATTGCAGTGTGGTCAGCCCCCAGGGGGTGATGTCTGTCTCTCTAGCAAGCGCATGCGCTCTATAGCAACAATCTCTTAAAAAAAAAAAAAAAAAGAAAAAGAAAGAAAGAAAAGAGAGAGAGAGTAAGTATGGTTGTGGTCTCAGTGTAGGAGAACCGGATGGTTTAACAACCTGTCGCTGGGACTTCCGCCTTCCCGATACTGGGACTGCCACACAGTGTCACGTGTCTGTCTCACTGGCCACTCCTTCCTTCCCAGGCTCATTCGTCTTGGGCCTCCATCGCCCCCTTCCTCCCGGCATCTCTCCCACCTTCCCCTTTGCCTGGCCGTGGCCGGGGGGCAGACTCCGTCTGTCCCGGGGGCAGCTGCTTCGTTGGCCCTGGAGCGGCCCGGCACAGTCCGTACTAGACCCCGGTAAAGCCGCCTCCCACCACAGCTTTCAATACTCGGCACACAGTGATGCTTTAGGTCAGACCACGACCCCGCATGCTCTTAAGAGTCAGAACAGGGTCCCTGAATGGCGACACGAGGACAGAGCTGCAGGCGGGGCCTGCATGAGGACGGCAGGACGCAGGCCCCTTTGCAAAGACCGCCAGCCCCACACTCCACGTGTCTAGCTCACAGAGCCGGTCGACCAGATGACACCACTGCTTTGACGTCTCGCAGACGCAGCCTCCGCAGGCCCTGGTGCGGACTCTCCACGTCCCCTCGGACTACCTGCCGGTCACTGCAGCTTCGGGGAGCGGCAGGAACCTCTGTCCAGGTGCTGGGGCCACAGTTCTCACCTGCTTCTCCCTCATGTCCATCATCTAACGCAACAGTAAGGCCCGCGCATCCTCACACCGACGTCTGCACACACTGTCCACCTCTGCCACCACAGCCTCGTCAGGTCGTCCTCGCTGTCCGCCTGTAACGCCAAGTGCCTCTGCCCAGTCCCCCGTGCCCAGCCCGTCCTCGGCCTTTCCCTTGCGCGGCGGCCAGCAGGGCCTTTCCACAACCAACCTAATCATGCAGCATGTGCTTAAAGCCTTCTGACCACGTCCCAGGCACGAGGCCAGGGCCCACTCTCCTTCCCTGCACTGCAAACCACTTGGTGGGGCCAGCAGGTGCCCTGGTGGCTAAGGGTGCTGGACTCCCACATGGCCGACTGCAGTTTGAGTCCTGAACTTGGCGGCTTGCTTTCTCACTTCTTTTCTCTCTCTCTGTCCCTCTCTGGTCAAATTAAAAACAAATAATGAATACAGTTAAATAAAATAATTCTTTTTTAAAAAAACCCCTTGGGGGCACCATGTGGCTCTCTGGCAATACCACATTCATTCCCCATTCCCCGCATACAAAATTAATTAATTAATTCGTCCCCCACTCCCCCAACCCCGGGCCTTTATCCCAGGGCTTCCTAGTTGGCTTCTCTCACCACCTGCATCTCAGACCTTGGCTTAGTTACCACTAGCTTTTGTTTTCTTTTGTTTTGATTTTTTGCTATAAGGCTCATGTGCTCACCGGAGAGACAGAAAGCAAGAAATCACCCCCCCAGGGAGACGGCCACACAGCAATGCATTCTCCTCCCGGGATTTTGGGCACACACGCTCATGCACCCGGCATGAGTTTTTAAGCCGCCAGGTCTAGTACCTGAATGGCAGCAGACTCTGTGAGAGTCGTGATGTAATCATTCCGCCATCGGCTGATCCCCGATACCTGCTCTTGAAGAACATCCCCCGTGGGGCTGGTAGGGGGTGTGGTAGTTGAGAGCTGGACTCCCACGTGGCAGACCACAGCTGGAGTACCTGACCTGGCACCTTGAGAATCACCCCAGCTGCATGTGTGTGTGCCCCACATCCCGAGCGGAGGAAGGGAAAGGCAGGAACGGGCCACCCCCCGGGGAATGATTTCTCACTTTCTCTGTCTTTTTCTCACTCTGGCAAGTATATACACTCTATGGCAAAAAAAAAAAAAAAAAAAAACTCACCCCGGGCCCATGTGTGGGCGGGCCCAAGACCCCACTGTCCCCAGTGGGGCTGGCCAGTGGCACAGCCGTGAATCCCAATGTCCTGCAAGGCTGAGCCATGCGGGATGCCCTGGGTTCACGTTCGAGGACCTCCTGAAAGTGCTGGGCATGCAGGTCCCTATGGTCCAGGGAGGGCTGTGGCTGAAGGTGGACCTGGGGCGGGAGCCCAGTGGGGAGCACTATGTCTCTGTCTCTGTGTCCCCCTCAGTGCGTCTCTCTCACTCACGGAATAAATAAACAAACAAAAAGGAACCCTGGTCCCCAAATACGAAAGTAGCTACTTTGTCATCTTCCATTATTATCCCGTAGTGTCACTTATCCATAGACCACCTGTCCCATCTGCTGCTTTCATAAATGCTTCACAGCTGTTGGTGTCCCCGCCAGAATGTGGGCTCCACAAGGATGCAGACACCCCTCACACACAGTCGCGTCCTCGGTGCAAAGACGGCAATGGTGCCGGTGGGCAGGCCGTGCGTATCTGCTGAGTGGGTGGCAGGAGGGGACAGACACGAGGCGGGCCATGGCAGGGCCTGGCCCCGGCCTGCAGGATGTCGGTCACTGATGAAGCCTGTCCACCACTGGCCCCTTCTCCGGGGTGATGTCTCTCAGCCTGGGTCCCTAACTGCCGCTGCCGTCCAGACATCCCCAGGAAGGCTCCATCAGCCCCTGGAGGAGGTGAGAAACTCCCAGACTGTCTGTGGAAACAGCTCACAGCATCGTGGCCACCTGGCCTGGTGTGGCTAACCCATCTGCCTCCAGGAATGC
>NW_006159496.1:677958-688025 GCF_000334495.1 Tupaia belangeri chinensis
CCCACTCCCTTCCGAGGGGAGGCCCTTTGTCCCCTTTGGGCTACAGTTGGGGCACATCCCCCTTTGAGCCTGCCACGTCCCTACTGGGGAAGCTCGACTACCACTGGTCGCCCCGACACCTCTGGGGGAGCCACGCTCCAAGCAAGGCCAGGAAACGTGTCCCGACCACCTGGCCATGCAGCCGCTGGGGCTGATTCCCCTGGGCTTTCCCTAAGAAGGCAAACCCAGGGGGACCTCAGGGCAGGGGTGGACTCTCAGGTTGCCCCGAGCCCCAGTCAGTGCGGAAACATGGACTCCCCCAGGCTCATTCCCATCACTCCCACTTCTCCAGCAGCTGCTCACGCCAGGCCTGGGGACCACACAGCACTAAGACCCGGGAGGCTTCTGACCTCCAGGTGTCGACCCAGGGACAGACACACACCACGTGAGTGACCATCTCAACGCAGCCCGGCCCCAGATGGGCAGCAGCGGGCCTCAGGATGGACACGAACCATGTGGATGACCATCTCAACGCAGCCCAGCCCCAGATGGGCAGCAGTGGGCCTCGGGATAGACATGAACCATGTGGGTGACCATCTCAACGCAGCCCAGCCCCAGATGGGCGGTGGCCTCTGGGCTGCGCCCACAGAAGCAGGAGCTAACTCCCCGTGGCCAGCTTCCCACGGGACCAGTGCCAGCACACTGCCAGCAGGACCCCGGCCCAGGACTGCTGAGCCTCCCTGTGATCCCAGCATGGGGCCCAACGCAAGAACTGTGGGGCAGACGACTGGACGGCACAGCCTCCAGAGGAGGGAAGAGAGCCAGCCTGTTCATCGCCACCAGGGAAGACGAAGGGAGCAGCAGGCTGCACTCGACTTAGTACGACAGTCAGCCACTCCCAGAGGAGACGGTGGCCGTCAGGTTCTGTGTGCTCAAGGGCACCGGCAAGTGAACCACCGCAAGGGCAGCAGGCTGGGCGGAGTGCCCGGTCCATGGGCTGGAGGAGAGGGCTGGGGGGGCCGGACCGCAGCACACGGGGAAGCCCATCGACCTGCACAGCGGCCATGCGGGAAGGTTCCGGGTCTGCGTCGGGGCCTCCCTGAGCACGCCAGGTGCGTGGCTCTGTGATCCGGGAGCCTGGGGCTAGGGAGGATCACAGTGCCAAGATGCTGTTTGAGTTGTTGTCTCTGTCTCTCTGCTGCTTATGGAGGAAATAAACTTATTTTAAAATCTCATCCTTTTAAAAAAATAAGTTCTTGAAAACAGCAAAACACACAGAGACAGGAAAGCTGGGAGGTACTGGAGCCAGAGGGGAAGCAACTTTCGAGGGTGGCGAGGGTCGGCAGAGCCGTGGTGAGCAGGTGCACAGACAGGCCGCTCATCCTGGGTGCCGGGGGGCCATCACCAGAAGTGAGGGAAGAACCCAGGGTCAAACCCAAGAGCAGAGCTGTGTAGGCATGGTCAGCGAGGAGAGCGCGGTGGACATTCTGCACAGTAAATCTGATTTCCTGCCAGGAAAACGTCCTGTAAGCTCACTGTGGGACATGTCGAGACATAGAAAAAGGACTCTTAAAGGATTCCTTCCCGTGGTTTTCCCCACTAGATGCACACAGGGTATTGAAAAAACACAGAGAGTCATACCACCTAAAAATCTTGTATCCTTCAATTCAAATGTCTCAATGTCCCTCCATGCTTCATAATGGCTTTGTCACTGTGACTAACTTCTCTACAAATAAATCAGTGTCCTTCTAAGTTTATTTCTTCCATGAAAGAGGGAGAAGAGAAAGAGCAGCTCCCTCCTCTCCTCGGGGGAGCTGGGCTGGAGGCCTGCTATTCCTGTGGGCCGGGGGACCCACTCAGTCCTAGCAGCGGCCCTCCCCAGCCCCACCGCGCTAGAAAACACCTTTGCCCTGTGTCATCTCGGCCCTTCTCCTGGGGACAGTGACGCCACCCCTTCAGCTTCTATTTTCCTGAGCCTCAAAGGAAGGCCTTGGGAATTCTGGGAGACGTGGGGAGTGCAGTTGCTTCGGCTCCACAGCCCCTGAGCTGAAAGGCAGGTGGCCAGGGAAGTCCCTGCCTGGGACGTGGGACTCTGTAGACAGTGGCCACCAGCGCCCCCCCCCAGGTGGTTCTGAGCAAGTGGGCGCCTCTGGCAGCAAGCTCCCTCTGCCTGAAGTCCATGGGGGCCAGCTTGGCTCTTAGACATCGCCGCCCTCCGTGCCCACGTCTGCCCCCTTTCCTGCATGGCCAACCTGGCCCTGCACCAGCCTCAATTCACAAACAGCCATGTCTGCGCCAGAACCTGCCTCCCTCGTCACACTCCAAGCCAGACAGAGGTCCGAATTCCAAGTCTCTCTGAGCACGCAGCTCGTCTGATCTGGGAACATTCAGAATGGACCACCACCATGTGGCTGGGGAGGCCCAAGGGTTACTGGCAAATAGTACCCGTAGCCAGCTCATCTCGTGCAGGGAGACAGCCAGCCTGCCTCGGAGATGACCCACTCCAGAATGCATGCAGCTCCCCTCCTGTAGACCTAGGAAACAGCCTCCACGCGGGAACGCCGGTGGGCCAGCCCGGACGCATCTGCTCTCCTGCAGGGCTACTGAGCCCAGGCCCACTTGCAGCGGCCCTCCGGAGCCCACGCCCCGCAGAGAGCACAGGACCTGTGCACCCCGCGGTGCTCACACAGCGGATTCTCATGCATGTACTTAACATTCGGCCCCAGCGCACGCCCAGGGGACATGAGTGCTTTACCCGTTTATCACTGCCCCACCTGCCAGCAGCTGTTCACTCCACAAATGGCAGAACTGGAAACAGAAAAGCCACCTGGAGGGACACCCTTGCACCCTTGAGACTCTGCGGGTCTCACGACTAGGGCACCCCATGCTGGCTGGCTGCGCTCCATCCCAGTCTCACAGGAGAGGGGGCAAGAAGTGCGAAGCCAGGAAGCCTCCTCCATGGCAGGAGAGGAGGGCCGCTGGCCGTGTGGTGGTTAAAGAGCAACTGTGGACACGTCCCCACCTGGCTGCCTGAGGGAGAGTCATCCTCTGAAGGGGGATGGACCTCTAAGCTCTCCAGGCTGTCTTTGGCCACCCCTGGGTTGGAAACTCTGAGACAGCACTGTCGGTAATGCTCAGAATCTCTTGTAAAAATGTCCCCTCCGCATTTTCTAGTGGGGCAAGATCGGACATCATGACGGCATGCACACGCCTTCCTGCAGGAGAGCCCGCGCCCTCTCCAGGCAGGAGGCTCAGCCCACCAGAGGCATACTTCACGGCAGGCTCCCCCTCGGCCTCTGTGTCCCAGACGTCGGGACAGGGCGAGGGCCTCCTGCTCAGGGCATTTTCCCACGGCCATCTTGCGAACTACTGCCAACCGCTGGCCAGAGGGCCAGGTGGAAACCCCGGTGAGGCCAGGAGTCCCAGATCGCGGTTCTGCACAAGAGCAGGAGGCCCTGCCACCACGCTGCGTGGCCCACACCCAGCACTTAGAGAGGACGTTTGATTTTCAACAGTATCCAAAAGAACATGCAACAATGAAGAAAATGATAAAGTACAGAAAGAGGAACCTGGCGTAAAGCACCTGTGCTCTACCTGCGAGTGTGTGGGTTCACTGTTTTCCAGCATTTTCTCTGTGCCTAGGTCTCTAAGATTTTTCAAAATATTCTCACATCAGTGGGCATACCACCCAGTTTCCCACTCCTTTTAACAACAAACAGTTTTCTATTGAATTAGCCTCCATGAAATCGTTTTAAATTGGATGCATCACATGAGCTAATTGCATATACGATCATTTATTTAGCAACCCCCTTGCCATGAATAATACTCTTGCCGCTCTCTCTAGTCTTCGCTACATTCTGTAACACTAAGTGAGAGCTCTGTGCAGCCAGTATTCCATCTTCGTGCTCGTTTCAGGATGACTTCTTCCTTTAGGCAGATCCCCAAGTGCCACTGCTACGTCAAAGACACAGCCATGGTAAAGGCTGCAGGCCCGCCACCAGGTGCCACTCGCCTCCCGCCGCGGCCTGGCGGCTGTGCACGGCTTCGCGGTCTCTGCCCACGTGACAGCTGAGAAGCAGAATCTTACTTTTTATTTCATGTGTGCTCCTTTGATTACTAAGATCAAGCATTTTCCATGTTTTCAGATTATCAAGATCAAACATCTTCCCACATTAATTACTGTCAGTTCCTCTATTATGAATTATTCCTATATGCTCTTTGCTGTTCTATATAATCAGGTTTTAGTTTTTTCTCCAGACTACTTTTCATTTGAATTTCTTTTTAAGCTTATTCATTTCGTGAGATAGAGAGAGACAGAGACAGCACCTTTAACAAGGTCTCTCATCCCAACCTAAGTCAGCCCCAGGTCACAAGCACACATGTCCCCAGACACGCAGGGAGGTCCCCAGACATGAACCTGGCACCTTCCAGTGTGGGTTGGCCTCTCCGTGCGTAGTGTTCTCTGCTGCACCACAGTCCAGCCCTCGGGTTTAGCAGTGAAACAAGCACTCTCAACACACTGTTTATAACTTAAAATAACGGAAACACATCCCGCTAGTACCTTTTGTCCATGTGTACTTGGGCTCTCAGCTTGATGCTCTTATTTATTTTTAACTTCTCCCCTACGTTTATTCGTTGTTACTTTCATGAGTGAGAGAGACAGAATAAAACAGAAGGACAGAGAGACAGAACCCCCAACAGGGCTGTGATGCCACAGGCCACCCCCGCCCGCCCCAGTCAGCCCTGCATCACGGCACGCATGTGCCTGGAGGATTCAGAGAGACCTCTAGACGCAAATCCAGAACCCCTCCCGGGTGGCCAGCCTCACGGAGTGTGGGATTTACTGCTGCCCCGGGTCTGGCCCCTTACCCTGCTGTGAGACTGTGCACGGTCCCGATGAAGAGGCTGCTTGTACCTCTCCTCTCTAGGTCTGGGTGGCTTCCTGCGCAAGCGCTGACCTTTCCTGTCTTTCTGTGACCTGACTCTTCAACCCTTGGGCCAGCTGACATTTACTGGAGCTCCCACCCTCACCTATAAGCTGGTCTTCCCCCTGAGCTAGAAGCTCAGGCTGCCACAGGGTTTCACATCTCCCTGGGTACCTGGGTTCTGACCTCAGGGAGCCCTGCTATGGGCTGTTGTCAGGCTGGTGGGACCAGCCCATGCAGTCTGCAAGCCTCAGACAGAGCTGTGGTGTCGGAAGTGGGAGTCACTGAAGGGCCAGGGCAGCTTCACCAGGTTCTCCTTTTCCTGACCTTGACTTTCAGGTTCCTTGCATTTACTCACTGGGCAGCTCTTCTGGTAGTAGTACTGAGCAGCAATGTCCCCCTTCTTCAACAAGAGCCCTCACTCATTGTCTCCTCAACCAGGTGTATGCAAAGAGCAATCATAACAAAATATATCATTTGTCTCTTAAGATGCCTGGATCCTACCCATCACAGTGGCACCGACAATGGGGGCCACTGCATGATGTTGGAGCCATATGGGGAAGGCCAGGTTTGCAACCTAAGCACTCCCTGTGACCCTGCTGGCAAGATGGCTGGGCTGCGGGTGGCTGCTGTGTGCTGAGAGCCTGCTGAGGGTACTTCTCTCCGTCAAAAAACAAATAGGTGATCTTTCTTTGAAAAAGATAACTCAAGATGACTTTCTTTTCAGCTTCCTAAGAAATGCAGTTCACAGCTAAGTGCCCATGGCGTATTTGGGCGAGGAGAAAAATGTGAGCAATGGACCATTTACACCAGTGGTGTGGGAAGCAGCTTCATTCCAGAGGGTTTCACTGGGAAATGTGCATGCTCTGCTGGAAGCAGGTACTACCTGGGCATCTGGACCAGAGCAATCTGGTCATTAATAAAAGATCCAAAGTAACACTGTACTCACAAGCCAGTTTTCACTTCCAGAACGAGTGAAGTGAAGTGATTAATGGCTCTAAAATTTCCCTCCAGAAATAAACCATTCATCTTGGAGACATTAAAGTTTGCGTTGGTCTAATGCGTACCACCACAGGTCACAGTGAAGCCAGCCCCCACCTCCTGAATAAGGGCAGTGTGCTCAGGAGACCCTCTCTGTGCAGCTGGGAGCTGCATGGTGAAGAGGCTTTATTAATCTGCCTGGCTTTATTGGTCAAACATGGAGGAGGAACACTCAGATGCAGTGGGGAGGGTGTGAGGAAGAAATGAGAGTGGAGAGGCATGGTGAAGGTCTTACAGACATCGTCGAGGCCCCACTTTCCCCAGGGACACCTGTACTGCCCCCCGGGTCTCAGAGTGGTGGGCAGGTACCAGGCACGTACGCATCTCACAGTGCACTGGCAGGTGCACCTCCCTCTCTCCATGTAACACCAACAACAGCGAAGCAAAGGACAGCCCTCGAGGCCGTTGTCCATGGCACCTCATGGCCTCCTGTGGGCCCTCCCACCAGCTACTTCCCAGGGCATGTCTCTCCTCGCCTCCAGGTGACTAGATGGCTCCCTGTGCCACTTACACCCGTCACTCTGGAGTGAATGTGAGCAGGGCCCTTCTACTCTCAAGAGTGTCCTGATTCAGATGAGGCCTCTTCCCTCTGCTCGGGGAACACATAAAGATTAGGGTCTCCCACACTGGACTGTTGGGTGGCCCTTAGAGACTAGTGGGGTGGAAGAGGAGGCAGGCAGAACAGGAGGGAGGAGAAAGACCCTGCGGTGGGAGTTCCTGGTCTGCCCCCATCAGAACCCTCAGAGCCCAGCTATTTCATGTGCCAACTGCTTACAAGCCTTATTGTGAAGAAAGGTTCTTCCTGCTACTACATGTTCGGAAAAAACACGCTAGACAGTGACCAAGGGACGCCCTGCCCTGTACCAGATTGCTCTGTGGTCTGGTCCTAAAGCTCCACCTCTAAGAAACGAGAAAATGATGGCGTGCAGACCACGGCGGGCGCCCGGGCTCACTAGCCTAACAAGGTCGGGAGCAGTCACAGCAGGCACCGAATTCCCAAACACACGGGTACACACATGGGACACACTGTCTGCCTGGAGCCTTTCGGCATGGAGGTGGTGGCCCAGTGTAGGGGTGCACACATGCAGGTGCCCTGCAGGGCTGGAGGTCAAACAGCCAAGTGCAGGTCTGATCCCCAGATCAGCCTGGGAGAGTGCTAGGTGCTCACTCAGGCACATGGGGTCCTGAGGAGCTGGGGGGAGGGGCATCATGGCATGATGAAACGTGTTGCGGGTGCTCCTCTCTCATATGCATGACCACATGTGTGCACACAGTCGCAGTCATTAAAAACAAAACAAACTTGAGGGGGTTCCCAACTGTGGGGATGCACGGACAGATCATGGTGTAGGAGACTGGAAGCCACTGGGAGGCCCAGGTTCATTTCCCAGGCCAACCTGAACCTGAAGTGTGAAGGTGCACAGATGTAAGCCCAGCTGGCTGGGAGACAGGGGCAGGAGGATTGTAACCCAGTGAGACCCCGTTAGAAATACCCACCTCTGTCCCTCTTTTTCCCTCTCCCTCTCATAAAGAAAAAGAAAAGAAGCACTTGGGACGGAGGTGTCAGGCCTGTCCGATAACATCCCTCATCTCCTCTCCTCAGGCACATGCCACGGCTGGCTCTCCCAGGAAATCAGGTGTGGGTGTAGAACTTGTTTTGGCAACTACAAGTAAGTGACCGGCACGTACCACTCCCAGGCAGAAAACTTTGGCAGGCAGAGTGCAGCCGGCCATACCCCCCTCTCATCATCCTGCACCCGTGAGCAAGATCAGGGAAGCAGAACCCCTCAGCTTCTGATGAACACAGACCACAAATGAGAAGTAAACCTCTGTCTGGAACAGCTGTCAATGAGGGCTGTTTGTCACACGGCATAGCAGAGCCTATCCTAACTAATACAGAGCTGCATCAGATAAAACAGAAGCTGTTCACAGGAAGACTGTGTTCTCTAGCCAGTGCTTCCCAGTATGGGATTCAAAGGACACGGGCTCCGTGAGACATCTGTGATCAAATCAATTTAGAGAAACTGCCCATCTCCCTCCCACAGGGGCCACAGGTTGTAGGCACTATGAATCCTGCAACAGAAACAGCTTTGAGGCCAGGAGAGGGTGTAATGGTTACGTCACTGGACTCCCACGTAGTCGACCACAGTTCATGTCCCAGACCCAGTGGCTTAAACTCACACTGGGCTTGTGTGTGCATGTGCCCGAGATCCTGAGAGGAGAATGGAGGAGAAGGGGTTGTGGCGTGGCCATCCTCCCCGGGGGGTGGTTTCTTGCTTTCTGTCTCTGTCTCTGTTTTTCTAGCAAGCGCACATGCCCTATAGCAAAAACCTCTCCAAAAAAAAGGAATTTGATGATGTCCAATCACGTTGGGAAGGGCCATTTGCTTTGCTTTTTACTATTTTTTTTTTTAGAGGTAAAGAAAGAAAGAGAGAAAGAAAGAAAGAAAGAAAGAAGAGAGAGAGAGTCTTACTGTGTTCAACCCCAAATTTTCCTACTTGAATTTGTCCAGAGAATGTGACTTTTGTGGCATACCTAAACCAACAGTTTGACAACCCCAACTATCAAATTCAGAAAAGTATACATGAATGTTAAGATACAGGTACATTCTTAGTAACTGATTAGTGACCAATTCAGAGATTCCAGTGGCCTACTGCTGGTTAAAATATTATTAATTTTATGTGTAGCTATTTAAAAAAATAATCTAGAAATTCCTTATTAAGTTAAACATACACTTGCCATATGTTCCTGCAATTTCGTTCCTAAATATTTTCTGCAAGTAAAATAGAAGGCTATGTTCACACATTTCTGTGAATGTTTACAGTGGCTTTATAAACAATTGCCCCAAACAAAACAATTCAGATGTCCTTTAGTGGGAAGGGGATATACAAATGGTGGTACATCCATACAATGGAGTATTATTTTGCAATAATATTAAGAGAGTGGCAGAGAATGGTACAGCAGTAAAAACACAAGACTGACTCACACGAGAAGGCTCCTGGTTCGAGCCCAGAGACTTCCCTGAGCATGCTGGACATGCTCATGCCATTGAGATCGTCCCAGCTGAGCAAGAATAAATTAAAAATAAAAAGAAAGAGCAAACCACTGAGAGAGACAAAAGCATGGACCAATCATAAATCTCTATGCAAATCCCTATGCAAATGAGAGAAGCCAGACCCAAAGGCTAATGTACACCGACGGCATCCTGGAACACGCAGATATGGGAACGGAAAACCGATGAGTGGATGTGGGGCTAGTGCTGGAGCAGGAGGGACCCCAGGAAGAAGAAGGGTGCTGCAGTGGACAGACCGTGGAGCTCTCCATCGGACTGGGGTGTTCCTAGGACTGCAGATACTTGTCACCCCTATAGAACTTAAACCAAAAGGTGTGAGTGTTATGGTACGTAAGTTAGAGCTCAATCAAAGTTTGTATTTTGGTCCTCAGGTATAAAACTGAAGGCTTGGCTGTGTCTACTTAACCCTGCGAGGACCCTCAGGGAGAGTCCTGGACCCATCACCTCAGTGCTTCCAACCGACTCCTCCTTGCTCAGTCGGGACAATCCGACATTCCCTAAAGCACACTTTCAGCTAGAGGAAGGGATGAGGTGGAGGAAGGGGTGCAGACTCGTGGCTGTGGCTGGTCTGGTTTCATGCACAGTGATAAAGGCCACATGGAGTGAGCACTGACGTGGGGGCCGCTGTGCTGTTTCATGTCCCCCTTGGGCAGTCCTGACACGTGTCCTCTAAGGTAAGTACAGACACCTCCTGTTCCAGACAGTCTGGCCAAGCAACACGGGCACAGGTGATAAAGTACTGCCCTGAAGGATTTTTTATTCCAGTGACTACATCACTTCCCCATGCTTAAATAAAAAGGAATACCGGACCAGCCTTGTGGCCTGGTGCTAAGGGAGCCAGATCCCATGCAACAGACCTCAGTTGGAACCTTGGCCCTGCTGGCTTGAAAAATATGCCGGATGTGTGTACATGCATGCCCAAAATCTTTTTTTTTTTTTTTGAGAGATTTTCACGATAGGGCGTGTGCGCTTGCCAGACAGACAGAGAGAGACATAGAGACAGAAAGCGAGAAATCACCCCCCAGGGGGGATGGTCACGCCGCAATCCCTTC
>NW_006159496.1:688864-701415 GCF_000334495.1 Tupaia belangeri chinensis
CTGCGTGGGAGTCCAGCGACGTAGCCATTTACAGTAACTGCTGGTTTCCTGCATGCCCAAAATCTTGACAGGATGGAGAAGTGGAGGAGGGACTGTGGTGTGACCACACGTCACCGGGCTATGCTTCCCTCTATCTCCATCTCTCTCTGGCAAGAGCGAATACCATTTAGCAACTGAAAGTATAAAAAAAGTGATACCTGTCTAATCAACAGGACAGACAGCAGTATGTGTTGACAAGGATATGAAGAAGTTGGAATTCTCACACATCTCTGGAGGAGTGTAACTGATGCTGCCACTCTGCAAAATAGATGAGCAGCCCCACAAAGGTTACACTGTGTGTCAGATGACCCGGCCATTCCACTCCTGGATCTACACCCGGGAGAAGCGGGAAGCCAAGTCCACACAGAAACCGATACCTGAATACTCACAGCAACGATATATTCACACCAGCCAGAGTGAACGCAGCCCTGCTGTCCACGAGCCGGAGTGGGGAAATGAGCCGTGGCAGAGTCCCGTCAGACTCTGATCTGGCCATGGAAAGGAACGGACGTCCCACACACCGCTGTGGTGGAGGCCACGTGCCAACTCTGAGTGCCGGAGCGCCACCGAGCACTTCTAAAGGGCAGGTTAGATGGCATGGGAACTATATCGCAGTAAGGTTGCTGGATCCGATGGCAGGTGCGAACCCGATCAGAGTAGGCTCTGCACCACTAACGAGGGTACAGGCGGACGAGGAGCCCAAGATCCAACACAACGAGCAGCTCCCAAACGCTCTGGCGTGGCCTTGAGAATACACGGCAAGATTTAATTCGGAAGCAGACTAAAAATACTAATTGTATTTTTGCTTAGGCTAATGTTAAAATTAGTATGTAGACCTGAGCCACATGTCAGCGAGAGGAGAAGCAGCAGCCTCCTAACCAGCGGGTGGAAAGCAGCAGCCTGACACGGCATACAGAAACATGCGGAAACCCCTACTGGGAAATCTATGAAGAGATAATGATATTCACTCTTCGTAGATGTTTCTGGACCCGAAAAATCATCCAAGCCCCCTCTCCCCCTGACTTGGTGAGCAGGAGCCAAGGAATGCGCCCTGCCCGACCAGGCGCGGATCTGAGGCCGCCGCTGCGACATGAAGAGCGCTACATTCACCTTCTCCCATGGGAGTTCTTTTTATTGTAACACACTTGTCAAAATGTCGTCGCATTAGCTCGCCTCTCCCACATCCGCCCACCCACTCCTCCGGGCTGGAGCAGAAAGAGCAGGAATTAGAGCAGGAACAGTCCAGATGAGCACAGCCCTAACCTGACAGCTCAGCCCAGACTTGGACAGAGACATTCTGCCCGGGGCCCGGTAGGGACGGAGGTCCCCAGGCCTCTCTCCAGTTGGGGGAGCAGATATTTGTGTCCCAGAAAGTGACTCTACTGTGCACCCAGATGCGACCTGCAGGAGCTGAGAGGGCCCACTGCGCACAGCAAAGTGCACGTCTGTCTGCACAGGTTGGCCCAGTCCCCGGCACAGGAGAGCTGGCCTTCCTCTCGAAGAAGGGGAGGCCCCCAAGGGAGTTGTGGTGGCCAGCAAAGTCCCAGGGGATTTAGTCTTTTCTAAAAATAGGTTTATTGAATGGAAGAACAATGTGTACTAAGAGGAGATTTCAAAATGTTCAGGGAATAAATGAAATTAAAATATAAATTTATTTTGCTGCAAAGTAATTTTGAAATCCACGCATTTTTTTTTTCATAATATGCATCTCCCGTGGACTTTTTGAAGATTCCCCCTTTGGACATGCAACAAACTACTAAGCCTTAAAAAGGGAAGAAGGGCAGGCCCTGTAGTCTAGTGGTTAAGAGAGCTGGATCCTGCGTGGCCAACTGTGGTTCAAATCCTGGCCCATGCAGCTTGAAAATCAAGCTGGATGCATGTGTGTGCATGCCTAAAACCCCAAAAGAAGAACAGAGGAGAAGGGATGGAGCACAACCACATCACATTTTCTCCCACTATCTCTCTGTCTCTGTCTCCCTGGCTAGAGCATGAACCCTCCAACAATTAAATAAACAAAAAGGAAAGAAATTGACACACGCCACAACATGGATGAGCCCCGAAGATACCATGGCAGACACAAAATACTACAGGATCCCTTTAGGTGCGATACTTAGACATAGCAACCAGGCCGTGTTTTCTGCTTTCCAATATTTTAAAAAAAGATTTCTTTCTGTGAAAAAGAAAAAAGGAGGGGAAGAGAGAAGGACAGAGAGACAAGGACAGGTCCTGTTTCTGCCCCCCAGGCCTCAGCCAGCCCTAGGTGATGGGTATGCACGTGCCCAGGACACTCGGGCAGGTCTCTGGATGAGAACCTATAACATTCTCATGTGGCCAGCCTTGCAGAGCATCCTGCTTCGCTGCTGTGCCATCACCTGGCCCCTGCATTCTGACACTGTCACACCTGACCCTGGCAGGACCTCCAGCTCCTAGAGACAGTGGACAGCTTGTTCATAAGGGGAACTTCCACATGCAACAGCCAATCAGAGCCCACACCTGCCATGACTTCATCGGGCCCTCAAACTCTAGGTCACTCCCCACCTGGCCTTATCACCCAAGGGTGGTCTGAGAAACCACTGCAGCCCGAGGACCTTAAGGAGACTCAGCGCCTGCATGCACATATGGTGGAGTCCTAGGGGGAGAAGAGCAGGGGAAAACTAAGCCGTCGGAGCAGGCGTGGACGTGTTAGTGTTGACAAGAGGGCGGATGGGATGAGGGGTGCATGGGAACGCTCTCTGCCAGTGCGCCCCGACCTTCCTGGACCGGCAACCAGGCTCATGGAAGGCTATCTCTCCACGGAGCAGGTGGGGGTTGGTCCCAGGATAAACCACGCATGACACACCCACCAGCACCCCTTTCCACCTCTACCACACTGCAGTACAGTCGGGCTCGCACTCCCTTGAGAATCCAACACCCTGCTGACCCCACAGGAGGTGGCGCCCCAGCCAGAGCAGACGATGGGGCGTGGCTGCAAACACCCAGAGCCTCGCTCACTGCTCACCGCCACCCCCACGCAAAACACGGGGTTGGGGACCCCTGCTCACTATATTCACAACGATTTTTAAATCAACGGTTTATTAGAAAGCGGGAGGGGGAGGGGTATGTGACATAAGGAATACGTGTATTCGGTTCCTGGCACAGAGCTTCTAAAATCCTGGTGACTTTCTGAGCTATACGGGCGCTAGGAGCAGCTTCTGTTCGAACACTCGTTGTTGCTTTGTTTTGTTTTTGCTACAGTGCACATGCACTAGCCAGAGAGAGAGAAGTCAGCCCCTGGGCCGGGGGTGGCCACAACGCAGCCCCTTCTTCAGTCTCTCAGGAGTCTGGGCCCCATGCACACATGGCCAGTGAGATTCTCAAGCCTCCAGGTCTGGCATGCAACCCACAGTCAGACACGTGGGATCCTGCACCTTAACCTCTACGCTTTGACCCGAGTTCTTGGGACAGAGCCCATCCTTGGACTTCCCTGGGTGACAGGAACCTTTTGTTCTAATGAGGACATTCTCAGTGGTCTCTCGGACAGTGCTGGGTCACAGAGAAGCCCAAGCTGGGATCAGGAGGTCAGACATTCCCCATCCTCCAGGAAGGGGAGAGGGGTTGGAGGTGGAGTCAGCAACACATTGTGCTGTGTGAGAAGGCCTCCCCGAGAATCCCTAAGAAACGGGGTTCAGAGAGCTCCTTGGGAACACATCCACACTCCAGGTGGAGGTGCACCCCAACTCCACGGGCTCCTGAGCCTGAGACCTCTCCAGGTCACTCCACGTACCTCTTCCCCTGCTGCTCACCGGTGCCCTTCAGCACATCCTTCACAGCAAACCAGCTCGCGTGTGTCCCTGTGAGCTGTCCCAGCAAATCGCAAACGCCAGGGCGCCGTGGGGACTCTGGTTTGTACCACACTGGGGAGAACTTGTGGGTGAGCCAAGGCCCTACCACTTGCAATGGGCTTCTGAAGTGGGACTGAGCCTTGACTGCCGGGGGGTGCAGGTGCGCTGGACTCTGGGGACTCCCCACACTGGGGAGGACTTGTGGGTGAGCCAAGGCTCTACCACTTGCAATGGGCTTCTGAAGTGGGACTGAGCCTTGACTGCCGGGGGGTGCAGGTGCGCTAGCTCCGGGCAGGCAGTGTCAGGACTGACCTGAACCCTCGGCTGGTGTCCGCAGACACGGAGACCTGCTGGGCAAGGGGAACTCTCCGCACAGCCCAGGCAGGAGGGAGGTGCTCCGTGTGGGGCGCAGGGCAGAGGGAAACACGGACTGTTCCTACCCGGGCGACGTGGAGACAGAACACACAGCCCAAACGTCTTCAGACTAACAAAGATGCGGCTGCGACACCATTTATTGCACCTGCTCATTAATGAGACAATAAAAGCCCTCGGGGGACAGACTTGCACAGTGAAACACCTGCCGCCGAGCACATTCCTGGGACTTCAGTGAAGGCTGCTGACTGAATTCCTGACAGTATTACAGGCAGGCGGCTCGGTGTTTGCCAAACATTGCGAGCTCGTAACCTGCGGCGTGAGCATTTAGCCATAGCGACACCTGTGTCTGTCAGGAAACAGCGAAGCCTCAAACCAGGTGCACGCGCTTGTGTCTGGGGACCCCACTCCTCGTGGCCACCCCCAGCCAGGAGAGCACCAATGCACGTTCACTGCCGGACGCATCAGAAATGACCGTCACCACCACCGAGAAGCCTACAGCCACTGGTAACGGCTGCACGAACCAGCAGGAGGGCCGCCTGGGTGCCCGGGAGAAGGGCCGCCCACCTGGAGGAGGGGCGGGTTGCTCTGGGTCCAGAGGATGCAGATACTGGATTCTGGCGTCTGCAGCATGGACAGTGTGTAGGTGCAGGGCAGGCGGCACAGGAAGAGAGGAGGGGCTGCCTGAGGGACCCATGGACCCCTGAGAGTCAGTGACGGGCCAGGGAAACCGCAGAACTAAAAGAGCCACTAATCTTCTCCTTAGGCTCCTCCTCTGGGCTGCACTGGCCAGAGCTCAGAAGAAAGGCAGTCCTGAACAACATCTGAGCCCTAAGACATCTGAGCCCTAAGTCCCGTGGGTGGGCACCGCCCACTGCAGGACGGCCAGCCCCCGCCCTCCCGGCTTCCTGCCTTTAAGGTTTGGGCTGCTGGGAGCTGGGTGTTCTGTCTCGCAACTGCAGGAATCCTGGCTCCTTTCTGAAACCTGCCACTTCTCTCACTGGGCCATCACTCCCTAAGGGCATAAAGCGTGTTGCGTGTATCCGAATGTCCCCCAAAGGACTGGAGCTCCACGTGGTAGGCCCTGCCGAGCCCTGGGATGAACTGCACCCCCAGTACCTGCGCCACCCAGAGAGGAATGGCGATGCCGATGAGGATAGAATTCCGACTGCTTTTCCCTATTTTTCCAAAGTCCTTCCCAGAGGGCCTGGGGGAGTCAGGCCCACAGACGTTGACATACCGTTCTGGCCCACGGGGGTAACAGGATTCGTCCTAGCCCCTGCCCTGGCATGGTGCTGGAGTACCTCTGTGACGGACAGTGAGCTCCTCATCTCTGCTGAAGCACATTCCTTGCTCATCTCAGCAACTTCCCTTTCCAATCACCACCCTAAAAGCTGTAAGCCCACCTACAAGCCCCGTGCTCCAGTTTACCTCTGATTCACGTATCAGGAGGCAGAAGGGCACACTTCATCACGCGGATGCAAATGTGCCGGCCCCCTAAGCACCCAACCCCAGGATCGGGGCCTCAGTGGGTCACAGGTTGCAGGGGCGAAACAGCCGGATTTCATCAGTGGACATGACCTCGGCCATGGTTAGGCGTGCTCAATGACCTGTGTGCATGGCGGCTCTTCCGCTAACTCGCATCTCACATGCTTAACGCTCGTCCCTCCCACAGTCCCCTCTCAGAGCTCAACGGCAGAGCCTGGGGGTGGTTTACGACCTGAGACACAAACAGCAGCTTCTCGGGGGACAACTGCCACCCCCTTCCCCCAAATTAAGCAGTTTGGCATAAGTCAAAAACAACAGGACTGGTTATGCAGAAAAACTACTAAGGTTACTCGCTGTTAAATTGTATTTTGGCTCCACGGAGGTGGTAGCCCTGCTAGGCCTCCCTGAAGGTGGAGGCCACATGGGAGGCCTGGGTTGGATTCCCGGCCAGGCCCAACGGCATACCCCAGTGGCCCTAGCAAATGGGGTGGCTGGGACAGACGGGGCTGATGTGGTGAGACCACAGCAGTCAGTCAGTCCCGGGGCTAGTCGGTGGCACAGTGGCAAAGTGCAGTGCTCTGGGAGGCTGACCCAACTGGAAGGTTCTGGGTTCGGTTCGGAGACCTTCCTGCGTAAGCCAGGTGCACACCTGCCCATGATTCAGGGCTAGCTGAAGCTGAGGTGGATAGTAAGGTTTAGACCCTGTTGAGGATGCTGTCTCTGGAAACAGATAAATCCACACGCGTACCTGCAAAATTTCTTATTTGCCCAGTAGGGGACATACTGCCTTGGCCTCCTGAGCCTCACAGCTATCACCTATCCTAATTCCAAACAGTCTCTTTGCTACATAAGGCGGAATCTAGTTTTGAGTTGGACCAGCGACGCCAGCAGGGTATAAGCTCTCCCCGCCTCCATGCACACGCATGCACACACATGCACACGCACACACCAGGCCGGTCACGTAGGAGGCAGACGAGCACTGAGCAAGCGGCAGACATAGCCTGAGTCCCAGCCAGCGGCTACTTAGGGACCCAAATACAGAAGAGAGCCCCCGACCTGCCCAGCCAGCCCAGCTCCCACACTCCACGGTGCAGTCCCGTGTTGCTTCTTGGCAGAGGGGAGAGGTGAGGGTGAGGCTGTGTTCTGGCCCCTCCCGCCCTGCGGTCAGAAGGCGTCGGCGCCCCGCCCTTTCACCTGCTCTCCTATCCCTGCCTGCTAAGCAGCCCCCGAGCGCGGAGCAGAAAGCAAGTGGGAACTAGGCTCGGTTTTGTGCAGCGCGACGCTTTCACTCAGACGGTTTCGAGAACATTTCAGCTCAGAACTCTATTTCAAGTCAAAAGACAACTCTGTCAAGGAGAGGCCCACACCGTCCTTTAAGCTGCAAAACGGGGGCACGGAAATTGAAGAAGCAAAGTCCTTCTGGGGCCATAGGAAGGGCTTCCGGTTAACGCTAGGCTTGTCGTGTGCCTCGGCAGGCTGGCCAGGCCAGCAGGGAGTTTTTAAGGGCAATGAAGGACTAAATCAGATTTCTAACTCCACTCAGCTTCTGGAAACATCTATCCAACTACCACCAAAAACACACCCCACGCCTGGCCGCACACCTTATTCCCGCAGCATCCGCCTCTTCAAAGCAACCTCAGGCTTCAAACCGCGCACCTGAGGGAGGGCAGGTGACGGGGCACCTCCAGGAAAAGGGCTGGTGGGCCCTCCTGGCTTAGCTATCCTGGAAAGGGCAGGCCATGACTGAGCCAGCCCCTGCAGGGTGGGTTCCCAGCCGGAGGGGCCATTCCAACCACACCAAGGGCCCTCCCAGAGCCCCCGGCCTGCCCCAGGCTAGCTGCAAGCAGGTGTCATGGAGCTGACCCGCTGCTCTTACTTCCCACAGGGCCTGGAATTTCTGCATCTCCATCTCTACCGGAACCTCCCTCCTCTGAGAAGCTCACGCTGGGAGCAGATAAGCCTAAAAGGAACCAGCCCAAGATGGCAGCTCTCCGTGTGGTCATGCCTGGGGAGTTCAGCTGGCCTGAGCGTGCCAGAGTGGCTGGGCAGGGCTGCTGCCAACAGAGGGCACCATTCCCGTGGGTTGTGCGGGGCGTGCTTGTGAGCAATGAGGGGGCAGGACAGGAAGGCCTGGCCTGCCATGGTCCAGAGGGCAGGAGGGTCTGGAGCTAAGACCGGGAAGGAAAGTACACAGGAAGCAGCGCCTGTCCAGGTCAGGCCGGCAGAAGGGAAGGGACCAGGGTGCAGAAGCTGCCTCGGCAGTCGTCACCGGCCGGGGACGTGCACATTTGCCCTCTGGAGCTCAGCCGGCTGTTCCAGGTCTTGATGAGGCCTTAGCCTGGAGACAGAAGGACTTTTAAATTTTCTGGTGGGGTGGGCACGTGGAGGTCCCCAGAGTAGCCCTGGGATAGCTACAGGGGTGTTCTGGCCCCCAGGAGGCAGCCCAAGTGGAAGGGCGTTTGTAGCCCATTTGCTGAAGGGTGTGTGTGTCACATTGGGGTTCCCAACACGTCACACCCCAATTCTTCACAGTGATGGGCAGGTGGGGAGACCCTGGTGAGCCTGGGGATGGAGAGAGCAGCCAGGCAGGGGCTGCTTGTGCCTGTTGGTAACAGGAACCAGGCACTTTGGTCAAGAAGGGCACGTCCTTGCTTTCTTTAGGGACTGTCCTGGCCTGGCCTGCGTGGTTTAAGGGACCAGGAAAGCCAAGTCATATTCCTCAACTGAATAGTCACATGCCTGCCAGGAGGTGGCCCTGCCCAGTGGGATGCCACAGCGGGCTTGCTTCCAAAACGAAGGTTTTCTTAAAGCCACAGGCTGCACTGGTAGCCCAGAACCATCGAGGGTGACAAAAGTGGCACTGCTGGAGTTGTCCTCGCCACGCAGAGATGCAGGGTCCAGCCTATGGACTCGGAGGTGCTCAGCCCACCCCACCGCCGTAGCAGGCTGGCTGTCACCCCGCACGGTGAGGGGACACTCCTCTGCTGCTTTGCTGAGGGGGTCCATTCTCCTTGAGGGTGGGGCAGCTTCCTCTGGGTTGGTCAGCCCCGACCCTGTCCTGGGCGTGTCGTTCTCCTTCTGGTGGGCTAATTCACCTATCAGAAAGAACAGCCTGCCTGAGCTCTGTGTTCTTAGAGACATGAGGCTTGGGGAAAGCCAGGAGAACTTCTTCCTGTTAGCAAGGTAAGGCGCGAGCCCAGTCTCAGTCCTGGCCAGAAACCTCGAGCTGGGTCTCAGAGAGCAGACGAGGCTGAGACGAAGGCGATCCCACACCTGGGGGAGAGCACAGTGACCCAGAAGGCAACCGAGACGCTCAGGTGGGAACGTGAGCTGCAGCCTCAGTCATGAAGCCGTAATGCTTCTCCCAACTTGTTATCTACTTAGAGGGCCACCAGGTTCTCCAAGGACACTCCACGCTGAAAATAATAAGGTGCGCCCTAAGGCTTTGATCAAAGATGCAACTATTTAATAGTTACTGCTCCCAAATACAATTTCTAGAAATATTTTTGCAAAAGCAACCCACATACCCACCAAGAGACAGAAGTATAAATGAAATGTGGCCTACGCACGCAGCGGGCTGTTACTCAGCCTCACGAAGGAGGGCGTTCTGACATGCTCCAGCGCCGATGGCTTGGAAGACAGTGCGTTAAGTGGAATAAGCCTGTCCCAAAGGGAAAAGAATTATGATTCTGCTTAACATGAGCTTTCTAGAGTAGCCAGACCATAGAAGCAGAAAGCCCAGTGGCTGTCAGGCCGGAGGAGGGGAACCGGCGTCACAGGGCTGAGTTCCAGTCTGTAAGATGCAACGAGTTCTGGGGTCGGGGTGGCAGCCGCACGGCACTGCGAGTGTGTTTAACGCCACGCAGCTGCACACATCAAATGACCAAAGTGGTCAGTCTCGTGATGCGCACTCTACCACAATTTAAGAAATGTATTCGTGTGCCGGTGGACCAAGCCCCAGCAGACAATCGGTGAGCACGTGACTCCACTGCTTAGTCCGGCCTGCGGGCATCGGGCCAGTGGCCAGGAGCCCGTTTGTGAGGCTTGTTCGCGTCCGCATTGCCCACTCACCAGGACTGTGAACAAGGTGAAAGGGGGCCAGGACCAGAGCAGGGAGGTCGGCCTGGTGAGGGTGCAGAGTCGGCCCTGGCTCCGGGCAGCAGCCCCCATGCCTGGAGCATCCACGCCGCCAGCCCTTCACACCTGGCTTTGGGGTCTCACTTTCTAATTCACTTTCTGTACCGTCCCAGAGTGAGGTACGCGGTGTTTACGGCTTCTCCACTGGCGAGTCTGTGCCCTCCTCAAGTGACAGCCCCCCCTCGCTCAGGTTCCTCCCCGAAAAGTGGATCTCAGAGGGTGGCTTTGGGGTTAAGAGGTGACACAAAGCAGGGAGACCTGTACCGGGCAAGGTGTGCCAAGCAGGGACACTGCTCCCCACAAGCCTGCCCCTTGAGTTTCAGGCCAGCGCCAGCCAAGGAGGCCCTGATCAGGACTGGAAGCCAGCGGACCGTGGCAGCCAGATGCAGTGCCTGGCAGGGGCCAGGTGGACCCCATGTGCCTCTCTCTCTGGCTGCCCCACTGCCAACGGCTGAGACCAGCTCCCCCGACCATGCACCGTCATGGCTGGGGTGAAGGGCCAGACGCGGAAGTTGACGAGCCCCAGGGAGCGGCGCCTGCCACGGGCTCTGACGCCCACACGCCTGGCGTGGCAGGAGCCCACGACACATCCACAGCTCTGAGTGGGCACCACTCTGCTCGCCAGTCCCTGAGCTTCCTAATATGCTCAAGGAAGCGTGGGGGAGAACAAGCACCCCCTGCAGGGGGCAAACGCCGGCTCACCACCCCTCCCAGAAACAACCTCATGGACGAGGTCACCAAGGTTTCTGGGGCCCCCAGAAGCAGTGTACCCCACACCCGCATCACTGGTAGAGCAAACCTCCAGGCTGGGAGCTGGGAGCCGAGGCAGCACCAGCACTAACAGGGCACCCACAGCTCAGGCAAGACCTGGGGCGCCTGGGCGGGCTGCGCTAGGACCCGGGAGTGCACCGGCCGAACCCACGCTCCAAACTGGGGCTCCTTCTCCTCTGGCTCCCATTCCCAAGGTTCACAGTGGTCTGGGCGAGGCTGGCTCAGAGGTGCACCTTACAGACTCTGGGTCAGTGATCGTCCTCAAGCAAACCTCCCCGGGTTACACCCACTGGCTTGGCTTCGGTCACAAAGAAAACTGTCAGGAGTGAAGAGTGAAGACGCTTCGCCCATGAGCCAGAGCGGCCTCCGCCCCACCCGGTGCCCCTTACCCCACGTCGGCAAGGGCGGTGCCACGAGGGCGAACTGCAGACCCCCCCTCCCACAGTGAGACGCTCCCCTGGACAGGGAGGAGGACGGCAGGGGGAGACTGCCCTGGGACATTACGGACCCAGACGGCATGGCCACGCTGCTCCGTTTTCCACAGACAGCCCACTAGGCTGCTTTCCCAGGTTACTGAGGACCTCGCTCTGCCACCAGGGAGACGGTGACCTGGAGTGACGTGCCTGTCCCACGGAGCGTCGGCCCCCAGCCGAGAGCACCCCAAGTCCGGCATCGCTATGCCCACTGCCTCCTAGCCAGGCTCTGAGCTATGAGGTGCACAGACCCCGCTCCCCTGTAGGGGTTAGGAGCGAGCCCAAGGTCAGAGGTGGGGGTGACGCAACTAGCGTGGTCAGGCAGGCAGTCGGTAGCAGCGGCGTGGAGCCCGTCTTCTGACGTCCCGTCTGGGGGCGCCCCGCAGCTGCCCTCAGGGCCCCCAGGATGAGGGGGCCCTGCCTACACTCTGGCTGGGAAGTCGGTGTTCGGTTTCCTTGTGCAGACAGGGCTCCATCTGGCTGACCATTACATTTCACTCTTCTGTTCTGTGTCCCTGTCTCGCTGGCCTGCCCTGGGGCTGTCCGGGACCCCCCTCCCTCCTCGAGGTCTCTACCTCCACGCATACCCCGGCCCCCGGCCCCCACACCCTGGGCTCGCTGCGCCCGCCCACACTCCCTCTGAGGGTCACATCTCCGCAGTGGCTTCAACCGGAAACCTCGTGCTGACCACTTTCTCTCCTCTGCTCTCAGCCTTCCCTGCGCCACAGACAGCTGATGTCACCCGTGGGGTGCCACAGGGACGACCTGCACGTCCTCGGGGAGCACCCTCTTCCTTCTCTCCCCAGAGGCCACCTGCCTGCCCTCCCTGCTCACGCCTCAAACCAGAGTGTGGGGCTCCCCAGACACCTCTCTCCCGCCCAGGCCTTCACATCTACCGCCCATGGGTCTCACTGCAGGGATGGCTCCGAGCCCCCCAAGGATGGCCAGACAGCCTCTTCCACACACGCTCACCATGACCACGTGAGGTCCCCACCCTGCCCCTCCCAGGCGCGGGGCGGCTCGTCTCACTCCTTTGTATGACTGCGGTGCTGTGGCCACAGCGAGGGGGTCACGGTCAAGGAAGGTTTAAAGGCCAGGCTCTGTAACACGGTGCAGCCCACTGCTGACCCGGCCTCCCCCCCACGCAGACCCTCTCACTGCATTCCTGACACGGCCCACACGGCCGGTGCCCACCCCATCACCTTCCTCGCTTCAAAGCCCAGGGCTCAGGAGGAGAGCTGCAGACCACACTCACCCCCCAGCCCCTGCAGGCTCTGGAGCCCCGTTCTCCCTAGGGAGGCCGACGTGGAGGGTGCTGCTGCTGCTGGGAAGGTCTTCCCAGAGAGGCCTGAGGACCTTCTTTGCTATCACTGGTGTTCTCTGGCGGTGTCGGCCCTCCGTAGGGGGGCTTCCGTGTCCACCGGAGGACAGGGCGCCCGGCGGTGTTGGC
>NW_006159496.1:701646-704736 GCF_000334495.1 Tupaia belangeri chinensis
CGGAGGACAGGGCGCCCGGCAGTGTCGGCCCCCCGCAGGGGGGCTTTCGTGTCCACCAGTTCCGCACCCCGGATCTGATCAACTGTGGGTAGCAATGCTCAGGAAAATAAACCAACGACGGCGTGGCCATGCTCCCCACGAACGACTGCGTGTGCCGTGGCCGTCCCGTTCTTTGATGCCATCTGGCCTGCGCGTGCAGAGACCAGGCTCCTCGGTTTGGGGAGTACACCCTGTGAGGCTGGCACAGCAACGAACCCCCTGATGACGCATTTCTCAGAACACAGTCCTGTCATTAAGCCACGCGTGACTGTATTTGCAATCATAAAAATAATACAATACTTTTAGCGATACGACATAACAAGTATTTGCACAGCATTTACACCGTTAGGTACCGTACGTAACCCGGCGATGATCTAAAGCCCGACGGGAGGTTTGCATACGGGACTTGAACACCTGAAGACTTGGGCAACCATGGAGTCCTGCCCGCAGACAAAAGAAAGAACCATCAGGATCTCACGCTGTTGACACGACAAGGCCGTAGCGGTGAGGAGGTGGGAAGAGCCCGGTCCTGAAGACCTCTTCGAGCCAGAACCAGCCCTGAGCCCACCTGCTCCCAGAGTGTGAGCCATCAAATGGCGAGTTCCTTAGGTCTGAACCACCTTCGCTCGGGTTGTTACTCGCAGACCAGAGCATCCAATGTGCCAGATGTGCTTGGCCACCCTCTCAGAGCCTCAGAAGCCTTCCCCAGACAGTGTCCCTGCCTGCTCAGGCACCTCTCAACATTCCTGCCTACACTGGACACCCTCAGCCCAGGGCCCTCGTCTTCTTTTTTTTTTTTAAGAGAGATTTTTGCTATAGCATGTGCGTGCTCACCAGAGAGAGAGAGACAGAAAGGGATAAATCACCCCCTGGGGGGATGGCCACCCCACAATCCCTTCTCCTCCATTCTCCTCTGGGGATCTTGGGCACACATGCACACGCGCCCAGAGTGAGTTTAAGCTGCCCAGTCTGGGATTCGAGCCACAGTCGACTACGTGGGAGTCCAGTGACATAGCCATTACACCATCTGCTGGCCCCGGGGGCCTCTTCAGAAAGCCTGGCCAGACATCTGTCTTACTATCATCCGTTGTAGCCCAGTCATCTTTCTCCCTCACGTCCCCACTAGAAGCTCCCACCTGCTGTGACAGTCTTGTCCACCCTGGTCCCCAATGCCACCCAGCGCGCTGCCATGCCACACCAGCTCACCAGCTGACTCTGGTGTCTCTGGTGGGCCCACACCAGGCCCTCCCCAGAGCTGTGAGTAAGCTCCATGGCCTGCCAGTGGTTACAAATGCACTCCATTCGAGACATTTACATTGGTTTCCTTGTCGTGATTCTAAATGAAACTGTGTCCAGCTTGGGATTTATAATCAGCTATACCCAGCAAACAGCCTCTGCCTCTCAGACAGCTTGATTACAGAGGCTGGGCACCACCTTCCCCCTCAGAGAGCCAGGGTGCCTTACGCAGCCTTGGGTGGGCGGCCTATGCCATGGAGCTGGAGAGAGCTGGGCAAGGAAGGGGAGGAAGATTCCAGGCCTGGTACCTGACCAAACCACTCCCTCCAGGAACACGACTCAGCCATCACCAGGCAAGGCCGTGCCAACCAGCCACTCGCCAGCACGGAGCATCCATCAGCACGGAGCCGTCCCCCATGCCCTCCGTGCCTCAGCACCTCCCTGGGAGTCTGCACGGCCAGCCCAGGTGCACCACCCAGGTGCTCAGTAAATGGGTTAGTGGATCCCATGGCATTCGGTCAGGTTTCTAGGAAGAGGTAACACATAGGGGACTGTGAAAGGACTATTTGTGTCTGCTGTCCCCGCTGTCCCAAGCTCGTTCCCCCCATCCGCAAGGACCCCAGGCCGAGACTTACCCTCGGGTGGATGACTGCCCTGCTGGTCCGTCCCCTCCACTCCAGGTGCGGCTGCATGCATTCTCTTAAAGAGGCCACTGCTATTTCCTCTCTGTATTCCTGACCTCTTGGGGGCTCTGCCTTCACCACTGTCTATAACACCCCTATTTGGCATCTGTGTGAATTTCACTAAGCTGCTGTTTTCCAGCATCGCTAATAAAGAGGTTAAACGAATCCCAGCTCAGAACCAGTGCCTGCCACAGTGATGGGACGCCCTTCCCCACGTCACGAGTCCCCACATGTCCTGCCACCACCTGGCCTCCCGTCCCTGCAGCGGGCACTGCCAGCCCCAGCCTCCACCACACGCTGGCCCACCTGTCCTTTAATTATGCTTAATTCTGCGAGCGATGCTGTCTCCAGAGACTTCCTCGATGCTCAGAACCAAAGGAGTCGCGCTCTTCACGTCACAGCAATAGTCTCCAAATCGTGGCGCCGAGGGGGAAGACAGGGCCACGGCCCGAGCAGAGCATGCACACGCTCCACCTTCCTGGCCCCCAGGCCGACCTCCAGGAGGTCCTGACATTGGGGAGGCCTAAAGCGGGGTTGCTGATTTTTCCACCCTCCGGTGAGGGGAAAGAAAAAGGTTTCCCACTTGCAGTTTGTAAAAGACTTTCAAATTTAAAAAGTTTTGCTTCATCCTCACTCCAGCTTTAAAAGCAAACAGGTACTTACTTCTGCCAGAAGTCAACTGACTCCCAGCGCTGCTCCTGCACGAACCAAGACAGCCAGGGAAGGGAGCCCAGCTTCTGCCCCGGGCCTCTCGCCCTGCAGGGAGCCCGCAGGCCCCAGCTGCCGCCCTCAGGCCTGGCTGCTCGGAGCCCTGAAGCCTCAGATGCCCTGTCCGCCTTCAGTTCGTGGGCTCCGGCCTGCCTGCTCCCTCGGACGGGGACTCCAGCACCCCCCACGTCACTTCCCAGCTAGGCTCTTCAAAAACAGCAGGCAGCGGGAACCAGCAGTTAGCGTAATGGCTATGTCGCTGGACTCCCACGTAGTCGACTGCGGTTCGCGTCCCGGACCCGGTGGCTTAAAACTCACGCCGGGCGCGTGTGCATGCGTGCCCAAGATCCCGAGAGGAGAATGGAGGAGAAGGGATTGCGGCATGACCATCCCCCCTGGGGGGTGATTTCTCGCTTTCTGTCTC
>NW_006159496.1:705372-709207 GCF_000334495.1 Tupaia belangeri chinensis
CACGCAAAAAGCCCCCAAAAAAAAAAAAAAAAAAAAAAGCCCAAAAACAGCAGGCAGCTTCTCTGGGCTCAACGTGCGTAGACGAAGCAGGACCACAAGGCCAGGGGTCCCTCCCTTTAGACATCACTATGGTTTCTGTCCCACTAAATCTGCACAGGGAATAGTAGTGATGGTATTCAACGAAAACTCAGTTCCTTCAGGGTGTCAAAAGGCGGGGTCTAGGGGGAGAGTCAGTGATTAGGGTGCGGCCCAGTGAGTTCTGCTGGGTTTGTTCAGACAGGGAAGCAGAGCAGGGCCGAAAGACCCCTACATAGCGCTCCACGCACGTGCCTCCCAGGTCCTGGGCAGGAACCCCTCCCTCATTCCCTCTGACGAGCATGTTCGATGCTGACATTGTCCCAGAGCCATCCTGTAGGGTTACAGGGAGGCTGGGCATTCTAGTTATTTCCTGCTGCACGACAAGACTTGGCGTGTCACGGTCACAAGTCGCCTGCCCACCAAGTGCGACGAGGACAGCTGGGGGTCCGTGGGGCTGGAGGCTACGCTTCCGACAAGGCTCGCTCGCACAAATGCCAGCTGAGCCGTCAGCGGGCAGCCTTGGCGCCTGCCCACAGGGGCCTTTCCACGGGGCTGCTCCCTCACAACGCAGGACCAGGAGCGCACGTTCTGAGAGCGGCCGGCCTCCGGACTCAGGCCCGGAAACCCACGCTCACTTCCGCTGTTCTGTCTGGCAGCCGCCCAAGTCCAGGGCCAAGATCAGGGACGTGCCCCCTCTCTACAGCGCAGGATACCAGAGGGTCCGCACCATCTCCATGCCACCACGTGAAGGTGTGAACCGAGACGGCAGCTCTGGGGGCCAGCGTGGTGGTGACGGTGCTGGACTCCCGCACGGCCAACCGCAGTGTGAGTCCTGGACGGCTGGCCTGCTTTTCACCTTCCCTCTCTTTCTAGTGAGCGTGTGTCCCCTATAGCAAACTTTAAATAATAATTAAAATGAAGACTTCAGCTCTGCTAAAGGAGCACTTACGCACCACAGGACATTCATGCAGTCTTGGCAGAGCTCAAACGTGGGCTGAGAACTCCGTGAAGGCAGGAGGTGTCTGTCTGTCTGTCTGAGCACCCACAATAGGCAGTCAGGGGACACGTGCTCGATTATTAAATTTAACAAGTCTCATCCTAAAATGGTGAAATCTCATCAGAATTCTAAAATGGGGGAGGGGAGATTGTCAGCTGCATATGAGTAAAAGGAAGAATTCCCGATCAGAGCGAACTACACAAGACACCTAGGAAAACAAGGACGGAGGAAATGCTAGGTGTGATTTGTTAAATCGGTCCCCAAACAATAGTATGATTAAAAAGAAAAAAGGAAAGAATGAATGAAGAAAAAAAGAGCGAGAGGGAGAGAGGCCAGACAGTGGCCCTGCAGAAAACGTCACACTCTGAGGGAGTCCCACGGGGGAAGGTTCCCAGGAAGTCCCGGGGCCTCCCTGAGTACACGAGGCACACGTGTGCCCACAGTCCGGGCTGGCTGAGGCTGCGCTGGGTCGCGGCAGCAAGCCCTGGTCGGTGTGCTGGCTCACTCGCTGGCTCTCGCTTTCTCTGGCTCATGGAAGAAATAAGGAAACTTTTTAAGGAGGCGACAGAGAATGGTGCCACTTAAACTGATCCAAGTCAGTTATTAACCAGAGGTAGTTGATTTCAGTCACTAACTTAAATTCAGCGGTCAGACTCGATTCCTGTGTGCACGTTTGGTTCCGGGTGGAAACAGTCCTACAGGTGGGGCTCTGTCCCACGACAAGGCCGTGCACACCTGGAGAGATCGCTGCATGTGCACTGGCCACGGTACTGTCCCACCAGCGCAGCGCCGGCAGCTCCTCCCTGGCAGAAGCAGCGGTGGACCGCGAGACTCCGTGACACACCCTCCCCGGGGTGGAGGCCTGCTGCGTAACCGTAGCGCGTGTGCAATTACTTACATCACGATGTTCCCAAAACGGCACTGCTCAGCTTTCTCGCCTGTCACTTTTTCTTATGCGATCTCCATAGCAACCGCTTCCCTCCCCCAAAGACAAAGAAAACACAGAAGGCATTTTAAATTGGCATAAATTAGAGATAAATTCTTTATTTAATCAGACACACAGCTTACTCTGGAGATTACCATACACCAAAATCACCCAGAAACACTAACTGTAGCCTGTAACGGTGAACCGCTGTAAACAGACCTCTCTGTGTACACAAGCACAACACACCGCGCCCCACCCCCGCCCAGCCTGTGGCCGTCTGTAACCGCACGCGGCCACGGCCACCCTTCTCAAGCCACGTAGCTCCCGTGGCCGTCCTGCCACACAGGCCGGGACAGGCCCTGCCTCGGGGGCCCGAGGGCTCATGGACAGCTCTCGGCTCCTGCACACGCAGACCCCAGGCAGTACAGGTGTGCCAGGGCCGATCTCAGCCAGCCACAGTGAGCACACGTGAATCAGAGACCCCCAACCAGAAGGCAAGCTCGCAGCCCGGCCGGGCAGAGTGGGTGCTGGGATGCGCTCGCCCTGCTCTCATCGCTGCGGCAGAAAGAGCAGAAGCAGAAGTCAAGTGACCCTCCGTCCCCCTCCCACCCCGTCTCTACGCTGTGGCTGTAGTTAAAAATACCCTCCCGAGTCCCCAGAATAACGCTCCACACCAAGTGGAGTCTCCAGGGAGAGAGGGCGGGCTTGGACCTCCATTCACACACTTCCAGTTCATAAAATACCCAGAGTCACCATGGCAACAGGAAGGGCTGTCTCAGAGGATAAGCGACAGATCACCAAGTGGCTCTCCCAGCGCTGTCTGGCCTTCAGGCACTTTGAAAAAGGTAAATATGATAGATCCCAGAATCGCGTGGGGCTGAGAGAGACACATCCACTTTTTCCTTTCAAGTCAACAAATAGTCCATGCCCTGCCGTGGCTTCTGTGGAAAACCGGCAGGCGGAGAGGACACTGAGATGTGCCTTCAGGGGCCCCCACAGGCACGGGCACACGCAGCGCCTCGCCGGCCCAGGCCCTCCCAGCTCGGCCCGCTGGGGCATGGGAGGCCGCCCAGAGGGGATGCCTTCCCTGCTCAGGGTGCAGGGCATCCCGCCAGGCGGCGACGCACCTGCCTCCCTGCAGAGCTGGGGTGACATCCCCGCCACCAGCCCTCACTCCAGGTCACAGCGCAGCAGCCTCCCCTGCCTCAGGGCGTCCTTCGCGACCCCCACAATTCACGTCTGGAGTGAGCACATCGCATCACTGCTGAACTTCAAAGCAGGCCCACGTTCAGCTCACAGAAAATACGAGGAATCAGAGCACACGGGGAACGGCACCGAGCCCAGAAGACGGGACATTGCCAAGGTAACGGGCCGGGTCGCTTCAAGCTCAGCAACATGCAAGAGGTCATCCCTGTGCAGGGTTCTCGACCAGGACTGCCTGGGCAGCGTGCGAGGACGGGCTGGGCCAAGGAGAGCAGGTGTGTGGAGGCCAGGGGCACAGCTGAACACGCAGAGGGGACTCCAAAAGACGCACGGGAAATGGAGCTGAAGTACCGGTTTATCTTGGCGCAAGGGCATGGTTGAGCTCAAGCATAGTTTTTTCATAATTCCCACTTTGCATGAGCTTTCTAAAGGGCCTGCGAGCATTTATGTGAGCCTTGGAAGGTCAGCACTGCTCTTGACAACCCTGGTGGCAGGAGGGACGCTGGGGCATCGGACGGTGAACCTGGCCTGACAAACACTACCGGAGACCTTCATGGGGCCGCTGGGGAGAGCCGGTGTGGACTGACGTCTGGCGCTGCTGCAGGACCACAGCAGGAGCAGCTAACTCCCCC
>NW_006159496.1:709250-714069 GCF_000334495.1 Tupaia belangeri chinensis
CCCTTCAGAGGCGTGTGCTGGCTTGTCCAAGGGCCACCTGACAGGACAGCTGCAAAGGAAGTTCCATGGTCCACCCAGACAGAAACAAGGAAAAGCGAACGAGGCCACCTTCGTGGCTGCACCTCACCTCACCTGGCACTCGTGGTTGGAGACTGTGTGACTACAGCAGGGCAGCTGCAAACGCGCCCTCGGGAGCGGCCTCTGCCCTGTGCACACTGCAGGACAATCCGCTTTCACACCGAGCCTCTTCATGAGCATAAACGTCCTCATGCTGGGCTTCCAGGCGGCCAGGGAGGCAGAGGCAGCTTCATGGGAGCCTGACGGCTTCCCTGGCCCTCCGGGGGTGCAGGACGTGGGTGCCTGGAGATAGCTGCAGGTGCTAGGCCACGGGGTGGACATATAGGTGCACAGGAGAACACCACACCAGTGCACTCGCCCAGCCAAGGGAGGGACAGGAAGGGCGTCTGTGCAGCGGCGTGGAGGTGCACAGGCAGCTGCATTCAGGAGGCGGCGAGGAGCCTGAGTCTCCTGACCAGAGAGGGCCTCTGGGCCAGCGGCACAGCACTCGCGGCGTCCCGCAGGCTGACTGTCCTGGGAAGGTTCTGGGTTCGCATCTAGAGCCCTGAGTGCACCAGGCTGGGGCTGCACCATGGCATCAAGGCCCTGTGGGGAGACTTCTCGTTGGAGACTGCGTGTGACCACAGCAGGGCAGCTGCAAACTCACGCCCTCTGCTCACTCACCCTCTTCCTCATGGAGAGAGACAGAGACAGACAGTGGCTGCCTAGCCGCAGGGCCCAGGAGACACCCTCCCCTCGGCCATCCATCTTACAACATGGAATGCTCTGGACAGAAAGCCCTTCTGGGACCGCCAGGAGCCACAGGCAGCCCCCTGGTTGCAGCCCCGTGGTCAGCCCCTGCCAGACGCTGCCCTTCGGTGCTCAGAGAGGCCTGCAGCTCTCCAGGACCCTCCTCCCGGCCAGGTACCTCCAGAAGCCAGCAGAACTCGGAGACCGCAGAGGGTGACGGCGGGCAGGAGGGGTCTGTGCGGGGACAGGGTCAGCTTGACTCTGTGGACCACACAGAGCTTCTGTGCCAGGGCCTCTTCCCTGGACCCACTGCGGCTGCGGCCAGGCTGTGCGCTGGGACATGGATGAGGACAAGGCAGAGCCGCCCTTGCATGCGGCATCCCTGCTGAATTATCACACTTGCCCATTCGACACAACATACTGAAATCCACACAAAGATTTTTCATAATCTGTACTTCCGTGAGCTTTCTAAAGTCCATAAACTGAAACTGGTCCACACCAACAGAGTCCTCTCTGCACGTGGGGACAAGAGGTGACACCCCTCCACCTCACAGCTAACCACGTGGCAGATGCCTGGGAGGAAGCCGTGGGTTCCCACCTTGGCCGGGTCACTTCTCTGGGGGGGAGGTTCCATGCATTGTAGAGCTGAGCATCCCTGGTCTCTCCACCCCCACACCAGGAGCACACCCTCCCCCAACAACGGCAGCCAAAACTGTCTGCGGACATGGCGAAAGGTCCCTGGGGTCGCTGTGGCTGCTGCCTGTGTCTCCCAGATGTCCGCCGTGGAGCCCTGACACCAAGGTGGTGGCAACAGAAGGGGGCCAGTGGGATGGTCGGGCGGGGGTGGGGGGCTCATGGATCAGATCAGTGCCCATGGATGTGGAAAGAGCCTCGAAGAGCTCCCTCAGCCCTCCTTCCACGTGGGGACAGTGAGAACATGGCTGTCTACACACCGGGAAGAGCCCTCGCTAGAAGCTGAACCTGCCCCACCATGGCCTGGGACTCAGCCTCCGGGGCCTGAGACAAATGCTATCATTCAGCAGCCCCACCCCTGCCTGCCTGCACGGAACCCCTGGCCCTCTCCACTCTGGAGGTGGGGGTATCTAAGAAGCAGCCCGTCTCTTCTTCCCCTAGCTCACTGGGTTTTATTTTTAGGTTATCTGTCACACGGATGTTGAAAGCAAGTCCTGCCTGGTGCTGTTGACATGTAATTTTTAGGGCTGTGAATTTCACTGCCACGTGGAGCCAACACTGCTGCTGGACCCCACAGGTTTAGGTGGCAGGTGGGTCTGTCCCCACAAACCACATCTGTACCGGGCTGTCATTCACAGCAAGACCCCTGATGTGGCTGGGGGCCCCTGAGTGTGCTTCAGGGCCCTGAGGCACCATGAATGCTGATGTGGGGCTCTACATGCCCAAGCACCCCGGGAGGAGCCTGACTGTCTGGTGCAGCCAACGTGGCCAGAAACCAACCCTTCCTAACCACAGGTCTGCCTCCAGGAACCCTCACCTCCCCTGCCTCCTGAGCCTCCCCCAGATCCCACGGAACTGAGTCAGCCAACGGGGCAGCTACTAGACCTGGGGGACCCAGAATAAGACGCAAGTGCAAAAAGCAAAATGAAGCTTTGTTTCCTTTCTTCCATGGCTTTCTGCCCTGCCACCACTTCTTTTTCATTTGCTATTTCATGCCAGCCTTCCTCGGGCAGGGCTGGCACACAGCCTGCAGCCCGGCCACTCCTCAGCTCTGGGCTGGACACGCACACCCCATCCCTGTGATCGCACCTCACGGAGCACAGACTCAAAGGTCAGGTTATTCAGAATTGGAATGTGGCAGCTGCGGAGCACCAAACCCGTGTGGGGACCTGTGAAGGGGCCTGACTGCAGCGTCTCCACCTGGCCTCTGCCTCAGGCACCGACCACAGGCAGCCTGCATCATCCAGACGCACCCACATGTCCCTGGGCACCCACGCTGACAGGACAACCCCCGTGTGCCTGGGCGCCTGCAGACAGGATCGCCGGCATACCTGGGTGCCCACACAGATAGGATCCCCTGCAGGTCCCGGGCGCCCACGCAGGCAGGATCCCTGCATGTCATAGGCACCCACGCAGACAAGATCGCCCACACAGCCCTGGGTGCCCACGCAGATAGATCGCCTGCAAGTCCCTTGCCGCCCGCACAGACATGATTGCCCTGCATACCTGGGAATCCACGCAGACAGGATCAACCATCGTCCCTGGGCACCCTTGCAGACAGGATCGCTCGTGCGTACCTGGGCACCTACGCAGACACGATCCCTCGTGCGTACCCAGCCTCGAGGGTGAACGTGGGGCAGCACTCAGCTGTGACTGACCTGCATGTGGCCCTGGTGAGTCACCTGTCCCTGGCCCCACAAGGCCTGTGGCCTGAGGCCCCCACCGTGGGCCTTGAACGGCACGCAATCCCACTGCTGCGCATACTTCACCCGCACATTTGCAGATAAGACGGGTACCCGATGTCGGTTCCCAGAGGCAGGACAGGACACGCAGCAGGCAGTGTGACACACGTGGTGACGGGGAAGCAGAGAACCGGGAGACCTCCACGCCAGCAGCACACTGACGGACAGTGGGTCTCACAGTGGAGGCAGCTAGAGGAGCCCTTCCCACAGGAAGCCCAGAGACCAGTCTAAGAACACATTCTTGGAAGTCCAGGTCAAACGCGTGCCGCAGAAGCAGAAATAGTAAGTACGCAAAAAAACAAGACACGGGCGTGGGGCGCTCTGGCTGCTGCGGGAGGCGGCCTTCCAGAGAGCACCGGGCAGCTCGCTGCAGTGAGGGGACCTCCCTGCATGCCTGGGGTGGTGCAAACGGGAACTAGATGAAGCAGCTCTCCCAGAAAGGTGTGTTTCCAGAATAAAGGCAGCCCGGCCAAGGCCTGCGGAACACACAGCAGTGATGAGAAGGGACGAGCAGGGTCTGGGCATCCCTGGGGAGGGGGAGAAGGGCCTCTCTGAGCTGAGCCTGACCTCTCTTCCCGCCCAGGCTGACGGGCACGTAAGCCCAGCTGTCCACCCTCTGGTTAGCTTTCCACTCCCCGGGTCGGGGACAGAAGGCGACGTCGGCGAGCACCAGCCTCCCTCCCGTGAGCTGGCCCCGCGGGGAGGCGTGCGGCGCGCCCTGCCCCTTCCCCAGCGTGTGCTGGGCAGCTTCAGCGGCACACGGACCGGGAGGCGGCCCCTCTCAGTCAGGGAGCGCAGCACCAGGCCCTGCTGAAGTCCGCTTTCTCCGCTTCTGAAAAGCCACGCGTCCTCAGAACCCAAGGGCTAGGACGCAAGTCCTCCTGGTTCTCACTCCACACGGCGCCTCTGTTTTTCCCACCTTTCTTTTCCAACTACCATTTTAGAAGAAAGACCAAAACAAACAAAGAAACAGACAAAAACACCAAAAAAACACCAGCCCACTGTGGCAGCCCTCAGGTGTCACCGCCCTGGAGGCGTGGAGGCCGTGTGGCTCCAGGCCACCCCAAGTGTGTAAGCGCAGTGTCTATCCCTGCGACCCAAACTGACTGGGAGGCCGGGACAGGAGGACCACAAGCAGCAAGACCCTGTCAAAATGCCCACCTAGAGCCAGGCATTGACACACAGCTGGACGGCGCGGGCAGGGCCCGGGTTCACATTCTGGGACCTCTGAGCACACCTGGCGACCACATGCCCCAGGTCCCGGCCACCTGTGCCGGGCAGGAGGAGCCTTTCAGGGTACGTCCCTCCCCTGCTCAAAGAAATAAACTTAAAAACACAGTCCTGTGTCTGTCGCCCTCCCTCTCTCCCTCTCCTGAAGGAAGAAGAGGGCAGGAAGCGGGGCTGTGGCCCCCAGACGCCCTGGCAGCAGAGCGCACGCCATCGGTTCCCAGAGGCTCCATCGGGCGGTGCTCCTGCCTGGGCAGGGGTGGAAGGAACACAGCCCACCACTGCTCTGCGGGAGCCCAGGTTCTAGCGGCTGCCAGCCCCGGCTCTTACTGAGCATGTGCAAGACACGT
>NW_006159496.1:715537-715906 GCF_000334495.1 Tupaia belangeri chinensis
AGGAGCAGCTAACTCCCCCACAGAAGAGCGCCCTGCCCTTCAGAGACGTGTGCTGGCTTGTCCAAGGGCCACCTGACAGGACAGCTGCAAAGGAAGTTCCATGGTCCACCCAGACAGGCCAACAGACAGAAACAAGGAAAAGTGAACGAGGCCACCTTCGCGGCTGCACCTCACCTGGCACTCGTGGTTGGAGACTGTGTGACCACAGCAGGGCAGCTGCAAACGCGCCCTCAGGAGCGGCCTCTGCCCTGACCATGCTGCAGGACAATCCGCTTTCACACCGAGCCTCTTCATGAGCATAAACGTCCTCACGCTGGGCTTCCAGGCGGCCAGGGTGCCAGAGGCAGCTTCATGGGAGCCTGACGGCTT
>NW_006159496.1:721079-728870 GCF_000334495.1 Tupaia belangeri chinensis
CGCCCCGGGAGCCCCCGCTGCGCCTGGGTGGAGGGCCCGCCATGGTTGGATTCGCCTCTGAGAGCCGGGCAGACTGGCAACGCTGGAGGCCAGGGCTCACCAGCCGCTGCCGGCGAGTCAGCATCCCAGGAGGATTCGATGAGCACACCCCGGCGGACAGCTCTGCTCACACACACAGGAGCCTGGAAACCAGCCACAGCTTCTTCCACGATCAGACACTGCTGCACCAGAAGGGGTGGGGCAGGGCAGGGCAGGGCGTTGCCAACGCGGCCAGGAGGCCTTGGGCAGGTCTCCAAACCCGCTGAACCCCTTCAGAAGCAGAAAGCCTATTCCAGGGCAAGGATGCCGTAATGAGGCATCGTGTGGGTAACTCCGTCTCTAAGGCCCTAAGCACCTCACAAATGTACCGTCTGTTCAACTGTCTATCAACTGTGAGAACCAGAGTGATCTGAGCCTCAAAACGTGTGTTCTGTGCTTACCTTTGTACACAATCGTTAAAAGTAAGTGAGCAGGCGGTGTTGTGGTTACGGCACTGGACTCCTACGCGGCCGACTGCAGTTCAAGTCCTGGACCTGGCAGCTTTAAAATCATGTCAGGCATGTGTGCGTGCGTGCGCCAAATCCCGGAGGAAAACGGAGAGACTGCGGTGTGGCCATCCCCTCTGCGGCAGAGATTTCTCACTTGCCCTCTCACTGTCTCTCTCTGTTGAGTGCACGTACCCTAGGCAAAACCTGAACAAATAAATAAAAGGTAAATGAGTAACCCCATGTCCACTGACTGCTGAGTGGACAAACAGAACCTGGCCTATGCGTGTGATGGAATGTTACTCAGCATGAACACGAAGGAAATGACACGAGCGGGGAGGTCTCCCAAAAATCCACGGAAAAAAATGTATGGTGAAAAACTATGCGTGGATTTCAATTTTTTGTACCAAAATAAACTCATATTTTAATTTCATGTGTCCGTGAACACGTGCAAGTCCCCTCCTACTACAACACAGCTGAACTTAGAAAACAATATGGTGAGCGAAAGAAGTCAGACGAGGAGGAGATTTGATTCGCGCAAGTCTGGAATGGGGAGGTCTACAGAGAGCAGTATCCTCCGGGCTGCCGGGGCTGGACAGGGTGGTGAGAGTCCTCTGAGGGCGCCTGCAGTGTCCGAGGCAGGCACTGGCTGAACATGGAAAACCACTGCACCGTGTGAAGTGTGAGCTCTGTCACAATAGAGCCACTAGGAGGAAACAAACGCAAATCCGAGCCGCACGGCGGGGTGGGTTTTCACTTCCCACGAATGGTTTGCTCTGACTCCGGTTTCCTTTCCATGTGCCACCTCAGGGCCAGGCAGTGGTGCAGAGGTATAGCGAACGCTCCGTACGCGATCAACATGGGAAGGTCCTTGGTTCAAGTCCAGAGGCCTCTCTGAGCATGCCAGGCACGATGAGCCATCCCCAGGGCTGGCCGAGGCGGAGGGTGGATCACGGCATCAGGGCCCTGTTGGGGTGCACACTCTCACACTCTCCCACCCCACTCTCTGTCCCTAGCTCATAAGAGAAATTTTTTTTAATTCTAAAAGGAAAAATATGAAGTGTCAGGCACTTCCCGTAGGATCCCAAACCCAATTGCTGAGAGCGCTGAGAACGGTCTCTTCATAATTTAAGCCCATTTCTCATGCTTAGGCCCCGCCCTCCCACGCGGACATCTGTCGGTGGACCCGCGATCTGACCTCCCCAAGCCACAGGTCCCCAGGCCACCGCAGCGCACATGGCAAGGCCCCTGATTTAGCCATAGCTGCCCAGTCCTATTCGTCATCTCGTCCCAAGAACACTGTAAGTTGGAAATTAAGAACCGGAGCTCGTAAGCAGGTGCTAGTAATTTACGGTGAACGGAGTCGTCCGGACGCCCATTCCTGTCTGTGAGATTCAGAACCGACCTGTCACTGCCAGGACAGCCACATGCGGTAGCAGCAGAGGCCCCAGGGACTGATGTAAGTGTCCAGATTTTAAAATCTAAGTCCTTGAAAAACACAGTTGATGGAAAGGCCCGCTCTGCAGCTGGAGCGCATCCTGGTTTGACGGCTGTGCATGCAGTTTGCCACGACCCCCCGTCGTGTTTCACGATGACAACCCAGCCCGGGCCCACACGGCACAGCCACAGACACCACCAGGCCTCGGGGAAGGGACCCAGCCCCTCGCAGGGAGCACAGGGCCAAAGATCAGTTCCCACCAAGGGAGCCGATTTCTCCATCGCTCAGC
The DNA here is from genome assembly GCF_000334495.1 of Tupaia belangeri chinensis. Taxonomy (NCBI): domain Eukaryota; kingdom Metazoa; phylum Chordata; class Mammalia; order Scandentia; family Tupaiidae; genus Tupaia; species Tupaia belangeri. Next base: position 723,331 of record NW_006159496.1, read on the forward strand.
ACTGTCTCCTAGAGCAACACGATGCTATAAATATGACGGAATGACTTAACAAGTCGTGGAAACTGTATTTAAGTACAAGTTTCCTTGTGTGCAAAGCCTCTTTGGGATCCACGCATAGTTTTCTATAATACGTGTTTCCGTGAACTTTCTGAACATGAGCTTATACTCTGCATTGTGAAAATGATCTCTACTGAAGAGATTTGTTAAGACTCGTATTCCTGTTCTTCGTATGCGTGCATCTGGAACCTCCGAGGAGGCGCGGGCTCCTGGTTAGGGGACAGTCATGAACAGGTGAGCACCTGAGGTGGACAGGCCAGCGCCAGAGGCAAGACTGCTGGTGGGAAGGACCCCAGCCCCAAATGAACCAGTTATTCTTGTGTTGCTCGGTTTCCTCATTCGGGAATAGTTAGATAAGTTCAAAGCTTCCCAAACTCTGCCCCCCAAATGACTGCAGGGTTGGGCCGGGGTGGAGGAACAGGGTTTAGAGGAACTGAACCTGAGCCCCGTCCCACGACAGCAAAGTACCCCTCCACTGTGTTCACTGCGCACAGCCGTCAGGTGAAAAGCTGGCAAGACAGGTTTCTTCTACACGGCCGCTCTTTTTTCTTAAAGGTTTTTGCCATAGGGAGCATGCTTCACCAGGGGGAAACAGACAGTGAGAGACCAAGTGTGAAATCAGCCCCGGGGAAATGGCCACGCCCCGATCCATGCCCCGATCCTGTCCTCCTTTCTCACGCATGCGTCCACAGTGATTCTCCAGTCGCCAAGTCCAGGGCTCGAACTGCGCTCCGCTATGCTGGAGTTCAGGGCCTCCACCACCGCGCCACCTGCTGCTCCCTCAGGGCCGCCCTTTTATCACCACAGACGCCCCAGTCTGTGCCCTGGCTCTCCGCGAAGGCGACGACCTAGAAGCCATGCACACCACGCAGATGGCGCCAGGCTGCAAAGCTGACCAGGCACTTCTGTGCTCAGGGCTGATGGTCCTCAGTTCAGTGCCTCCCTGTAACATGGGACACGCCTTCCCTCCAGCCACATGACACAGGGTTGGGTGCAGAGCAGACCCTGGGGGGCCTCCTCCCCCACAGTCTTTCAGCATCCGGGCCCCCCTGAGCTGCTACAAAGGAGCACAGATGTGTAACTCAGCAATGCTGACCGGGAAGACCCCAGATCTGCCAACTCATAGCTGGCCCTGCTTTCCTCCAGGTACACCCAGGTAGCCGAGAGGCACAGCGGAGAACCAACCCCTGTGCCAGGACCACAAGCTACTCCGGGACATTCAGAGCCCCGCAGGTTCAGCCAGCACCCACCACGCCCACCCCATTTCACACTGGCTCCCTTTTGTCTCCGTGTCTGGACAAGGCCTTTCCACCTGTTTTCCTTTTCTATACTTTTTAAAAATTTTGCCAGAAAGTACATGTGCTTACGAGAGAGAGAGAGAGAGAGAGAGAGAGAGAGAGAGAGAGGCAGTGAGGGGGAAGTGAGAAATCACCTCCCCGGGGGAATGGCCATGCTGCAATCACATCCCCTCCATTCTTGGGATTTGGGGCACGCACGCTGACGACCCTGGCGTGTGTTTCAAGCCAGTAGGTCTAGGACTCCAACCATGTGGCCGGCCATGTGGGACCCAGCGCCGTAACCACATGCTACCTGCTGGTTCCCTTTTCTTGTCTTTACTGCTAGCGGGAAGAACTGGGAGAGAGGGAGCCTCTCCCACAGGGCGTGGTCACGTCGAGATCCCTCCACCTCCACCTCTCCGTCCTGTCCGGATGTGGGGCGCGTGTACAAACGTGTCCGGCATGCTTCCCAAGCCACCAGGGCAGGGTTCGGAACCTCGGTCTGCCCCAGGGACTGGTCACTCTGCAGAACGGTAACTGCCACACTCTGGGGTCAGCCCGCCCATGCGCTTTTCGAGGACCCACCCTGCACCGCATCCCTCAGAGTGGCCTCACTACCTCCTTTCTGCCCGGCTGCTCTTACCTGCTCTCTGTCCCTGGGTGTCACCCATGGCTGCTTTCCTGATATGACAACAGAGGTTAGACATGCGGCCCACGAAGCCGGGACACGTACACTCTGGCCTTTGTGGTCAAGATTTGCTGGCTCTTGCGTTAAAGCGATTACTCAAATTAACGGAGGAGCCCGCTCGCCCACACACACTCTTGCCACTAGCGTTCTCGTTCAGCACAGCACAGTGCTCCACACCCCAAGACCAAGCAAGCGTCTTCTGAGCTGCACGCCTGCACTGACAGCCCAGCCGGTGTTACACCTACCAGAGGTCCCACCCTGTGACCGCAGAGACGAGACACCAGGAGCCTCGCAGGGTCGTACACAGCTTTCCACAACCCGCAGGTGAGCTTAAATGCACACAGGCAGCGGCAACAACCCGGTAGGAAAAGCGGGCACCAAGTCCTTGGGAGATGGCCGGGTGCAGTGGGAGCCCGGGCACTCGCTGGGGTCCGTCAACCATCTGCCACTCAGGTGCCACACAGCCTCACACAGAGGGGTCGACACCCGGGAAGGTCACATCCCATCAGCGACAACCGATCAAAACGAGATGCCAATTCGATGGTCGCGGAGGGCAAGAAGGTCTCAGTTTTGTTAACGCTCAAGGACACAGGATCGCCCCGCCCGCTCAGAGGAGCGCGAGCAACCAGTCACCCAAGGCCACGGAGGTTCCTCGGAGTTCTGCCGTGCAGATCCGGGACAGGCCCTCAGGCTGCACAGGAGCAGAGCTTGCTCCCAACGCCAAGGCCCCCTGCGGGAGTCGGGTGTGAGAGGATACCGCACCTGCGGCTACCACCGGCTGTGCTCCCACTGGGAGCAGCACGGAGAGGGAGGTCTCACTTCAGGGGAGTTTGCAAAGGAGCCGACGGCACGGACGGCAATGCAGACTCAGCAGCTATCTGTACGCAGTCTTAGCTGATGTACATGCGTGCGCACGGCGTGAGGCGTCTTCAGACGTACATACGTGCACACGGCGTGAGGCGTCTTCAGACGTACAAATGTGCACACGGCGTGAGGCGTCTTCAGACGTACATACGTGCACACGGCGTGAGGCGTCTTCAGATGTACATGGCTTTGCAATGGCCGGGCTGCCTCCCTCATAACAGCATGCCCCCCACCCCCGGAAGGAAGCACCCAGCCAGCGAGATCCAGAGGCCGCAGCTCGGCTTACAGGACCAGGGAAGCAGCTCCCTCAGCCCTGAGCCCGTCACCATCACCCGGAGGCTGCGGGCAGCGAGCGCCTTCCATCAGAGTGACCAGCTAAAGGCTCCCCGTGTTCTCTCAGGGAGACGTGGGACACTGCGGGCTTAGAGACAGAGCTGCCTCACCCCAGGGAGACGTGGGACACTGCGGGCTTAGAGACAGAGCTGCCTCACCCCTCAGAAGAAAGTTCTATTTTTCAGTCTGTAAAGAGCACTCTGACAATATTTTCAGTCTTTTATTAAAAGGTGCCAGACTCAGTGCTGGCTGCCCTACGATGCCCCCAAAAAGCCAACCGCTTCCCTGTCACCTGCACTTAGAGAAGCAGCCGAGAAGTAGGAACCGATTTGATTCTGTTCGTGGGCATCAGTAAATGGCCAAATTGCAGCACTTTGCTTTTGCAGTGGTGCCTCCCGGAGAGCCTCGCAGGCTCCGTGGGATGCAATCTTGCAAAGACACAGCAAACCCGGGCGCTGTGCATTTCAGCACCCAGCAGGCAGCCGAGGACTGCACCATCCCCGCAGGAGAGGTGCTGGAGGGAGGGAAGGACTGCCTCTCCTCCAGGCGCGGCCCTGAGGCCTCGGGCCACTGCTCAGCACGTGCTCTTCCATCTGCACGCGGACCGGGATCCAGGGCAGCACGCACCCCAGAAGGTGGCATGTGCACCCTGCGTCCAGGCCTGTGTGGGGAGGGTCCGTGGGGGGCGGCGTCTGGGTAAAACCATGGAGATGGTGAATGCTTGGAGGGAGACAGGGCCAGGAAACCGGGCCTGGCTCTCAAAGACAGCCCGGCACAGGGGTCTGCCGGTAGCGGTGTCGCATGTGTGCAAGCACCGCCCTCCCCCGCAATCCTGCGAAGCTGCAGCTGAGAAGCCCTCTGGGCCCAGGGAGCGAAAGGGGTCTGCCTTCCAAAGTCTCTCTGCTGACCTCGGTGACCGGCTGTTTCTGCACTCCTAGACCTCTAAGGGCCTACAGGGGGAGGCCAGCAAGACGGGCTCCTCTGAGAGGGGGCCCAGGAGTCCCCGCGGCACAGCCCGTGTGGCCAGATGCCCGCTCTGTGGGGAGCAGGCGGCGGGACGGCACACCCAGCCTGCACTGTCAGGATGCACGGGGATGACCCAGGACAGAGTGGGACGCAGCCTCGTGGTATGCCCGCACGTGGACACACATGCACAGGGACACGCAGCCTCTGGGAACCCTGAACCCCTCAGTCACAGACGGGAGGCAGCGGCATGGTGTCTGAGTTCCAGCGCTGTTACAAACGGGCACCTCATCAGACCCGCAGAATCACACGGTCCTGAAGCTGGGCTGGCAAAGCGAGGCAGACGCCACCACGGAGAGCGTGAGCAACACCGTGCTATCTTCCCGCACGCCCCTCGAGCCTCAGGACATGCTCCAAGAAAGCATTCCCCTCTGAGTGGGCCATGGGGAAAGGCAACAGGAGATGGGGCCAGCAGATGGTGTGGAGGTGAAGGAGCTGAGTCCCACATGCCCAGCTGTGCAGTTCAAGTCCCAGACCTGGCAGCTTGAAAAACGTACCAGGTGTGAGTGTGTGTGTGTGTGTGTGTGTGTGTGTGTGTGTGCGCGCGCGCACATGCCCAAAATCCTGGAAGGAGAACAGAGAAGGGGCTGCGGCCTGGCCATCCCATGGGGAATGCTTTCTCACTCTCTCTCCCTTTCTCCAGAAAGTGCAAGCACCCTGTAGCAAAATTAAAAAAAAAAAAAAAAAAAAGATAACAAGATCAGCTTCTGCAGGGTGTTCCACGGCTCTCCTTCCAGCCCAGAACCCCTTTCCAAATACAAACTTTCCTCACTTGCGGGCAGGAAGGTATTTGCTGAGCAGTTGTTGGAAACAGTAAGCCCAGGTGCGTTCTAAGAGAAGATCAGGTAACTGGCCCTCCCGGTTCATCTTACACACGGGCGCCCGCGCACAGGGGAGTCCAGCGTGGCGGCCAGGAGCAAAGGCTCTAAGCCCTCGCTGGCTGGGTCCACTGCTGGGCTCGGCCTCGGGACGCTGTGTGACCTCACACAAGTTACTCCAGCTCTCTGGGCCTCCGCAGGGCGGGCTGAGGGCGGCACCTGGGTCTGCGCTGCTGCGGGAGTTAGTCCGTGTGACGCTGAGGAAGCTCCGAGCGCGCAGTGGGCACCACCAGCCTCACGTCGCCGCGGGAAAGCAGGCGTCTCAGCACGGTTTTCCTGCGAGCACCGGGAGGAGCGTCTCGAGGGCACGGAGAGAGCCCGCCTGCCCTCTTCTGAAGCTCAATCACCCCGGGGATGTAAAACACAGGCAGCGACGCCGGGTTACGTACAGAACAGCCATCCCCCTGACTCGGGGTCACA
>NW_006159496.1:729484-742712 GCF_000334495.1 Tupaia belangeri chinensis
CCGGCCCCGGGACTCGGGGTCACACCCGCCCGGAGAGTGGCAGGAAGTGTGCCCCTGACAGCTGAGCCTGGCGCTGCGGGCCAAGGACAGGGCGCAGAGCTGGCGGGAGCAGAGCCAGCGGGAGGGGCTGAGTGTCTGCCGTGACGGAGCCTCGGTCCCCTCCCGGCACACGACATGACACGGTCTCCTCACTTGGTTAATCGCGAAGTCATTACTGGGCCAGCGTAACCCTCGGCGACCACAGCAGAAAATCCCGGCGGTTTTGTCCCTTTCCGGGGACCGTCTTTTCCACCGACAGCCACGTGCCTGGTGAACTAAGGTGACCCAGGAGTGTCCTCAGCTGTCCTGCCCAGGGCCTCGCCTCTCTGCCAGGGAGGACAAGCGGGCCTCCACCCCGCCACGCTGTGAGACCCACCAGCGCCCGGAGACAGCTGCGCTTCTCGCTGTTGCCCAAGAAGTCAGATGTCCTGAGTTTACGCTGTTCGATTAATCTGCTTCTTCAGATCAAGGATGTAAAACAAGATTTTGTATTTAGGTTCCCTAAGAAAACAAACACAGCTGTCTCCACTCTTCCCTGATGTTCCAACAATCTGATCTTTCATTGTTTAAAAACGTACAAACACACACACACTCAGCTTCCCTGACTGGACCCGCATCGATTCAGGAAGAACCGTCTACCCCATCACATGTTCCTGTCACGTTATTCTTCCACCTGATCAATACATGGAAAATAATCGCCCTCGGGCACTAACGAGAGAGAGGGAGCCCGGCCGTCGGGAGAAAGGCTCCAGACGCAACGTGAACGGCCCGTGGGAGGCGAGGTCCCACTCTACTCACATCTTTCAATCCTCTTTTGGAAAGTGTGTTTCTTTCTCCCGAGAGGGAGAGAAACAGGCAGTGTGCGTGTGTGAGGAAGAAAGGCACCCCAACAGGGAAGTCACAGCCTGACCCCCAGCCTGGGCCGGCCGGGATCGCATGCACATGTGCACGCAGTGTGGCCCGGGGACCAGGACGCGGACCCAGGACCTTCCCCGCGCAGGCCCTCTCGTATAGCTGCACCGCAGCCTGGCCTGGCGGCACCGTTTAGCACCCCCGTGGCCTACCTCAGCCCCAGTGAAGAGGAAGGGAACAGTCAGAGAGTGGATCCGGCACTGCTTCCTCCATGCCCAGCGGGACCACGTGGCAAGTGTGGTGCTCGTACCTGCCCTGCTGTCCTGACACAGCCCTGCTGCCTCGGGTCCCATCTCTGGGCCCAGCGTCGGCTCTCCGAGGCTAGCACACGCCTTCCTGCACGTGGCCCAACCGGCAGGACACTCCGCGGGCAGGAACCTGAGCACCCCGGAGGAGGCCCGTGCCCAGAGGGAGGCAGTGAGAGTGGGGCTCCCAGGGACCTGCCCGCTCCCTCCACGGGAGCGCTGGAGGCCCAAGAGCACCCCAGGATGGGCTGTCCACAAACCACCACCAGGCAGGAGAGCCTGGAGCCCAGCACAGCTCAGAGCCCCAACCCCACCCCACCCCACAGGACTCAGAGAGGGGCCCGGGGTGGGGCAGGCAGGAGAGCAGCGCTACCCCACGGGCAGCTCTGGCCACACCTGCTCTGCCCTCTTTCACGGCCCAGAAATGACCTTCCCGCATTTCATCGTGCTAGAAAACTCCAGGGTTTTGTGCAATAAAAGTCTCTTTATATAAATGAGAACGTAAAGTTATTCATTTGAAGTAGGGTGAGGTAGTTTATTACTGGTGATGTGACCAATCCAAGAAGCTTCCAGAACTCCTCAGGGAAAATAGAGGCTCACAGGCCCTGAAAGGAGGTGGGGTCCACCAGGCAGCCCCAGCCCAGGCAGGCCATGCAGGGCATTAGTGCTCTTGATGGTGCCCATGCAGCTCCGCCCACCTGCAGAGGCGCGTGGATACACTGGGTAGCACTGGGGCTCACAGCTTCCGGCCACTTAGCGTCTACCACGGCCATGGCTCCACTGCAGAGGGGGAAGCAGGCTCCGAGAAGCTCCCGGCCCTGCTGAGTACAGGGTCTGCAACAGTGGTCCCCAGCCTCCCTGGACCAGAGCCTGACCTTGTAGAAGACAATCCCTCCATGGACCATGGGGGGGGTGGTCTGGGGTGACCCAAGGATACCACACCCACCCAAAGATACCACACGACATCCACCACCACATTGAACATGCAGTGAACCAATCACAGAGCGGGCTCCGGGCTCCCATGAGAATCCAGTGCCCTGCTGATCAGACAGGAGGTGAAGCCGGGTGGGACCTGACAACGGGGAGCGGCTGTAACACAGTCGGAGCCTCGCTGGCTGCCCGCTGCCCGCTGCCCGCTGCCTGCTGCCCGCTCAGTGGCCTGACCTACTGGCATCCTCCATAGCCAGGGGGCTGGGTTTCCCGGACTACGGGTTTCCAGAGCCCGCACTTCTCATGGGCCCTGACAGACAAGCCTGTGGCCTGGTGTGGGCCCTTGGAGGGGTCTGTCCAGCTTACTCGGGGCCTCCCCTCAATATCTGTACAGAGCATAGAAAATTCCTGCCCCGGCAGAGCTGCTGTGAGGATCAAATGCACCCTGCAGGAAAGCACCGAGACTGTATCAGTTTCAAGAGTAAATAACACATTTTCAGAATTGAAGTGTGAACAGACAGGATAGGAAGAAATTAATTTCTAGATATTTTAATTTTTTTTAAAAAAAAGTTAAGATTGACTCGTGGAGAGCTGGCACAGGACTCCGATGTTCGGTCTTGGTTTACGCACCAAAGGCTCAGCCTCTTCAAGCGGCCACTGAGACCTGGCCCGGCTTCAGCCCCTGATCTCTAAAGAGTGGGAGCTGGACTACTATAAGCACCTCTGCAGAGGAAGGGCTTCGTTTCCAAGATCGCCCAGCAGCGAGGGAGGAGCCAGCTTCCCAGGCAAATTCCCACATTGTGAAGTACTCTGCTAAGGGCCAAGGCGCCAAGGGGAATGCGGAGAAAACACATAGGACCTCAGGGTGTGCTTTTTAAGAATCAATACACAGGGACAAGCAGCTGGCGTAAAGGATCTGTCTCTGGACTCCCATGTAGTCGACTGAGGTTTGAGTCCCGGACCCAGTGGCTTAAACTCATGCCAGGTGCATGTGCATACGTGCCCAAGATCCCGAGAGGAGAATGGAGGAGAAGGGATTGTGGCATGGCCATCCCCCCTGGGGGGTGATTTCTCGATTTCTGTCTCTCTGTCTCTCTGTCTGGTGAACGCAAGCTCCCTGTAGCAAAAACCTCTCAAAAAAAATCAATACACAAAGTTGCTGATATACAAAGAAATGAAGTTAATACAGATTCGATAATTAACCTAAAGGAATGACCCACAATTCCAAGTGGCATGATATCATAGGCAACTCTTGACAGATATCTTTTTTAAAAGTTCATTGTTTTAGGGACCAGCAGTTGGCATAATGGCTATGTCACTGGACTCCCATGTAGTCAACTGTGGCTCAAGTCCCGGACCTGGTGGCTTACACTCACACCAGGGATATGTGCTTTCATGCCCAAGATCCTGAGAGGAGAATGGAGGAGAAGGGATTGCAGCGTGGCCATCCCCTGGGGGGTGATTTCTTGCTTTCTGTCTCTCTGTCTTTCTGGCGAGGGCATGCGCCCTATAGCAAAAAATAAATAAATAAATAAAAAGGAAAATAAAAAAAAGTTCATTGTCTTAGTTTTGGATGACTCAGTCACCTTAACTCAGGACAAAAAAATAACTAGACAATAGCGGCCAGCAGGTGAAATAGTGGTTAAGGCACTTGACTCCCACGTGGTTGACCACAGTTCAAGTCCACACCCGACTGCTTGAAACTCATGCTGGGCTCATGTTCACGTGTGCCCAAAATCCCAGGAAGAAAATAGAGGAGAAGGAACTGCAGCATGGCCATTCCCCCTTGGGGGTGAGTTCTCACTTTGTCTCTCTCTCTCTGGCAAGCACACGAGCCCTATAGCAAGTCTCTCAGGACACTGTCATGTTTAGGGATGACGTGCCCTGAAGTCTGTTAGGATCCAAAATGGGGCTGACAACCAAGACATCAATGTCAAAAAGCCAAGGGAAATTTTTAATTATTTCATGAAATGTGGAAGTGAAAAACTGTAATATAAGTTCATGTGATCGATATGCATAACTGGATAATCCAAATATTAGAAGTAGGCATTTAAGTACTTCATTTAAATCCCTAGAACTTCAAATATACAAATTAGCATGACACTGGTTTTTAATCCTCACAAAGTAAAAAAAGAAAAAAAAGGAACCCATTTACACTGAGAATAATGAAATAGATAAGGTAGATATAGAATAAAATAAGTATCCTAGCCTCAGATCATTAGGACTTAACTGGAGCCCCCGTTTATCCATTAACCCAGTCCCGGAACCGTCCAGTCAGATGACTAGCATGTCTCATGCAACGTCCATGTCTCTCCCACACCCAGGAAGAGAACCACTTGACAAACGTCCATGAAGACACTAGCCACGCCTTCTGGGACCTCCTCAAACTTCAGCATCTTCAGTGTTTACCCCTTTTATTGTCATTATTCCGGCTCTACCATGTACATGTTTATCACTTCAAGAATTTAAGACCAAAACCAGACTCCTCCTCCCCCAAGCGAGGACTGAACAGCACTGAACTGGTCTGTGGTGGCTGTGAGCACTCACTCGCGTCCCTCACAGCAGTGACAACACAGCTGCAATAAGACCGGAAAGGGACACCAGAGAACATACCAATGACGCAACCTTAATTCCTGTCAGAATGTTAAAAGGAGGATAGGTCCTAGAAAAGGGGGCTTCAGAAGGAGTGTGGCGGAAGTGTGCGCAGAAATGCAAAGAAACAAACAGGGGGGATGTAAATGAGTCCAGCCACTGTGGAGAACAATATGGAGGTACCTCCTAGACCTTCAGATAGAACTGCCACATGATCCCGCAATTTGCCTCCTGGGTATTTACCCAAAAGACAGGAGAACGCTCAGTCGGAAAAGCACTTGCACATCAATGTTTATTGCGGCATTATTCACAATCTCTAAGACACGGAACCAACCCAAATGTCCACGAACAGATGAATGGACTGAAAAAGCGTGGCACATATACTCTATGGAACACTACTCAGCCATAAAGACAACAAGACCTGGCATTTGATAGAAAGTAGACGAATATGGAAGATTTACTGCTGAGTGAAGCAAGCCAGGTTAAATGAGAGACATTGTATGTCTCCACTTAACATATACCAACATCTGCACACTATGGCAGAAACTGAAAAATTAGAGGATACAGAAGCAGGGGAAATGGTTATGGATACCGGAGACAGTGTGGGAAGAGAGTAGAAGAAGGGGAGAGGGTGAGGAAAATTCAGGAGAAAAACAGAGAGGCAAGACGTTCATGGGACACAGAACTGGATGATTATCTGTTGATAACACGTATAGCATCTGCAACTGGACTGGTGTGAAGCGTGTTCGTGTTGGGTAGATTCACTTCACAAGCTAAGTGAGGTATAGTGAATGTATAAAATAAATTAAAATTAATTAAAAAATGGCTACATGTCAGGCTTATTAAAAAGTAAAACAAAACAACAACAACAACAAAAGAACAAAGGCAGGGGGATGGGTCCAGTCCCAGCAAGAGGGGCTGGAAGAGGTGACGGAGGGTGGGAGGACCTGGTGACATCTACTGAGTCCTTAAACCAGGGAAGAAGCAGAACCAGCAGGTGGCCTAGTGGTTAAGGTGCTAGATTTCCACACGGCCAACCACAATTTGAGGCCCGGACCTGGCGGCTTGAAACTCACACCGGGCGCATGTGTGTATGTGCCCGAAATCCCAAGAGGAGAATGGAGGACATGGGATTTGGGCTTGGCCATCTCCTGAGGGTGATTTCTCACTTTCTCTATCTGTCTTTCTCTGTGTCTCCATTGAGCACACATGCCCTATAGCAAAAACAAACAAACAAACAAGCAAAAACTCTTAAGAAAGCAAAGCTAGAGAAGTTAATAAAGCAACTTACAATGAAGGGATATCTGTAACAGTAGCGGTTTGGGATGGACTGCAGGAGGAAGGGGTGTCTAAGGCTCTGTGCTGTGTTGGTAGGGCTGTGTATGCACGTGTCACCAGTGGGATCCTCTCTTCACACAAATCTTAGACAGCTCAATGCAATGTGGCGTCCTGGACTGGAACCTGGGCAGGAAAAGGGCATGGGTGGAAAGCCTGGCAGAGCTGCGTGAGGTCTGTAATTTGGTTAATGGCAACGCACCGATGTCAGTTTCCTTGTTCTGATGAATGGACCAAGGCAACGGGAGATGTCAACTCCATGGCTCGCTGCTCTGCCATGCCTACCCAGGTCCTCAGCAGAGCAGGCCCAGGGCTTGGCACTGAGTTCACTAGGCCAAGAACGTTTCCAACCAAGGAAAGTGCCCTGAGCCCAGAGGAGCCGGCTCACTGGCTGGCTGGTGGCCTAGGAGTGCTTGTGTGAAATGATTTCCTGGCCAACCAGGCTGTTTCTGTGGGGAACTGGGCTCAAGACAGGGAGAGGAAGGGGATCAGGGATGGCGCCAGGACTGGAGGTAGAGCAAGCGTGGGTGAGAAGAGGAGGCAGAGCCCACTGGGGACAGAGCAGACGAGGGCAGTGGGTCAGGAAGGACTAGCCAGTGAGGTGTAGGCAGACCCAGACGGCCTGGCTTCCCACTGCTCCTGCCCTCCACCCCCCGCCACCTTGCACCTGCTGCTCGGCAGTGCCTGGATCCCCACCTGAGGGAGGCCTTCCAGAAAGCTCCCACCAGCGGAGGGGAGCACAGTGAGGCTGTTTCAAGCAACCAGAAGAGTCTTTAAAAATACCTCTGAGGGACCAGCAGTTAGCGTAATGGCTATGTTGCTGAACTCCCACGTAGTCAACCATGGTTCGCGTCCCTGACCTGGTGGCTTAAACTCACGCCGGGCGCGTGTGCGTGTATGCCCAAGATCCCAAGAGGAGAATGGAGGAGAAGGGATTGTGGCGTGGCCATCCCCCTAGGGGGCGATTTCTTGCTTTCTGTCTGTCTCTCTCTGTCTTTCTGGCGAGCACATGCACCCTATAGCATAAACCTCTCAAAAGAAAAAAAAAAAAAAAAAACCTCTGGGCCAGAACCATCCAGCTTCTGACTCTAATTCTTACACTGGTGACCTTTCTTGCCTGCCTGTCTTCCGTTTTTGTTTTTTTTTTTTTCTCCCTATTCTCTCTCTCTCTCTCTCTCTCTCTCTCTCTCTTTTGAATTTCAAAACTGTTTAATGTAGTTCAAACCGTCTGGTTCAGTTCAGCTCCTTCACCGCCAAACCTGGGGCAGGGACTGCGTCAGCCTCTCCGCCTCCTCTGTCCGTGACGACCCGGGTGTAAAGGTAACTGCTGCATCGAACATGAGACTTCACATTATCCTTATTTTTCTCGATCTTGACAGACTTGCCATCCTTTCGTCAGGCTGTAGCAGGAAGCCTTTGATTTCAATTCTTTTTTTTTTTTTTTTTTTTTTGGAGAGATTTTCACTATAGGGCACGTGCGATCACCAGACAGAGAGAGACATAGAGACAGAAAGTGAGAAATCACCCCCCAGGGGGGATGGTCACGCCGCAATCCCCTTTCCTCCATTCTCCTCTCGGGATCCTGGGCATGCACGCACACGCGCCCGGCGTGAGTTTTAAGCCACCGGGTCCAGGACGCAAACCGCGGTCGACTACGTGGGAGTCCAGCGACATAGCCATTATGCTAACTGCTGGTTCCCCTTTTATTTCAATTCTGAGCGAGGCACGGCGGGGAGCACGGGGAAAGGGCGCCGGCAAAGCCAGCAGCAGAAACAGAGAGGCTCTCCCTATTTCCCTTACGGGGACACTGTGAGGACCCCTGGCTGGCAAGGAAGGACCCTTGTCACTCTATAGCGCAGGGCTGTGACCCCAGGCAAGTCATGGCCTCTAGGATTCATGGGATGCAGGAAGACTCTGGACCTCCTCCAACAGCTCCAAAGATCTACGGGCCGCCTTTCCTGCCATCGCCTCCCACTCCGTGGCCGTCGCCTCCGGAGTCAGAAGAGGAAGGGGCCGCCTGTCCAAATGGAGTGGAGCAGGTTCCCATCATCCCAGCATGTGTCCTCCTGTCCTCGAGCCAGCACTCACGCATCTGAGATTCTCCTGAGGCGCCAGTGAAGGATTTGAACCCCAATTTGTCTGTAAGCTCTCACTCTGGCTTAAATACACACACACACACACACACGACTACAATCTAAAACAAAACCAAAAGACATCTTTCCTCCAAAATCTCCACACATACAAGCCCACTTCGATATCTACACTGTGAAGACGGTGGGTAACCACTTCCTCGGGAAGCTTCCATGAAGTCATCATTTAATTCATGTATTAATTCAGTGACTGTGTACATATTTATTTCACTGTAACACAATTATTTTGCTCATTAAACATTTTGTGCTGCCAGGGACACCTATGAAATCTAATAAGCAGTTTCCAGAACTACACAACACGCCAATTACAAATGTTAATTAGATCTAACTGAACAGCACAAGAAATTCAACAAAGCGAATTCCAGGGAGGGGAAGGAGGGACAGAATGATGCATCAGAAGCCAAGAGCCCTGCCTTCAGCTCCTGAGTCTGAAATATGATTCTGGAAAATATCATATTCATGTCTAAAGGTCTTAGGTCAAAGAGTTGATATAGGTAATGCAACAGTGTTGCGAATAACCCCTCAGTAACATGCTTAGAGACATAAATAATTCAAACATAACATCTCTAGAGAGCCTGCCGTGGAGGCCAGCTGGGGCTCACAAAATAAAACAAAAATCGCACATTAGAGAAGACCACCCGTATTCCTCCATCAGACTCTGTATGTCGGGTCTAAGTGGGATAGTTCCTTGGGACTCTACAAACTGGAATAGAAAGCACCATTAAAGGGCTCCAGAAATTAACAACAAAATATTAAAGACGTGACTATCGCCGGGCAGAAGCAGACGACCACTCTGCAATGCACGGGCTCTGTGTGAGGGCGAGACTTGCCTTAGGGCGCACGGCTCAGCCAGCTACAGGGAGGGAGTGTGTTCTGGTTGGGGGATATGCTGCCTGTTTGCTCACCCCTCAGTATAGGAACGTACTTGAACAATTAGGAGGGAAGATTGAGGTCGTTAGGTCCCGGGGTTTTCTGACTGTGTTAGATGCTTCGGGAGATAGAAGGTAAATCAAACGCGGCTCTGAGCTAAGAAACTTCCAGTTCAGTGGTGAAACCCTACCTCAAGGGAGCAGGAGGGATTAAACAAACAAGCCTACTTGTTCTCCACCTACAAGTCGTCGGCAGTCAGCCAGAATAAATACAACAAATTGCCTTGTCTAATAGGCTTTGATATTCCTTACATCCGAAACCCACCAAAGGAGCCAGTTGGAAGGGGTTCCCACCACTTTCCTCCAGAGAATACCATCCGAAGTCATTCACCGTATTTCTAGATTCTGGACTCCAACGGCAGGAGGCCCATGTGGTCCAGACAGCTACCATCTCTTCCCCACCCCCGCTCCAGGTTCCTGCGGCCCTGCTCGACCTCTGGTCACGGACTCTAACTCTGTGGGGCATGGACCCGCAGGAGCAGCTGGTCACCACTCCCAGTTCACTCTAGGCTTCACATTTGGTTCCCAGAGGCCATGGGGCTTCCAAGTTCATTCATGGACCCTCTAGTGAGTCATAAGCCTCAAGTCTGAAAAATCCTCACCCCAAACTGTTTTATATGCAAGTAATCCAACCTGGGGCAGGGCCTGGCCAGTTTCACTCACTGGTTCCTCCCAGCAGCCCTGGTGGAAGTAAGTAAAGGAAAGCCCACTCCCAGGTTCCTTCTCCGCACCGGGCCCAGGCTAGGCATTCACCATCCTGCCTAATGATCCTGCAGAGGGGCGGGCATCCTCCCTGGTTCTGCGTATGAGAAATCAGTCCCCTCTACCCTCGCGGTTAGGTCTGCCTAGGAAGGAAAAGCCTCTCTCTGAGATGAGGGCTGACAGTGCATCTCGGCATCGTGTGAGTAACCTTCTCTGGTAAACGCGGTTCACTGTCTCCGATCGGGAACATTTACAAGTACAGTGTGCCAGGTCACAAGGCCAGGGGCCAGCAAGGCTGGAGAAGACTGACCCCGACCCCCGGAGAGGCACTCCCCACTGCACCGAGGTCTCACCCTCATTTATCTTCCCTTCCCACCTCCACGCCCTGAGGAGGCCATCGAGCCTCAGCTTCAATCCAAGAGCTCCTAAGGGCTCTCCTGACCACCAGTTAAGTCCGACAAACCCAGCCTCCCTCAGCGAAGTGACCCTTCTCCCCTACAGGCTCATCCTTTGCTAAAAGCCAGCCGTTCTTCATCAGCTGGACAGGGAGGACCGCACTGGCCCATACTTACCCCGCGTCACAGCCGCCTTCCCTGCGACATGCCCCGTACACCACTCCATCAGGCAACGGTGAAGTGTGGGTCTCCGAAATCATGGCACGCTGGGGCCAGCAGGCCACGCGGTAGTTAAGGTGCTGGATCCCACGTGGTTGACTGCAGTTCAAGTCTTGGACCTGGCAACTTGAAAATCACACCAGCTACGTACGCATGCATATGCCCAAAGTCCCAGGAGTAGAATGGAGGAGGGATGGTGGCATGGCCGTCCCTCTAGGGGATGACTTTTCAATTTCCCTCTCTGTCTCTCGCCAGATAGCACACATGCCCTATAGAAAAAAACACGTTAAAAAATAATCGTAATAAAAGGCATGGTTCTTTCTGCTTTGTACCCTTCCATTGTTACTCATCTTTCTTCTTCCAAAAACGCCTCCGCCCAGCTGAGTGAAGCAAGCCAAGCTGTGAAAGAGAGGTATTGTACGCGCCCACCAAATGCCTGCACTCTGTGGCGGGACGGCGCGGGTAGGACGCATAAAAGCAGGGAGAGCACTTGGCCCTAGACACAGGGTGGGAGGGGACGGGCAGTGCCGGGAGGGAGGGGGAGGGGGAAGCAAAACGCTGAATGAACACAGAACTGCAAAGCCGTCTGCTGATGATAATATATGGTAGTATCTTAGGACTAATATATGTTCATGCAGGGAAACAAATAAACAAACAAACGAGAACAAAAACCTGCCCCCACTGGCCCTCCCTAAAACAACTGCTTTCCCAGTGCTCTTTTTTTGGGGGGGGGGAAAGATTTGCTATAGAGGGCGTGTGCTCGCCAGAAAGACAGAGAGAGACAGAGAGACAGAAAGCGAGAAATCACCCCCTAGGGGGATGTCCACGCTGCAATCCCTTCTCCTCCATTCTCTTCTCGGGATCTTGGGCACGCACACACATGCGTCCGGTATGAGTTTAAGCCACCGGGTCCGGGACTCGAACTGCGGTCGACTACATGGGAGTGCAGCGACATAGCCATTACACTAACTGCGGGTCCCTCACCAGTGCTCTTTTCTACTTCACGAACCTCTATGATAACTACTTGCCTCAAGCGTCCCGAAGCCATCACTGCACATGTCTGCTTCCCCTCACTCGTACTTCGGTCACTGCCTTGAGTGCTCAGTATTCAGCCCTGAGCGAGCACAGAGCAGGCACCCAGGAAACAAAGACGGGTGGAGTGGGATTGTCCAGTCTGCACCCAAATCACAAGGAGCCAGGCCCCAGGGGAAGGGTCTCCTGTTATCACACACAGCCCCCTCAGATGACGTGCATGCTGGCCGCCTGCTCTCTGAAGTGCTTCGGTGCAGCTACTCCAGATAAAGTACTATCATAAAATGTTCAAGGAAGACCCAGGGGAAAAAGAAATCAGTGCTTACCGAATAAATAATTAAGACGCAAAACTAAAAAGTACGTTAAAAAAATTACTGGTGGCATGACAGCTTACCGCTCTTTAAAATGCATGACCCTGTACTCTGAAGTCCACGGTCCATCCTGCTCAGTGGCTTCATGTTATGTTCTGTCTAGAAAAGTCCCACAGTCAAGGCAACCTACAGTGTGTCCTTTGGTTCTTGCTGGAGATCTTCACAAACGAGGTTTCTGCTCAAACTTTGCCACCAAAAATAACAGAAGATTTCAGATTTCCACCTTATGCAGCTGAGCAGTCACAGAACTAACCTTAGTAGGGGTGGTATAAACTCATGCTTCCTTGCTCCCAGGAAACACCTGCTGAGTGAAACCACCTGCCAGTTCAGGATGCTTCCTGGTTAGACAGACAACTGTGGAGACATTGCGTTTATTTCTAGGGCATCTAACTTGCCCAGTATTCACTTTTCAGTAAGCTAACCTGCTTTGTTTCTGTGGTGCAGGGGAAATACAGACCCCCTCAAAGATTTCTTCAAAACAAAGCCATGCAAGGATTAGAGGGCCACGGGGCAGGATGAGATCTGAGTGCCAGGTGAAGCCAAGGGAGGTGTCGAGTCCACACCTACCACCGATCCTGCAAATGATGGGCTCAGATTTCTAGCCTGGCCTCTGCCCAGGTCCCAGACTTGAGGAGGACTGACCATGACCAAGACGGTAAGCAGGCATGCGCATCTGTCTTAGGTAAATCCCAAAACACTTGAAATACGAGTTTTTGGTGCTAGATGCAAATGAAGGCTCTTCAAGAAGCCTAGTGACAACTGGACAATAACATATTATTTTAGAAAGATATTTCAGGCAACAAAGGAGTTCCCCGAGATGACATCAGCATTGGGCAAGAGAAGCAGAAACCTGGGGGCCAACAGGTGGCACGGTAATTAAGGGGCTGGATGCCCCCATGGCCAACCACAGTCTGAGTCCTGGGTGTGACGGCTTGCTTTCTCACTTTCACTCTCTTTCTCTGTCTCTCTCTGGTGAATGTCCATGCCTGTTGCAAAATTAAGTAATAATAACAAATAAAATTAAATAAATAATTCTTTTTAAAAGAGAGAGAGAGAGAGGAAGAAACTGCCACTACTCCTATGGTGCCAAAACACGCTCTCTGAGTGCCAGGCCTCAAGGGAGGGTGGCACGTCTCTAGCCAGTTCTCTGCGCTCTAAGGCACGGGTCCCAGCTCTTCTTCCAAAGACGTCATTAAAACCCCCAATGCGGGGGCCAGCGGATGGCATAATAGTTACATCGCTGGACTCCCACATAGTCAACCATGGTTCTACATCGCTGGACTCCCACATAGTCAACCATGGTTCTACATCGCTGGACTCCCACATAGTCAACCATGGTTCTACATCGCTGGACTCCCACATAGTCAACCATGGTTC
>NW_006159496.1:742779-747054 GCF_000334495.1 Tupaia belangeri chinensis
ACCAGGTGCGTGTGCATGCATGCCCAAGATCTCGAGAGGAGAATGGAGGAGATGGGATTGTGGCGTGGCCATCCCCCCCGGGGGAGATTTCTCACTTTCTGTCTCTGCCTCTCTCTGATGAGCCCATGAGTCCAATAGCAAAACTCTCTCTTAAATTTTAAAAAAAGACTCAATTCATGACCTTGATCTTGGAAAAATTATCTTTCAAATAACTGCGTTAAGTAACCATCCATCGTCCCATTTCTTATCAAGCACATGAGGGCTTTTTATGAACACTGACAACAGTGCTGCCACACCGAGGGCACTCCAGGCACCAGGTGACATAGCAGGAAGGCCACAGGCTACGACTCTGTCCCCTGTGGGCTTCCCAGCTGCGGGAACGTGGCCTGGACGCCTGAATCCTGAGCATCTCCGCCGCTCGGTCCCACCCGCGGCAGCTGTAAAGTGGTGCTATTAGACCAGCTGCAGGGGCCTGGTGAAGGAGAAAATGAAATAAATAAAACCCGGCGCCCTGCCTGGTCCATCGGAAGCGTCTCCGACATTGTCCCCTTTCTCCTCTTCCCAAACAGCAGCTCACTCTTCCCTCTGCCCGTGTGTCCCTGGCATAGGGAACAGGACAATGTTGGCCTTGCTCTCTGGAGCAGTGAAATGGCCGGGGACATTCAGGAGCCTCCGGTCGAAGGCCCCGCCCCGTGGCACAGCCCTGCTGGCCTGCGGGCACCCGGGGCCACCACACTTACGCCCCCCAACCCTGCATCTGAATTGGGCCCAGTGCTCCCCGCTGCTGATGCCAGCCTGAGCACTTGGTGCCTGAGCCCGGGCCAGACTTCTGTGCTAAAGAGCTGGCCCACGTCGGAATCCACATCCCGAGGACATTCCAGATGAAGCAAACGGCAAAGAGGTGAGTCTGAATATCCACTCCCAAGGACCACAGTGGGTCTCCAGGCCCAGGACGCACCTTGGCGAGGCCTCGGGCGAGCACCCTGGAGCCCCGCAGCTCCCGCCCAGACAGCTCCTCCCTTTTCTCAGACCCGTGGTCCTCACTGTAGTCCTCTGAGGGACTCCACCTCGTGAGTCTTAACGGAGTCAGAAGGGCTAGAGAAGTTTCTCGGGCTTTGTGGCCTCTGCTGGAACAACTGGCTCTGCCAAGCGGTACCCGAGGGCAGCCGCAGACGGCACGTAAACAGATGAGCCTGCTCAGCCAGGCCCTGCTCTGAAACCTGGCCTGTGGCACAGCCTCCACCGTGCAGGAGGTAAATGCTATGCTGTGTCCACACCAAGCAGCCCGCCTGTATCTGAAACGGGCTCGGTGCAGGCACCAGACTCAGGGGCAGCTCAGTGGTGGCTGGAGTGGTGCAGGGAGGGAGTCCGAGGAGAACCTCTCACACAGGCTGAGCACGCCTGTCCCAGACTAAGGTTCTTTCCAGCTCTGTAATTCTGGGACTCTGAAAACTATGACTCAGTCTACTCAATTTCCATGAAAAATAAATTCTGAAGCCCTGAAAAACTGTGACTCTAAATAACCTGGCAGGGCAGTTCAGAAGCAGCACGCCGCTCCGCGAAGCTGGTGCCTCCGAGAGCCCCAGGCTCGTCTCCATGTAGTGCAGGGATGCACGCAAATGCCCGTGACCCTGCCAACGGCTGGCTGAGGCTGGGGGTGGATCGCGGTGGGAAGACCCTGCTGGGGTGTCTGCCTGTCTCCCTCACAGGAAATAAACAAGCAAACTTTTAAAAACCTGTGTAAGAAAAAAATCCACGCTTACTGTAAAACCTAAGTAGAACAAAACATGAAGGCGAAAGGAACAACTCCCTAGATCCCACCGACCCCAGATGACCAATGCGGACACCCTGGTGAAGCCATGTGCCATCCACCCAAGGATAAAAGCGACGTCACATACGACAAGGCCGCTGCCACAAGGCTACCCATGACAACCACTACGTGCCACCAACGAGCGATCGCTTGGAACTGGCACCTTCATCTTAGAAAAGGAAACCTGGATGCGGCTAAGGCCGAACTCCCTCATGCACACCGAGGGCTGGGCGCCAGGGCTGGGACCCCGGGGGACCACCTGAGAAACCCCCCTGCAGCTGCATGTCCTAGTGGACCAACGCCCAGTTTCCAGCCCGGGCGCCGTGGGCAGAGGTGCCTCGCCTCTCTGGTAAAGGGAGGCAGTGACGTGCTAGCTCACAGGACACTGTCGCAGCTTCCAGCCACCCACTGCCACCGCGGGCTCCAGCGAGGGTGAAGGTGAAGGCTGGAGCAAGACGCGGTGTTGGACTAACACAGCTGGAGAGGGAGAAAATCACACGAGAATGTATTTTACTCACAACATCAAAAAGATGAGAGTCTCACATCTCAGTAAACATTCTGTAATGTGCTCGTGTTGTGTTTTGTTTAGATTTTGCCTTGGGGTACACGCGCACTCACCAGAGAGAACGGGACAGACAGCGAGGGGGAAAGTGAGGCGTCGCCGCAGGGAATGGTCACACTGCGATCCCTCCTCCGTCCTCTGCTCGGGATTCTGTGCACGCACACACACACAAGCACCTGATGTGATTTTCAAGCCCCGGGTGCAGGGCTCAAACCGTGGTCTACCATATGGGAGTCCAGCATCTTAACCACCACGCTACCTGCTGGTCCTAATGTCCTTTTTTTAAAAAAATTGCCAGAGTGAAAGAGAGAGAGAGCAGGAGAAACTCCCCCAATGGGGCACGGTCAGTCGCAATCCCCTCTCCACTTCTCCATCGTGTTGGGATTTGGGATAGGCACACTTGCCCAGCATGTTTTTCAAGCTGCGGGGCCGGGACTTAAACTGCAGTCTGCCAGTGGGATCTGGCTCTCCCTAACCACCAGGCTATGGAGCCAGCACGCCTGTAACAGCTGTAAGCTACAAACTCAGTCGTGGGAGAAGGCAGGCCAGCACGGACAGTGAGGAGGGCAGCTGAGTGCAGTGCACGGTCCAGAGGGGCCCGGAGCCCCCGGCATGTCCCTTCCGAGCCCAGGCCGAGGAGAGCTGCTCTCCCAGAACACGCGGACCGAGTCCAAGGGCTCCTTGTACAGACGACGTTGAGGACGCATGCTGCAGAGCCTGCACTGGAGAGCCCTGGCCGCTGTGGCCTCCGGAGCTGATGGCCAGCCCACTCATCAGCACGCTCCGGGCGGCTCTGGCAGAGAGGAGTGCTCCGGCCACTCTGCAGTCCCTTTCCAGAACAGGAAATGACGGCTGTATCAGGTTATCCCTTGCGCTCCAAACCAAGCAACCACACGGGCCTCAAGCAGCCCCTGGGGCTGTGCCTACCTCACTGGGAAAAAGGAGCCACTCGGCTGAAAACGGGCAGTTTCCCCAGGGCCAGGGCAGGCACTGGAGCTCAGCTCTAGGCACATCCGTGTGCTCTGTGGGACATGGATCAGGCTTCCAGGGGGAGCCCACGCAGAGATGCAGAGGCGTCTCTATCCTATGAAGGACGTGTGAGCTGGTGCAAGCACGGCTCGTCCTCGCAATCCGGCAGGAGTCCAGGGAAGCAGGGTCGAGCCAGGATGGGCCTCAGGGACTACACCTCCTGGGGTGTTACTGCGCCTGGAGTCCTCAAGGCCCAGGCCGACACGCCTGAGGGGCCTGGGCTTCCTTCCCCACAGGAGAGTCCCGGCTGCGGTTCTGCAGAGTCGTGGGTGTGTGAAGGAGATGGCCCCAGGCGTCCTGGGCCCAGTGCAGTGCCCTGTGCCCCCACGGGCCTGGCAGTCCAGGTAGCGAGGCTCCACATGGGACAGCCAGAAAGACGTAAAGCTCAGAGCAGGAAGAGAACTTCACATCGGGACACGTCACATCTGTGTGCACTAACCACCAGTCGTCCTTTTACAGAGAACGCCGAGACGTGGGTGCGGCAAGGGAACAGAAAGGCATTCGGCAGATAAACACCAGGCGCCTTCGTCCCAGGCCACAGCCACAGGGGGCAGCTCAAGGCCTGCTGAGTCCCCCAGGAGACACAAAAACTGGGAGCGGCAGTCTGAATCTGAGCCATTGTAGTGGAATTAAGAGGGCGAACATTGGATCCAATCGTGGTCGAAAAGTCGGGCTTCTGGGAGGAAATTAAAATCATTCTGGGCACGTGTTCCCCAAATCCCAGGAGGAGAATGGAGAAGGGGTTGCAGCATGGCCATTCCGCCTGGGGGGGGTTTCACTTTCCCTCTCTCTCTGTCTCTCTCTGACGAGTGCATATGCCTTATGGCAAAAACCTAAAAAAAAAAAAAAAAAAAAAAAAAAAAAAAAACAAACA
>NW_006159496.1:747528-757817 GCF_000334495.1 Tupaia belangeri chinensis
TAGCAAAATAAGGGACACGAGAGAAACCCTCTTGGTAGAGAACATAAATATTTCATGGCATGCAATGTATTCTTAGTTACAAAAAAAAAAAAAAAAAAAAAAAAAAAAAAAAAAAAAAAAAAAAAAAAAAGAAGGAAAAGAAAAGAATTGCGGTCTTCAGGGCAGGTCCCCAGTGACTGACTGTGGGGCGGGGGTGTTACAGGACAGGGATGGGACCAGGACAGAGACAAACGGAGGGACACAGAAGTGAGCACTCCTGTCCTCTCACAACGTGACACCCACATGGCCTTGGGACCCACCGGCAGGCAGACCACCAGGGTGGCACCTGGACCCTGGACTCTGTACCATGAGCTGAATACACTGCCCAGTTTCAGGTGTCGTTTCTTAGCAACAGAATGGACTAGAACACCGGTCTGGCTGAGGAGTCCTGGAAGTGCAGCAGGGCATGTCAGGAGTGACACTACTTCATTGGTTTCCAAAGGCTGTTCTGGAGGATTTTAAGAAACACAGCTGCCCACTAAGAAGACAGAGGCGCTTTTCAGGCCTAGTTTCGATCATGACGTTAATGCGACAGCGCAGTCGGGACGCCCTCTCACGAGGCAGCTGGGCACCGTCACGACAGACCCGAACGAAGGGCCCGCGTCCAGAGCGGGAGGGCTCCAGGCTGAGCGGCCACAAGCCGGCGGTGAGACAGACAGACGCCCATTTTGGCTGGAGGACGAAACCAGACAGGTCATTACAGAGCGCTAGGAAAAGTCTGACTTAAAGTATTTAATCGCCAAATCCTGCCAGAGCACTTACCGGTGACCAGGACCTGCTTGCTTCACTTCAACAGCCTTACTGATAAATGTAGAGCCTTAACCGAGACATCTAGAACAATTTCCCCTTCATTCTAACAGTAATCGGGGAAAATCTAACGGGGAGGTGGGTTTTCAGGGCAGAGGTGGCAAGTCCAACTCCCAGCGTGGAAACGGCACCAGAGCCCAAACAAGAGCCATCAGAGGGGCCGTCCCTCTCACCATGCCTGACCGCAGGGACCGGCCTCCCCACCAGCCTGGCTGTCGTCAGGACCACGAGGAACACAGCTAACTGCGGACAGGCACAGCCGCGGGGTCTGCTCATGCTTTTAGACCCTCGGCGTCTTCCCTGATGGAGACGGTAACCATCATAACACAGTGACGTCGGAACAGCTCGACCTGGACTTGGGCTCAGAGACGTTTAATGACCAAGACAAGCACAGGTTTCCAAGCCCACGCCCCCACGTCCAGGTCAGTGCTTGCCTGGACGGCATTGCCAGCTCTCTCGTGAGCACAGCCATGTGCACGGGCACCACATGATCAGGGGCCCCATCCTCCACCACGGGGAGGCATCCGCGCAGCCACAAGCCAAATCACAAGTCATCTCTCCTGAACTGGGAACCTCCTCCCTCCCTGGAAGGCCTGAAGTCGTCGACCTTCCTGTTCACCCCACCCCTCATGGCTAGGCCTGATGGGAGGAGATAGCCTAACGCTCTGAGGTCACCTGCCAAACCGCCGGAATTGAAGTGAGGACAGGAATGTCATTTCCCCGCAGCCAGACCCTCCGGCAGACGGTGACAACATGTGGTTCCGATCCCTCAGGAAGGCTTTGAACCGGCAGCCCAGGGATGAGATGTCTGCCCGTCAGAGTCCTCATGCTGCTGTGACTCCCCAGAACAGACACCCGAGGCAGAACAATGGGGCACTCCGGCGTAACGAAGTCCCACGGAGGCTGCAGAACAGGCTTCGCTCCCAGCTGCATGCTCGGGATCTCCTCGTGATGCGTTCAGTGAACGTTTCCGTACTGGATCCAGGAGGCTGAGACAAGTCCTGCTGTCCCCTCCCACAGTGGGACAACGGGTCCGAAGGCCACGCGGTGTCGCACAGCGAGAGAACAGGAGTGCATGCTCTGTGTCCGCCCCATGGACAGACACAAGGATAAGCAAACGGCTCCTCTCCTCAGAAGGCAGCGGACAAGCGGGGACTCGGCCCCTGAACCACGCAGACAGCGACAGCCATCGGGGAGACCCAGAGCAGAGCAGGAGGAAGGAAACGACTCCGACAGCGGCTCTCCTGGTGGGGCTAGCACCACGACCACCACCGCCCTCCAGGCTACCGACCCGCAAGTCCCCCAGCGTTCTTACACCAGCACGGGCCCAGGATTGGAGAGCGCTCACGCTCACGGCTCAAGTCTCGCTCTGGCTGCGCCCTGAGACGTCGTTTGGCTCACATCTCCTGGCTGTCATCTCTCTTAGGGAGCTAAATAAACGGCAGCCATGTGTTGGTCTAACGATGCCATGTCACCCCCATTTTTCAGCACGGCCTACACCAATTCTAGGGCAGAGTGGAAGAGTACAGTCTCCTACGCCGAGAACCACCTCCTGAGCTTCAGGCCAGCCTGCGAGGCCAGACGGCGGACGGCAGGTGCTTGGTGTCACCCTTCCTGTTACAGGAGGAAGCACAACAATGTTCCTTTTTAAAGCAGTAAGCGGCGGCATCACTTACAGCTAAAAACCAGTCTTTTGAAACCATAATGAGGGGATATGTAACTCTACAGTTAAATACAGGTACAATTTTATACGTACAGCGTTAGCATATGTCATGAAAAACTGGAGCCAGGTGCCGGAACTTCGGTGGTCACCAGTAAGACGTAAACCAGGAAGGGCTGGACGGTGCTGGAGCACAACACAACAGACAGTGGGCACAGGGGAGGGCACTGGGTCCCGCCCCACGACACAGTGGCCACGCACACATGCCGTCATTCAGGCTGGCTGAGACTGGGGGGCCCCACCATGAAAGACCCTGCTGGGCATACTGCTCCCTGTCTCCACCTCTCCTCCTCGTGGGAGAAAGAAACTTTAAAAGCAGATGAAGAGGGCTAGCCCTGTATCCCAGTGGTTAAGGAAGCCAGATCCCACATGGTAGAAGATGCAGTTTGAATCCTGGACCCAGCTAAGCCCATGTGCATGCATGCCCAAAGCCCCAACAGGGTGGAGAAATGAAGAAGGGACCGTGGCATGACTGCCCCCTCAGGGGTGCTTCTCCTCCCTCTCCCTCTCTGCCTCTGTCTCTCTGGTGGGTACACACACCATCTGGCAATTAAAAAAAGAAAAAAAAAAGATGAAGGAAAAGAAAAAAGACGCTCCATATTGCTTTGAAGAACTTAAGGTCTTTCTCTTCTATTCTCTCAGTCTTTCTGCTCAAGACTTTGCCCCTTCACTCCCTGTCTCTTCTCACAAAACAGTCTTACTACGCTCAAGCAGTCTTCCCAAATAACCTGTGCTCACTGAGCCCACTGGACCCAGCACGGAGGCGCGGTGTGGGAGAGCTGCACCAGTGCAGACAGCATCGGCCTCACAGAGACGTGTCCTCACCCTTCAGCACTGAGGCCTGAGGGTGCTGACAACCAGAGGGAGGCATGCGGCCTTGAGCCTGGCCCACCACTCAGCCCTGCCCCTGCCAGTCTTCACTCTGGTTCCCGCACTGGTGCAGCTTAGGGGGAGTCTGCAGCACGACCAGGAGGCAGAAGAAAGAGAAAGTGAACACCTAACGGTGGGAGAAAAGGAAAGGGAGAGAGACCTAAAATTAGATGACAAAACAGAAACCTGGGGACCAGCAGTTAGCATAATGGCTATGTCACTGGACTCCCACATAGTCGACTGCGGTTCGAGTCCCAGACCCGGTGGCTTAAAACTCACGCCGGGCGCGTGTGCGTGCATGCCCAAGATCCCAAAAGGAGAATGGAGGAGAAGGGATTGCAGCGTGGCCATCCCCCTGGGGGGTGATTTCTCGCTTTCTGTCTCTGTCTCTCTCTGGCTAGCTGGCGAGCACACGCACCCTAACAACTGCCGGCCAGCAGGTGGAGTAGAGGCTAAGGTCTTGGACTCCCACACGGTTCGAGTCCCAGCAACTTGAAAAGCACACTGCACGTGTGCACGCATGCCCAAAGTCCCGTGAGGGGAATGGAGGAAATGGGACTGCAGCGTGGCCGTCTCCCTGGGGGTGATTTTGCACCTCCCCTCGTTCTCTGCCTCTATTGGTCTCTCTCCACTGAGTGCATGCACCCTGTGGCAAAACTCTAAAAAGGAAAGGAAGAGACCTGGCAGCTGTCCGTCCCTGAGTGGCACGGCCGCACATGGGAGCCCAGCTGGGACAGCGGAGGACACCTGCTGTCTGCATCAGGTCCCAGGGAGGCTGAGGTGTACTTGGCCCCACGTGATGATGGGACCCCTGCTGCGTGGGGCTTCTCCTGTTCTGAGCGAGAGACTCTGAGTGAGGTGCATCAGGGCAGCAACGGGCCTCCCAGACTTGGCGTTGCTGGCCGTGAGGCCCCTGCCCAGGGAGCCCCGGTCCACCTGCAAGCAGTGCAGCGTCCGCAGTGGCGGCTTCAAGGCAGGTCGTGGGATTGTGGCAGGGCCAGGAGGTCAATATTCTAGCCCTCATGGGCCACGTGGTGCTGACACAACTGCCCACTGCGTAGACGGCGTGAGCGGGTGTGGGGCAGCCCAGCTACACGGGCTGTGCTGCCGGCCCCGGTGTCAGGCTCTTCCTTATGGCCCTACCACCGGACTCGTTCTCCTAGCAGGGGAGTGGGCACCTCGGAACGCACCGTCCTTTCTCCAACTCAGGTGAGCACGGCTGGTTGACAGTGTTTCCCGTCTGAGGCAGAAGGAGGACGGAGGTGAGCAGAAGTGCGGGCAGAGCCCCGGGTCACTGGCCACGCGAGCAGTGACTCCTTCCTCCAGAGGAAACGAGGCCTTCCGTTTGGGAGATCTGGATCCACAGCGAGGAGTGGGGAAATCCAGGAACAACCAGCCTACGAGCGAGAACCCACATTCTATCAAGGCCCACTGCCAACCACAGTGGGGAGGGATTCCAGAAAGGGGCCTGGCCGTCCTCACTTTATTCCAATGAAGACGATGACTAAGAGGCTTTCAGAGGAAAGCAATGGCAGCCTCCCTGCTGTGCTTATCAGCGATGGTCCAGCTGGGTGTCTTGGTCACTGTCAGTAAACCCTCTGGAGACCTTAAGGGACCTTGCAGACTCGAGAAACAGGAAGGAGGGAAGAAGCCAGGAATCTCCGTCCTGGCATACAGGGGCGGTAGCAAGCTCTCCCAGCTTGCCAGGGCCGACTGTTAAATTTCAGAGGCTTTGCAAGCCTGCTGACAGCAGGTTAGGAGCTTGAAAGCGATGATGGAGCATATCACTCTGGGGACTGCTAAGAAGTTTAGGTAGCTAGAGGTTGCATGGAGGGGATGGGCATTTCATGAGACCACAGGTTCACAGAGGTCTCGTGATACACGTCAGGGGCCAATAACATCATCTCTTAAAGCGGTAAGTCCTTGGCATCGCTTACAGCTAAAAACTCATCTTTCACAACCCATATATGGGGGACGTATAATTCTATGTTAAGCTAAGGGTAGGTTTGTACTTAAGCTTTATAATTACACACAGGCTGGATGCCAGGACTCAAGCAATTACCAGCGAGAGGAAGAAAAAGGAAGCAAGCCCCGTCAAGGGCAAATGCCGCGAATCGGTGCTCGGAGATGCGGTCTAGACACGTACAGCAGCATCGCTACCTGGGAGTCCTCGGGAAGGCCCAGAGCCAGTGCTACCTGGTGGGAGACAGCCGGACAGTACACAGAAAAACATAAAATAAAATTTAAGATGCTGAAAGGGGGAGCAGGAGAGCTGCCCCAGACCAAAACTTCCTTGGGGATTTAACACCGGCAGGACAAGAGTGGGCCCGCAGCCTCACCGTCAGTGGTGTCCGCTTTACAGGGAATACATAAACTTGAAGGGCATCTAGATAATCGAGGCAACTAATAAACACGGTCTATCACACCAAGCAAATGGAAGTCCCAGGAAGGGTGCCGAGGAAGGGGAAGACATCGAGAAGGAAAAACATATCCAGATCACAAGACTAAACTCGGTCTCGGGCCATCCACCAGACGCTGAGTGCATTCTTTCGCTCATACTTGGCCCGACCACAAATAGTTGGCAACGGCCCAGAGGAAGCGTGGAGAACACACTGCACGCAGGCTGAGCCGCTCCGAGCCTGCGCCGAGCTGCGCCACAGTGGGCCGGCATCAGGTACTCACGCTGGAGCCACAAGACTCCCAGCCGGCGAACCCCAGCTCCTAGGGAATCCACTGAGACCCCCAGTGTGCCTGCTGACGGCCCTGAACTGCCCACTGACCCTTCTTCTTGTCAACACGATAACCACCGGCTTCACCAGAGAAGAAAGCACAGACAGCGGCCTGCAGTCGACACGTCGCACACCAAAAACGCTCGTGTGCGCCCGGGCTGCTCACTGCTCCAGTCCGGTCTGCAAGGGCTCGGCGCTCCAGCTCCCTGGAACTGCCTGGCTGGGCCCTGCAATCCGCAGGAGAAGCCGCCAAGGTAAAGGAAGGCTTGTTGCTGTCGCTTGAACCCCGGCCTCCTATTCAGCAGGGCCAGCACATCACACCTGGCTGTCACTATAAATACTCGAGGGCTTTCTCTCCAAATCAAAGTGGCCTCTCAGTCAAAGAGACTGTGGGGCTGTGAGACTGTGACGATGGCAGCTGTCTTCAAAGGCAGCAGGCAGGGGCTCTACGCCTGGGCCCCGCGAAGGGAGAGCGGCTTCTCTGGTTACCGTCTGTCATCTCTGACCTGCAGGTGGAGATGAAAAAGAGCAGGTCTTCTTACTGTAAAAGGCTGGGGAAGCCTTGAGAGGGAAAAACGAGAGCCTCTGGCCTCGTGAGCACTTACGCATGAGAGCCCCCTCTGCAGCGCTGTCGTGGGCACCAGCCCTCGCAAGGATCTTTACGGTTCTGCGGAAAGGCTGCAGGCTCGCCCGGCTTCGTGGAAGGAAGTGGTGGCCGAGCTCAGGGACGGGGACGAGCGATGGAGGTGCTGCGCTAATGCAGCTGGGCTCTCCGCGGGGAGAGGGGGGCAGCTCTGGGCTGAGGAGCCTCCAAAGCCATTGCCACGAAAGAGCAGCAGGAACCCTGGGGCCGTGCCCTGCCAACGCCCACCCTGTGACTTGAGGAAGCCTCCGTCTCCCGACACGTGTGTGGCAGGCCACGCCCATCACAGTCCTGTCTCGGCATCAGCAGCTCTGAGAGCCCCAGCAAAGCCCACCACCTCGGGCCACCTCTGCCTGCCCGTCGTAAAGCAGAGTCCAGCTCGGTGTGGGCAGCACAGAGGGCTTGCCTGGGGCCAGCCCAGAACTAGGACGTCCCCTGGGCTGGAGGAGGTCCATGACGTGAATGCATTTCCTGTTCCCTAAAATGCGGAGCCTGGGCCCAGCCTCTGAGGCACAGCCATAGCGTGCCAGACTACAGGGCTGGAAGCCACATGTCGACCGTGGTCTGAGTCCTTGACCCACTCCCCAAAACATGCTGGGTGTGTGTGCAGGCACCCAGGGTCCTGGTGGGCTGGAGGACTGGGGGAAGGGATCATGGCATGGCCAGGGCCTGTGGAGGGTGCTAATCTCTCCTCCCACTCACTCGTACAAACACGTTCTATCGTGAGCAGGGAAAATGGTGACTCTGCATCAACAGCCCACGAGTGACACAGCAGACCTGCCAAGGAAAACAGCGTGGGACGGGACCCCTGCTCGGCAGGCCTCCTGAGGCTCCGCAGGAGCAGCGTGGCCCCTGGCCCCCACAAATGCTCTGCAAGGGCCTTCCGACATGAGTGGTAAAGTTACCTGTTACCTCCCGAACAACCACGGACAAGCCCAGATGGATGACAGTGGGAACTGCGCATGGCGCCCCACGAGCCAAAAGCACTATCCTGGTGGTGAAAACCTGCGGCATCTCAGGACCACCTGGGCCATCTCACCACCCACGGGTGCTGCAAGGCAGGAGGACACCGGCCTGGGATTCGCAAACCCGAGTTTCAGTCTGTCCGACAACCAGATGAGCCCAAGAAAGTCCCACAGAAGCCCGTTTCCCTCACTCACTCATGAAGGCCAGTGGATGACCTCTAAGGAGATTTCGGGTCCAGACGAAGTCTAGACAGTCTGGAAATGTGGATAATGCCTTATGTTTGCAAGGTGAAAATACCCGCTATCTTTGAGGCAACATTGTACATATGCTCCTTTTTATGATTTTGTGGACTGCGGGTGGGATAGGAGTGTTTAGAACAGTGAGATTTTTAACGAACCGCGTCCAAGGCACAGACCCACAGCATATCCCATCCGCTAGCAGAGGTAACACTGGGGTACCGCGGTCGAGAGACTGCAGCCCAGCCCTCGGGGTGTCCTGGGGCACTATGAACACTACCTGTTCACCAGGAGGCCCCGGGGCCTTCCCAGGGTCAGAAGGTGCAAAGGCCGGGTGCAGAATGAGCTGGGGTGCTCCGAAGCTGGTATGCTTGGGGAAGCCTCGGACTGGTGTTACCTTCTTTGGTGGCCTTCAAATAGGGACAGGACTTGAACTGCAAAGGCCGTGACTGCCCCTCCGCCCCGAGCGGTACGTCAGAGGCTGCCCCTGCACTCAGCTAAGCAACGGCCCGCACGTCCACCTCCACCACCTCCTGCGTGGTATTCACGAAGTGTGTTCACTCGTTTCTTCCATGACAGAGACAGAGAGACGGACCCCCGACAGGGCCTCAACTCCGTGCCCTGCCCACTCATAGACAGTGCTCCAGCCCAGAGTGCTCAGGGAGTCTCCAGACACGAACCCAGAGCACTGTGACTTACCACCGCACCACCGGACCCCCACGTCACTTCTAAAAACTTAAAATTCATCCCTTAAGGGGCGAACAGTAGTGCAGGGGTTAAGGTGCTAGATCCCACACGGTCAGCCACGCAGTTCAGGTCCGGTTTGAACATCATTCTGGGTGTGTGTGTGTGTGTGTGTGCGTGTGTCCAAAATCCCGAGAACAGAATGGAGCAGAAGGGATTACGGCACAGCTGTCCCATCGGGGGTGAGTCTTCACTTTCCCTCTCTACCTTTCTCTCTCTCTCAGGGGAAAACAAGAAAAATATCCCTAGTGCTGCCTCTGCCTTGAATATCTGCCACTCAAAGGTGCAGAAACAAACACCGGAAAGGGTACTTCCTTCCTGCCAGAGCACCGCTGCGAGAGGACACACCGACAGCCCAGCGTGGGCAGACGAGCACCCAAGAACACCCAGGCTTAAGAGAGGCCCGGAGCTCAGGAGGCACGAGGCAGAGGGGCTGAGGCAGCAGCTCGGCCTCCTCACCTCCCACTGGGCACCCCCTCATGCCCAGAGCACAGTCCGCAGGTCCCCATTTGCGATGTGGGCTGCCAATTAGAGGGTGCAGAAATTGGGAGGGCAGCACCGCTCCTCGGGGCCCGGAGTGAGCCGCGTCACCAAGTAAACCCTAACCGAGCCCAGAGCGGGTGCTGCGTAGGCACTGCAGTGTGAGGAAGGCGTCTGAGCAAGCAGGTGGAACAGCTGTGGTGCTGTGAGAGGCGACGGCTCCTCGCCCGCCCTCCCCTCCTGCTGTCCTTGCGCACCGGCACGTGAGCCGCTGGACACACCGACAGGGCGCACTTGTTCTCGACACCCTGCCGGAGGTCCCAGGGGGACGATGCTAGCACTCGGGACGGAGGTACGGGCAGATGTGGCCTGAAATGAATCATAAACAGCCACAACGTGTCGTCAAAGCCAACCCCAACCTCAGAACTCTACCGTCACTCACCGCAGGTGCCACAAAGTTGTGGTGCAGGGCTCAGGGAGGACCCAGGACCACGGGCATCGGCCGGCGCTCTGAGTGTGAGCGTCTACGCTCGCACAGCCCTCCGCCACCCCAGGGAGAGGCCGGAGCCCAGCTTCCATGAAGCGCCCAGGAGCACAGTCCGTCCTCGGCCATGAGGCGCACAGGGAACCCAAGCTACCTGTCCGCCAGCGTTTGCCCTGCGACTTAGACAGGCGTCTTCGTGGAGGGCCGGCCGCCCTCAAAGGCACCGCGATGAGTCCTACACCGGAAGATACCCGGGTAATCCAGAGCCACGGCCGAGGGTCTCCGTGAGGCAAGCTGGCGGCACTACGGGTTATGGCCACCCAGGGGGCTAGCTGGCGTGGTGTGTTCAATGCCATCTTCAAGACGGCGAGAGCACCACGGCCCGGTGGTGGGGCGATGGCTTCCACGACACACAGGCTCTGAGACCAAGCCCTGGCTGCACAGGCCCTGTCCCACGCTGGCCGGCACGCCGACAGGGCCCCATGCTGGCTGGGACACTAATAGAGTCCCACACTGGCTGGGACGCCGGCAGGGCCCCATGCTGGCTGGGACACTAATAGAGTTCCACACT
>NW_006159496.1:758145-775746 GCF_000334495.1 Tupaia belangeri chinensis
AAGACTCATCTGGAAGCCACGAGGGCTGGGGCATGCTGGGAGCCGTGGCTCACTACTGCCTCCAGCAGGCTCTGGCACGCCCGACACGCTGATTATAATTGAGAGGCCTGGTTTCCCACCGGGAGGAGGCCAAACTGACTGAAGGGGACTTAGAGGCCACGCCCCTCAGAAGGGCTGGGGGTCCCACCCAAGGTGCTCACCAGCAGTGTCTCTGCCTCAGCCCTGGGGACGAACACAGTGGCCGGCAGCAGGGGGACGGGAGGAGCCTGTGTGTACACCTGCACCACTGGCTACTAACTCCCCCAGGCCCTCCTCGACAGTGCCACCACTGCCCTATGCTGGGAGAGCGGGGGCTCCCTTCCCTGGTCCCCTACACTTCCCAGGGTCATCCAATCTGGTCACCTGGGTAAGGACAGAATGACGGAAAGCCCTGCCCGGGTCCCAGGCTCACCAGACCCCACACAGGACATGTGGAACCCTGCCGAGGCAGAAGCTCTGGAACACGTGAGGTCCGAGCGCGATGGCCCGCAGCACCTGACACTCACACGGCAGGTGGGGGCAGGCCTGCGCCCAGGGCGGGCACGACGGGCTGCCCCACACCTGCCTGTGGTTTAACGCTCTGCAGTCGCATGGTGATGTTCGTAAGAATTTGGGGCTGGGGCCGGCAGGAGCCGTGGTGGTTAAAGGCGCTGGACTCCCACATGGCCGACAGCAGTTCACCCGACCTGGTGACTCGCTTTCTCACTTTCCTTCTCGCTCTCTCTGATCAAACAGGAAAATAATAATAATAAATAAGTTAAATAAAATGATTTTTTTTAAAGGATAAAAGAAAGAATTTCGATCCTGCGTTGCATTTCGCACTGGGTCCTGCAAACGCAGCAGGTCCCCACGGCCAGCGTCCCGAGTGCTGCGGGGCTGCGGGGAGGACGGACGGGCAGGCCTGAAGGGAAGTCCGCTCAGGATCTGACCTACAAAGGCTGGGGCTCAAGGTGGCCATGAGCCAGGAAGCACGAGAACCGACTCGGGACAAAACCAGACAGAAGCACTTCCCCTGCAGGACCGCGTCCACGTCCACGCCTGCTGTCAGAGATACAGGGTCAGGGCGCCCTCCTCGCCCTCCTGTCTGAGGTGACGAGCTCAGTGCCGCAGCGGCTCCCATGCACGCAGCACCTGCGAGGCCGGCCTCGCGCCCAGGTGAGGCCGCCACCAGACACAGCACACCGGCCGAGTCCAGCGCTTCATGTATGACCGCGACACTCCTCCCGGGATGGCAGTGAGACGCCTGCGGTTCACACCTGCCGACTTCCTCCTCACAGTGCCCCTGCCCACGTTTCCAGCAAGATCGGCATGAATCACCTTTCCAAATCTCCACAGAAGTACAAATGTAAAAGGCCCTCAAAGGATGGACAGCGAAGGTACAACGCCGGCCTGTTCTCAGCGTCGGCCACGCCCCCAGTGCCCGCAACATGCGGGACAAGGAGGGAGCGTGTGCAGGGTGGGGCTGGCACCGTGGTGCAGGCCTTAGGCAGCACCCACCTCTGGACTGAAGGGCTGCCCAGGCTCGGTCCACTCTACTCGGAACACGTTTTTTTCTGTTTTCCATTGGCCAGAATGCACACAAGCTTGCCAGAGAGGCAGAGAAAGGAAGAGGGAAAAACCCCTGGGGCATGGTTATCCACAATCTGTTTCCTCCGTCTCTCTACCCTGTCAGGACTTGGGGCACGCACAGGCACCCCGCCTGTTTTTCAAGGTGTCAGGTCCAGGATTTGAACCCCAGTCAGCCATTTGGAACCTGGCTCCCTTAACCAGTGGGCCACAGGACCAGCCTGCGCAATACGTTTTGTGACAAATCTGCACAATGACACGTCTGTAGGTGGAGGTCCATTTCTGCCCAGAACACACTTCCAAGTTTGCAAGCTAGGGACCTCTGATATTCTCTGTGAGCTGATGCGACCCCAGCAGCAGGCAGCCCTGAGGGAGATGGCTGGCACCCAACACTAGGCTCAGGAGGGACACCAGGTGACACCCAGCTCCACCTTCATCTGTGCCCACGCCAGCTGGAACTTCTTAGTTGAATTTCCAATGACAAGCTGGGTCAGCCACTCTTGAAACCCTAAGATGCTAACTCTTTATTAAATAATGCCACTTAAAGAGAATGATAATCCCTACAGTCTTAAAATACAAATCTGATAATGCACAATGTAAATAAGAAAAGGCAAAAATCCAATTTTCATGCAGTGAACTTTCAAATGCTCTGTTGTTTCCAGTACATTAGCTTCTGTTCTGAGCGCGTCAGATCCCAGAGCAAGGCCCGTAGACGCTCGCCTTCACTGGAGGGGCGAGTCCAGATCACTCACTCACCGGCCGCCAGCTAACAGTACCTACACCGACCTGCCAACGCACTGGGAAACGCACCCCGCCCGCCCGCATCCCCCAGATCCGCGAAGACATGACACAGTGACGACCCAGCTCCCCGTACTAGCGGTGCCCTGCCACCCAGGAACACAGGCAGCATGGCAGGTGACAGTCTGTAATCACTTCTCCTGGGAAGGAGTGGAAGTACAGACACTGCATTCACTCCCTCCAGAACAGGCCGGGGAAACACTGGACTCCGTGTCCATCAAGCCACTGCAAACAGACTGCTGACGAGTCTTGTCAGAGAGGTAATAACTTCCCATTGGGAAATGAAAATAATCAGCTGGGTATGAAAAATATGCTCATTCTG
Source organism: Tupaia belangeri chinensis (assembly GCF_000334495.1). Taxonomy (NCBI): domain Eukaryota; kingdom Metazoa; phylum Chordata; class Mammalia; order Scandentia; family Tupaiidae; genus Tupaia; species Tupaia belangeri. Next base: position 760,871 of record NW_006159496.1, read on the forward strand.
GATTTCAGACCAATTTCTCAGCATGCACTTTATAAGCCCTCCAGGCTGTTATTACATTAAGTTCAAACCAAAAATTCCTGCCGTCATCTGCAGATTCCACCATGGTGACAATCCAGAAATCGGAGGGACCGTGGCGTGCTGCCTGTGAGCCTCTGACATGTGGTACGCGAGCAGGCAGGAGTCTAGCAGAGTCGTCCAAGGGCCCAGCCAGACTCTGCTATGCTATCGGAAGGGCTCTGATCTGCCAGAGCTGACCTGTCCCGTGTGACAGCACCCAGCGGGCTTCATGGGAAAGGGGGTGTCCAGCTGGGGAGTCAGGATGCAGGAATGGAACCATGCCAGGCCTCAGCCTTGGCGTGCACAAAATGATGCAAAACGCATGTTAGTACATTTTCTGTAATGACTATAAGAAGACAGAATAATATTTCGGATTCAGCAAGTTAAATAAAAAATACTGTTGGGACTGATTTCACCTAGGCCAGGAGCAGCATGGCGGTTTCACAGCTAGAGTCCACACAGCCAACTCAACTCTGAGTCCTGGACCTGGTGGCTTAAAAAACACATCGGGGGGACCAGCAGTTAGCGTAATGGCTATGTCGCTGGACTCCCACGCAGTCAACCGCGGTTCGCGTCCTGGACCTGGAGGCTTAAAACTCACGCCGGGCGCGTGTGCGTGCGTGCCCAGGATCCTGAGAGGAGAATGGAGGAGAAGGGATTGCGGCGTGGCCATCCCCCCTGGGGGGTGATTTCTCGCTTTCTGTCTCTCTGTCTCTCTCTGTCTGTCTGGCGAGCAAGCACACGCGCCCTATGGCAAAAAACTCTCAAAACACACACACACACACACACACACACACACACCGGGGGCTAGCAGGTGGTATAGTGGTTAACGCACTGGACTCTCCCACATGGCCAACTACAGTTCAAGTCCCAGACCCGGCAGCTTGAGTGTGTGTGTGTGTTTGTGTGTGTGTGTGTGCCCAAAATCCCGGTGGAGAATGGAGCAAAAGGACTGCAACGCGGCCATCCCCCTGCAGGAAGAGTTCTCACTTTCTCTCTCTTCCTGTCTCTCTGTTTCTTTCAGGCAAGCACATGCACCCTACGGAAAAACCAAACCAAACCAAACAAAAACATACCAAGCATGTATGCATGCATGCCAAAAACCCAACAGGCAAGTGGAAAAGCGACTGCGGTGTGACCATCCCCATGGAGGAGCTTTCTCACTCCCACCCCCTTCTCACTCCCTCCCACCCACACCCCTGCCTCTGGTGAGCACACTCACACTATAGAACATTAAAAAAAAAAAAAAAGATTTCATCTGTTCCTTTTGCAAGGTACGTTTTAAATTACATACGTGGATCAAATTCTATCCCTACTGGATGATGGCACTGTAAAGGGTAAAATGAAGAATTCAGACCACTGCAGGACGGTTTGTTTGAACACCTGTTAAACCTCTAGCTTTCTGTAAATGTTTCTGAGTCGGTAAGCTCAGATTTCCAGGGAGGAGAAACTTCTGTGTTTGCTCCATCTCCATGGCCACAGACGCAGAGAACCACACACCTGGCTGGTTTCAACACTCGGTCCTGAGGGAAGGAGGCCCAGAGGGCAGAGGCCCGCACCTACGAAGACAGCCTCGAGCGGAAAGGCCGTCCCGGGCCGCGTGCACGTATTTTCCAGAATGTTCACTGCCCTCTATGCGTGGAGAACCCCTCAGACATAAGCAGGAACCCAAGGACCGACCCTAGATACAGGGCAAGCCACACCCCGTGGGCCTCCGCGACGAGGCAACGTGGCCCGCGAAGCCTCCACACGTTGGCCTCCAGCAAAGCCGCCTTCCTCTCCCGCCTTGCCTCAGCACCCTGCAGAGCTCTGCCTAGCGGCTCCTGTTCCCGCCAGGCAGGCCCCCCGCGGGCACCTACTTCTTTGTTTACACAGCACCAGCCGCTGTCATCCCCCAGGCCCGGCAGCCTGGTAAGGAGGGATAACGTGAGCTCTGCTTGGGCCAGCTCTGAGGCAGGCACACCGTGCTGCTGGGAAGACGCCGGATCCCACATGGCGACTGTAGTTCGAATCCCCACTGTGGTCAGCCTGAAACCCATCAGACACGTGTGTGACAACCCAGGATGCGACGGGTGGGGACTGGTGGAAAGGGCTATGACGCATGACCAGACCGGTGGAGGTTCACTCTCTCACACACTCTGTCGTGAATGGAGAGAAAAAAAACATTTTTGGAGCGGTTTTTGCTATAGGGCACGTGTGCTCACCAGAAAGACTGAGAGACAGAAAGTGGAAAATCATCCCCCAGGGGGGATGGCCACGCTGCAATCCCTTCTCCTCCATTCTCCTCTCGGGATCTTGGGCACGCACGCACACGCACCCAGCGTGAGTTTTAAGCCACCGGGTCCGGGACGCGAACCACGGTAGACTACATGGGAGTCCAGCGACATAGCCATTACGCTAACTGCTGGTCCCAAGAAAAACAATTTTAATGTGAGCTTTGAAGGGGTCAGAACTGGATTCTAACTCCAGCTTGCACCCCAGTTTCCTGCTCTGTGAAACGGGGTTCACAGCACCGATCCCACAGAAATGTGGAACCAGATGCAAAAGCCGGAGTCAGCTCTGCCTCTGAACCTAGCTCCCTGCCTCGACATCTCTGAGCCTCGCTTTTCTCATCTGCAAGATGGGGGTAATCTTAGTACCCATTTGTACCTATTTCACTGAGTAACAAAAAAAAAAAAAAAAAAACACTTTGAATTTCTTGTTTCTGTAACAAACTGTTTTTCTAAAGATTTGTTGTGAAGGGAATTAATGACCAGAACAGTGCCAGGCTCATACATAAAATGACTTCCACTGCCACCAGGTTAAAGACTGCGATCCCTAGCATGGTCTTTGCCCCGCCTGCTTCGGCTGCATCCCCAGCCCCACAGTTCCTCAGGCCCCACCGCCTCCTTCTGGTCTCTCGCTCGCCCCCGACGACTTAGCCTCCACGCCTGCTGTCCCCTCTGCTGGGACACTCTTCCTCCCTCTTCGTCCTGCCAGGCCCCACTCACCACCCGGCTCGGTGGTGGCAGGGACAGACTCCGGTGCCGGCACGTTCCCCAGGACTCGGACATGCAGCCGAGGTCAAGAACTGCCGGGTTAGTAAAAGGACCCACCTGACGGGAGGGGAGCTGCAGCAAGAATGCGCTGGTATTTCCCGTCGGAGGAAGTGCATGAGAGCACGTGACCACGGGCATCAAAGCGCATCTGCGTCGTACCTAAAGTTCCTCGACTCCCATTTCACGCATGGGGTCTGGACAGAGCCCTCCGGTACCAACTGGGACGTAAGCTCCGCGAGTCAGACTTGAACGTGCTCCCTGTGATGTGCCGCTGCCACAGGGAAGCACAGCTGGCACGCTTAGGGACACTGAGAGACAACGCTCACCGACAGTCGTGACACCCTTCTCAGCTGGACAGGCGACCCCTCCACTCCTGTCTGAAGTCATTCATCTGTGGTTCGTGAAGGGCCATGGCAACCTCTGAGATGAAGAGAGGTTTAGAAGTGCAAATGCTGTCAATATGAATATTAATAGCAACGTTATTAATAACTGAAGTTGCCTGCCAGACACTTGACTCGTGATTAAACGGAGTGGAGGAGCTCGAGCCAACCAAGAGCACCCTCAGCTCTGAGCCCGTGGATCTACTGGAAAGCCAGTCCCAGCAGGGGGTGGGCGTTCCGTGTGTCACTGGGTCACATGGATAACATCTAGTCAATGCCGTGGCCTGCTCCTTCTCTGGTCAGTGTGAACTCCCTGCAGTGCGGTTTGGCTTGGCTCTCAAGGTTGTCTGTGTGGTTTGAAACCAGCCCCAGGGCTTGAAATACACGTGTGCACATGCGCATGCATGCCCAGAAGGGTGTCTGGCCCGTGCAAGGTGCTCGGCCAAAGCATCTCATGAAAGAAAGAACAAATGAGGCCAGCCGATGGCCTGGGGTTGCGGCAGCTGGATCCCACAAGGCCATGCATGGTTCAAGTCTACCCAGTGGCTTGAGAAACACACCCAGTGAGTGTGCATGTGTGCCCCAAACCCCAACAGGATGGAGAAACGGAGAGAAAGGAGTGCTGTCTCCCTCCCTCTCTGTCTCTGTCTCTCTCTGGCAAGGACATATGTCCTCTGCAATTTATTTTTTAATTATTTTATTTAACTTTATTGATTACTTTTTAAAATTTGCTACAGGTCATACACGCTCACTAGAGAGAGAGAGAAAGTAAGAGACCAAGCCTCCAGGTCCGGGATTCCAACCGCAGTCAGCCATGTGGGAGTCCACCATGCCACCTGCTGACCCTGCCCTCTGCAATTTAAAAGAAGAAAATAATAATAATTGTAACAGCAGCTGCCCTGCCCAACGGGCAGCCTGTGTATGACCGAGTCTCGACGGCCCAGGATTCAAACACATCACACTGTGTCCCACTTCTCCAGCCGTGAACGTGCAGCTCAGCACTGGAAGTGATCCTTCCCGTTTTCAATGCTGTGGCTCTGCCTGACTAATGCCATCTTTAATTATACATAATCGAGTATTTTACTGTGATCTAATGGGCTCTATTACTCATCAAAATGGCCCCAGTCAGCAATAATATTCCCCAGAGCCAATTACTCAGCCCTTCTTTCACTCTCTAACACATGCCTGCACGTGCAGAAATCCGTACACAGCGTGAGCCGCAGCGTCTGCCCAGTGTGTACAACGCACAGAAACTGTCTATAACAACCCCGGCGTGACGGCTCGCTCGTGAGCTCGCGGACAGCGACACAGACAACGTGCTCTAGAGCTGAACCCAGGCCGCGCCTGGTACATCACACGGGGGAGGGGGCACCCTGGAGGTGAGGGGTCTGCCCAGGTCCTACAGAGGGCAGGTGGCAGCAAGAACCACCTCAGCGAGAATGCACCAAGTCCTGGGGGCACGAGAGCAGGCCGGCTGCAGCAGGCGGCTCAGCCCGGAGCGGCCTTCTTACTAGGGCTGCAGTCGGCCCAGGACAATCACCCGGGCCACCTTATCAGGGACAGAACATATTCTGCAGGGCCAAGGGATCTTAAACAAAGATCAGCAGAAATCAGCTAGGCTCCAAAACGTCCAATGTGATTAGTCATTTTAAACGTATAGTTAATGAGATTACAAGTGCGTGTGTATAAATGTACATACCTACCGATCTGGATACGTTACCGAGTGAAAGGCGAACGGGCCAGGCTCTAGTTCCAGATATTTTACCTAAAAATCTGCTCGTTACTTTTTGAATGCATACAAGAGAAAATTCTGATTCCTCAACCAAGTGCCTAAGGCCAGAAGCGGGAAAAGCAGCTGGCAAAGTGACCTGGTGGACAGGCGACAATGCAATCGTTTCCGAGGGAACCGGGGATCAATACGGAGCTCTGCGACCTTGGGATGTCCCTCCTGAGTGATGGACCAGGCATCTCCAGGCCACGCAGTGCTGTGTTTAGCATATTCCATTTAGTGCTGTGAAATAACTCACTGGGTGTTGGCTTCTTATCAGATCTGTTGGCCAAGCAGCAGATGGAAAATAATAAACACCCCGGGACACGGCGCTTCCGCAGTGCACGCACAGCTCGCGAGGGTCCCGCTGACGGCCTGCGTCCTGCTGCTCCACACAGACCCAGTGCGGTCCCACTGCTGGGCCCCGGGGTGGAGAGAGCAGCACGCCACCCGCTTACTTCCTCCTTGCACACGTCCCCGCAGGCACTGCTGGCCGTGATCCCCACAGGCACCTGCAGGTCTTCCCAGAACCTCCAGGAAGGCCCAGACACACCTCTCTACTGGACAAAGGGGAAACCCGTTCTCCGACTCAGCCCAGGGTCACGCGACAGAAGGGGGAGAACCTGTGTGCACAGCTGCTGGGGGGAGCTGCACCGGAGGCCAGTGAGTGGAGGAAGGGCCCCAGAGGCTCCAGGAGGAGGGAGGAAAACCCAGGGCCAACTGCTAGGAGAATGCACTATCCAGGACCCTGGGGCCCTGAGAGGGTGTCAGGACGGGGTGGAGGAAAGGAGAGGAGGGGGACAGTAGAGAAAGAGAATACCCCCATCTCGGTAAGGATTGCACAAGGGAACTTTGAACGTTCATGGAAGATGAAAATAAAGTATTTAATTTTGGAGTTAAAAATTGTGAAGCTGTGCATTATTTTTCCCTAACACATATTTTACATGAATTTCTGAAGATCCTTCCTAGACCCTGTGGGGTCCCTCAGTCCAGGCCCCTGCATCCTCCCTTGGGGTCGCAGCCTGACTGTAGGGGCCAGCCCCTCACACAGGGTCCTGCTGAGGGAGGTGGTCAGTCAGCCGCCCTGGTGGGGACCCCTTCCTGGGGGAGGAACAGCTGGGACCAAGGGGTCCTGGGGAGAGGGTGTCTTCAGAGGCAGGCATCTTGGCTCCTGAACAGAGACAAGAAGTGACACCCTTCCTCCTGCCAGTGGCCATTCACGTGGCTTGGCCAGCACAGAGGCCTCTTAGCACAGGACTGATGCCCAGTCTCCACAGAAGGTGCCAGTGGGGCCCGGCGGGGGCGCAGCGTAAGCAACCAACCGCCCTGGGAAGGTCCTGGTCCTGTGTCCCAGGACCGCCCTGAGCACGCCCAGGGCACCTGCCTGCGACCCCCTTCTGACTAAGACCAGGGGTGGGCCAAGGTCACAGCGTGAGAGCTGTGCGGTACATCCCTCTCTTTACCTCAAAATAAATAGACAAATCCATTTTAAAACATGCAGTATGGGGAGAACAGGGCAAAGGGCCATCCAGCCATGCCGGCTGGTGCCACGCGGGAGCCCAGGACGGCACCGTGTGGAGCACGTGTACGGAAGCAGCTGCAGACGTGGGCCGTGGAGCTCTGCACAGCGTCTGCACGAGAGGAGGGGTGTCGGTCCTCACGGGCAGACCGATTGTGCCGAACACCGTCGTCCGACATAGCAAAGAGCCAACAGCAGGGCAGCACATTGGGCAGGAGGGGACGTCCTCACGGGCAGACCGATTGTGCCGAACACCGTCGTCCGACATAGCAAAGAGTCAACAGCAGGGCAGCACATTGGGCAGGAGGGGACGTCCTCACTGGCAGACCGATCGTGCCGAACACCGTCGTCCGACATAGCAAAGAGTCAACAGCAGGGCAGCACACTGGGCAGGAGGGGACGTCCTCACTGGCAGACCGATCGTGCCGAACACCGTCGAGTGGGCAGGACGTCCTCACGGGCAGACCGATCGTGTCGAACACCGTCGTCCGACATAGCAAAGAGCCAACAGCAGAGCAGCACACTGGGCGGGGGGACGGGCAGGCCAGGCTGATGGGGCCATGCGGCCATGGGTGGGGGCAGGACCCGGAGAACTGGAGCCTGGCCTCCGGGGGGTCGGGGAGTGGCAACTGCCTGGGTCATGGCTCAGCGAGCGTGTGGTCAGGAGGGCCAGCCAGGATGCGGGCTAGGCATGGTGCCAACTCAGAAGCCACAGCAAGGTAGGAGCTGACAGTCCCTTCAAGAGCAAGACATGACAAGCATGGGGACAGAGACATGGCCCACGGGGAAGAGCCTGAAGATGACTCCAGGCCCCAGCACTACACCAGGACAGGCCCCGAAGGCCCAGTGCCCCGTTCTGAGCTTCTGAGACCCAGGGCCTGGGCGACCGAGTGGCGGCCGCTGCCCCCAGAGTTCTCCTGTGCCCCAGTACTGCAGCTCCCACAGGGAGGTGGGAGGTGACTACTCGGACCTGTCTCCTTGTCTCCACCCTCTCTTGGCTCCAAACCCTGCATCACTGCTGCAATTCAGGTCCCAGGCCAAGACCTGGCTGATTCAAACAGGTGTGGAGTCAGCACCATAGCAGGTACGTGCTCACCACGAGCCACAGACGGGCCTGCAATGGACCAGCTGGGGGGACCAGCTCAGAGAGCACAGAACCATGGATCACTTCAGCATGAAATAAATCCCAAAGCCTAGGGCCGGCGGGTGGTGTGGTGGTTAAGGCACTGCACTCACACATGACCAACTGTGGTTCAGGTCCTGGACCTGGTGTCTTGCTTTCTCACTTTCTTTCTCTCTCTTTCTATTTCTCTCTCTGGTGAGCACACATGTCCTATAGCAAATTAGAAAATGATAATATTAAATCAATACTTTTTTGAAAAAAAAAAAGTCCCAAAGGCTAAGCTTCTCACCCTTGCTATTTGGGCTCAAAAAAAGGCAATTTATCCAAACTCTGGCTTCCAAACGTACAGCGCTACCCCTGTTCCACGGTCACCTCTCCAGTGCTCTCCCCAGCATGTCCCAGCCGGCCAGCACCCGGCACAGAGCAAACAGGCATCAGGGAGGCACACGCCCAGGGCTGTCTGGACAGCTAGCTGCTTCGCCCAACTTTGGAAGCTGTGCAGGGTTTTCAAAATGCCATTGTCATGCATAATTTTCGCCAGCTTAATCGAGGTATAAAGGACAGGTAAAAACATATACTAGGCGTTCAACATCATGACTCGCTACCTGGACACACTGCGAAGCAATCATCATGATCAAGCCACAGGCTCACAGAGGGTGTAAAGCACATGGGGTGCAGGTCCTTGGAGTACGTGAGTCTGCTCCCCCTGCACATGTGAAGCACACGAACGGGGGAGCTACCCACAGTCAGCGAGCTGCACACCAGAGCTCCACAACTCACGGCCTTGCACTGCAAGTTGATGTTGCAGCCCCTGGTAGCCTCCTACTCGCTGCTGCTGGTTTATTAGATCCGTATACTCCGGCAGGATCGCACTGTATTTCCCCGTTTCCCTGCGTGCCCTGCCTGCTTCACTGAGCACAAGGCCCTGCGTGCGTTCACCTGGCCACGCAGGCGGGGTTTCCAGCCCCCATGCTGACGACCCTGGCCGTGTGTGTGTGCTCACAGCTTCTTCCTCCGCTTGGACCTTGGCTCTGCGACAGGGCTGCAGTGACCCCGGGGTGCCTCTTCCCAGCTCTATTTCATTTGGACAGACTGCAGTTTACCCCAACTGCGGTCGACCCATCATCTTCACGATATTTACTCAGTGAGTTTCTTCAAACTGACTCACTTACTATTTAAATTTCATCCCACATGAAACTTCATGCAATGGCCACAATTTTTCAAGGCACCATTTGGCACAAGTAGAAGGAACCATTAAATGAACACAACCTCTAACGCTGGTGTCTTGCTTTCTCACTTTCTTTCTCTCTCTTTCTATTTCTCTCTCTGGTGAGCACACATGTCCTATAGCAAATTAGAAAATGATAATATTAAATCAATACTTTTTTGAAAAAAAAAAAGTCCCAAAGGCTAAGCTTCTCACCCTTGCTATTTGGGCTCAAAAAAAGGCAATTTATCCAAACTCTGGCTTCCAAACGTACAGCGCTACCCCTGTTCCACGGTCACCTCTCCAGTGCTCTCCCCAGCATGTCCCAGCCGGCCAGCACCCGGCACAGAGCAAACAGGCATCAGGGAGGCACACGCCCAGGGCTGTCTGGACAGCTAGCTGCTTCGCCCAACTTTGGAAGCTGTGCAGGGTTTTCAAAATGCCATTGTCATGCATAATTTTCGCCAGCTTAATCGAGGTATAAAGGACAGGTAAAAACATATACTAGGCGTTCAACATCATGACTCGCTACCTGGACACACTGCGAAGCAATCATCATGATCAAGCCACAGGCTCACAGAGGGTGTAAAGCACATGGGGTGCAGGTCCTTGGAGTACGTGAGTCTGCTCCCCCTGCACATGTGAAGCACACGAACGGGGGAGCTACCCACAGTCAGCGAGCTGCACACCAGAGCTCCACAACTCACGGCCTTGCACTGCAAGTTGATGTTGCAGCCCCTGGTAGCCTCCTACTCGCTGCTGCTGGTTTATTAGATCCGTATACTCCGGCAGGATCGCACTGTATTTCCCCGTTTCCCTGCGTGCCCTGCCTGCTTCACTGAGCACAAGGCCCTGCGTGCGTTCACCTGGCCACGCAGGCGGGGTTTCCAGCCCCCATGCTGACGACCCTGGCCGTGTGTGTGTGCTCACAGCTTCTTCCTCCGCTTGGACCTTGGCTCTGCGACAGGGCTGCAGTGACCCCGGGGTGCCTCTTCCCAGCTCTATTTCATTTGGACAGACTGCAGTTTACCCCAACTGCGGTCGACCCATCATCTTCACGATATTTACTCAGTGAGTTTCTTCAAACTGACTCACTTACTATTTAAATTTCATCCCACATGAAACTTCATGCAATGGCCACAATTTTTCAAGGCACCATTTGGCACAAGTAGAAGGAACCATTAAATGAACACAACCTCTAACGTAAAGCATGTTCCCAGGGACTGCCTGGGGCCACGCCCCCTACATGGGGGTCCCCAGGAGCCCCAGCACCCCAGTACTTTCTTTTTCTTCCTCTTCAATGCCAGCCCATGCCCCAGAGAGCCAGCAGGGAGTCCCTGTCTGCTGCTGCCTCGGTCAACATGACAACTGTCACCTTGAAATCTGACACCTTGAGGCTCCCTCCACTGGCCTGTGGGCACTCTCCCACTTAAGCTTAAAGAGAGAAAGGTCCCGTCCAGTGAGGGCCACCCGCCCCAGCTACCTGGAAGGCAGGTGCTGCCTGCACCAACACCACCACACTCCTCCGAGGCAGGAAGGCGGCAGAACACAGGCTCCACCGCTGACGGTCCCGCAGACCCGGAACGCAGAGCCGGCACAGGCCCTTGGAGAGCAAGCGAGGCTCCCGACAGCCAGACACTGTCCCTGCAGTCGTCTTCCTCAGTGCAGTCACCTGGGCTGGGTGCGGGCAGCCCAGCTCCCCAGTGAGCGAGTGGCCCCCTCGCCCCCAGCTCTGGCCCCCCATGCCAGCTCCGTGTCGGTGCCTGGAGCCGGGCAGGGTGCAGACATGATGGGACACATGCCATCACGTCTGGGACAAGACTCACAGACAGACGTTAAAAATCACAGGAAGCAGGTTTGGAGGTGAGCCCAACACGAGCGTGGATTTGTAGGAAGATAAAAGATACACCTGATTCTGAGCAGGGCCTCGGAGGAAAGGTACAGGCGGGGTCACGAAGGGGGCAGCAGGGGGCAGACCTGGCGGGCAGGTGTGGTCTGCAGCAGAAGCCCAGCACACATGTGAAGCAGCCCGGGAGACTCGAGGGCCACCCACAGGTAGGCAGAGAGGCCACAGCCAGAGGGCGCGAGGAGGTCCTCGGTGGAGAAACAGGCCCAGGGGGCTCAGAAGGCTGGTCCTCGGGTGCCCGCAGACAGGGCGGGAGAGGGAGTCTAGGCCTGAATGGGCTGGCACACCCCTTGGGGACCCGACAGCCTCTCTAGACCCTCCTCCCATCCTGGTCCCACCTCCCACGGGCATGTTGAGGAGGCCTGCTCCCCAGGTCTGGGAAGAGGCAGTCTGCATCCCCCGAAGAGGCTGCCCTTGAGGCTGACTCTCACAGGCTCACCCAGCCTCTCCCAAGACCTGCTCCTAAACCATCAGATTTGGGCCCAGTCTTGGTAGCACACACTGGAAAGTGCTCTGCAGGCTGAGGCCACAGGGGGGGCCTAGGCTCAAGTCTCAGTCACCCTAACACCTAGGCACAGGGGCTCACACCTGTGGTCCCAGCTACTCAGAGGCAGAGGCAAGAGGATGGCTACAGAGCTACCCCGTGCGTGTGTGCACGTGTGTGTGCGTGTGTGTGCGCACGTGTGTGTGCGCGCATGAGTGTACACATGTGTGTGCGCGTGAGTGTGCAAGTGTGTGTACAAATACTGGTGTCATACTGAACGACACGGAAACACAGAGCTGGACTCAAGCCTCGGTCCAGGACTGCTCAGCCGTGGGACCTCAGTCCGTGCAGCCGCGGGACTCAGCTCCCCGCCTGGGGCATAGGAGGCGAGCATGTCCAGACTGTGGGCCTGCTCAGGAGCTCAGTGTGGGGACGGCACTGCAGCCTGCTCCCCGCTCATCAACAGCAGTGCTGCAGAAGAGCATTGCCTGCGGGAAGCCAGATGCCGCTGACTAGACTGGGCCGACAAAGCAGCCGTGTTCAGGAAAACACGGAGCCCGTGGCGGGGAGGTGGAGCCGGGACAGCTCGAGAGTGAGCAGGGGACCAGAAGCTGCAGGAAAGGCAGCGTGGGTGCAGACGGAGCCTGGGCGGGCGCAGGAGCTGCCCATGTCCCCTCACCTGGGGGCAGTCAGCTGACCTGGGTCACCGAGGGCCTATGGAACATCACTGGCCATTCTAACCCAGGGGCCCTGCCGGCCAGCACCACCACAGACAGCCTGCTGTCAGGGGACTTTGGGAGCTGCCCAGTTCTCAAGAGCCCCAAGTTCTAGAAGAGTCCAGGACTCTAGGAGAAAGGGCTTCTCTGTGCACAAGGCTGTTCATGCCACAAAATTGCAGGAAGTATGGGAAATAGAAAAGGAGTACCATGGGCCAGTCCCACAGCGCAGTGGCTAAGGCAGCTTGGGTCTCACACGGTGGGGGGTGGCTCGAATCCCAGCCAGGCACGTGTGTACCCCGGATCCCCACAGGGCGGAGGAATGGAGGAGGGGCCGGGGAGTGCTCTCCCTCTTCCTCTCTCTGACTATCCATATCTGGGGAGTACATGCCACCTCCAATAGGAAGGACGGACGGACAGACAGACGGACTAAAGGATGGAAGGACAGAAGATGGGAGGGAGGAAAGGAAGGATGGAAGGAAGGAGGGGGGAAAGGAAGGATAGAAGGAAGGAGGGAGGAAAGAAAGGGTGGAAGGAAGGAAGAATGGAAGGACGGACAGACGGACTAAAGATGAAGGCAGGCGGGAAGGAAGAGGGGGCATGGTAAAGGCACCCCAAACAGGATTACACCTGTCAAGGACAACTGAGCTCTGGGGCGGTGGCTGCACCTGTGGTCAGCCCTGTGCAAGTCTGGCAAAGAAGCACTGGATCACTCCGGAGGGGCCGGCAGGGAGGGGGCCTGTCCTCCCACGCTGGCCAGTGGCTTCTTTACAGCCACCAGGCCTGAGACACACTTCTCCCCTCCGGGCAGACTGGATTCCAAACCGCGCACCAGGGTGCCGCCCTTCAGACCCAGGCCTCGTCGCCAACTGCCAGGAACGCGTTTCGGCCTTTGGCCAGAGCGGCTGGGCAACTGCACCTGCGCCTGCGTGACCGGCCGCGGCGCCCGGTGCCCACCCACTGCGAGAGGGCGCGCAGGGCTGCGCGTCCTCAGCAGTCTGACATCGGTCACTTCCTTGGACGTGCTGAGGATACCCTTGACTCTGGGAAACATCTACACGGAAGTTCACGATAAACACGGGAAGTGCAGGTCTATTTTGGTGCAAAAACCGGGTCAGAAGCCCGCGCAGGCTCTCCGTCACTGGCACCCTCCGCGAACTCTGCGAAGACCCCCGCAGACAAGGCACATGGCGAGCACGGCTCTATAAACCCAGACGCCAGAGAAGTTCCCAGTTCCACGAAAACCGTATTTTTAAAACGAACGAAGACGACAGACTTTCACACCGACGTCTTCCCCTTCCGTGATCGGAAACGCGAGGGAGGAAGGCGCAGGCGGCCTCCCCACGAGGGATCCTGCTGCAGCAGCGTGTGCGCCAGCGTCTGCAGCTCCCCGCAGCACATGTTCTCGTCCTGCCAGGATTACAAACTTGGCTCACACAAGCACCGCCAGGGACAAAATTAACCCAGGGCACCGTGAGCTTCACGGCACAGCGGGAGCCACCCTGTGGGCTGAGCCGACACGCCGCCTGCGTTACCGCGTGCACACGCGGCTGCTCTCAACTCCCTTCCGCCACACTCGGGAAGGGAAAGGCTGCGACTTTTACGTTACGTGGAGCTGGGGTATGACGACTGCAAGTTAAGGAACCCGGGTTTATCCACGGACACCAAGTATGTGGCCACACCCAGATCAGCAGGATGAGCCGTGCAAGTGAGTTCAGAATGACCCAGGGCCCCACAGGAGGCGCGTGTCACCTGCCATCCCTGGGCTCTGGCTCACGGTTTTACACTCCTATGACGACAGGACTGGGCATCATTTCCTGTCTGTGTGCAGTGTCCTCTAAACTGTCAGCACCAGGAAGACGGGGTGACATCTGGCTTGGACCGATGGACAGGCCAGCCCTGCCACGCGGTGCAGTCAGCTAGTACCGGGCTCACCCAGTTCTCAGCGGCACTCGTTCGGGGCCAGACCTCAAGAGCAGGGCTCAGGCGAGGCAGTCACAGCCCCCACAGCCTCAGGGCCTAGCTGCCATGCTCTCTGCATGTGCTTGAGGGCAGGAGAGGGGCTGGGACCCTCACCCTGCAAGGAGGGCGTCACAGGGATGGGATGACAGACAAGGACCCACAGCAAGGCTACCCAGGGGCCGTACCCTGACCCTCTCCAAAAGAGCCAGTTTAACCCAACATGTCAGCTCTGGAGTATCCTCTGATTTCCTGAGCCTGTGCCAGTAACGGGAGCGCCAGCTCATTCTCAAAACAGCCCTGAAGTCCGGCAGCAGTGACTGCAGACTCTTCGATAATTAACTCCTAACCGTTCGCTGTTCCCTCACACACTGAAGCACTCTCTCTATCCCTCCATATTTCTAGAAACTGCTATATAAGAAATACATATCTGGCCCAGCCAGTTGTTGTGGTGGTTAAGGAGGCTGGATCCCACATGGCTGACTGCGTGGTTAAAGTCCCAGACCTGGCAGGGCGAAAACATGCTGGGCACATGCGTGTGCATGCCCCAAATTCTGAGAGAATGGAGAAGGGACTGCAGCCTGGCCGCCCTCTCTGGGGGTACTTTCTCACTTCCTCTCTCGCTCTTGCCCTTTGTCTCTCCCTGGTGAGCACATGAAAATTAAAAGAGGGACCAGCAGTTAGCGTAATGGCTGGGCTGCTGGGCTCCCACGTAGGCG
>NW_006159496.1:776215-785755 GCF_000334495.1 Tupaia belangeri chinensis
AAAAAAAAAAAAAAAAAAGAAAGAAAATAAAAGCTTCAAAAAGTGTGTTGGACACACCCAGCCACCACTATTCTGGGACAACAGCGAAGTCCTCTGTCCCCCGATCACGGGGCTCTTGGGGAGCCCCCATTAGAGGAGCAGTGAGAAGACCCTAGAAGGCACTGTCTGCGTGCCAAGCCTCAGAGGAGACAAAGATATCAGAGGAACGTCTCCTCGGGAAGCAGATCTGTGAGAGACACTCCTCCCGTCTTCAGAAGGCACGAAAGGTCCAGAGAACTGAGTCAAAGTCCTCGTGTGGCAGAGCAAGGCAAGGGAGGGAACTGTGAGAGCTGAGAACCCACTGCAAAGCCCCGGGCCCCAAGCCACCCAACGCCACCCTCACGAGAAACCCTGTGGGAGAATGGAATGAGATGCTGCAGACAGGTGTTTTTCTCTCCGCAACCAGGTCACTGAACTGGACGGGGAGAAAATGACATCTCGTTACAAGTGAAGATGAACACGCTTCTCAC
The DNA here is from genome assembly GCF_000334495.1 of Tupaia belangeri chinensis. NCBI lineage: Eukaryota > Metazoa > Chordata > Mammalia > Scandentia > Tupaiidae > Tupaia > Tupaia belangeri. Next base: position 776,725 of record NW_006159496.1, read on the forward strand.
CCAGGTGAACAGTGTCACCGCCACGGGGCCACGGCAGGTGCTCAGCAATGTGGCTGACGTGGTCCAGAAGTGTACTCACATCCCATTTCCTGGGCTAGTGCATACAGGCCTCCCCGGAATCGCCTTGTTTTCTGGTCTGTCCTGGTCTAGACACATCGAGAACCCCTGCCCCGTCCTCCACACTGACAGTCTAGTGCGTTTACATCTGCCCCTGGAGTGAGCATGTTTCTTTCTCTCTCTTTTATTTTTTTTGAAGAATTATTTTATTAGGACCAGCAGTTAGAGTAATGGCTGTGCTGCTGGACTCCCATGTAGTCGACCGCAGTTTCAGTCCCAGACCCGGTGGCTTAAACTCGCACCAGGCGTGTGTGCGTGCATGCCCAAGATCCCTAGAGGAGAATGGAGGAGAAGGGCCATCCCCCCGGGGGGTGATTTCTCGCTTTCTGTCTCTATGTCTCTCTCTGTCTGTCTGGCGAGTGCACATCCCCTATAGCGAAAACCTCTCAAAAAAAAATTCTTTTATTAAACTGTATTTATTTATTTTTTAATTTGACCAGGGAGGGACACAGAGAAAAAGAGAGAGACAGAGTGAGAAAGCTAGCCGCTAGGTCCAGGACTTGAACCAGGGTCGGCCATGTGGGAGTCCGGCACCCTTAACCACAATCCACCTGCTGGCCTCCTGGAGCAAACATGTTTCTGAATGCTCTCTGCACTTCCACTGGCGGATTCCCAGGGTGCGCCCTAACTCCCTCACACTCGCATCGGGTCCCACAGGCACCGTGCACACGTTCCATTAGGCAGAAGGGCAAATACCGAGCATCTCCATGTTTGCAAGTAACACTGGTGCGAGCTAACCGTGTAAACACATGTGTGCCGCAGGAGAGACACAGGTCCCTCTGGAAGCTCGCAGGGCTCCCGAGGACTGCTGCAGGCACGGCCGTTGAGGCCAGCCCAGTGTTCCCGGGAGGCAGCGGCCTGTGACCCGAGGCCAGATGGGGCCGAACCTCACACACTTCATCCACGCGACAGGCAGGGGCCCTCCTGGAGGGACACTTGCAGGACACATGCCCTTCACTGCTGCCAGCCCACCTTCCGCCTGACACCCTATTCTGGAAGGCTAATTAAAATTCCAGTAGGGTACACATGGAGCACACCCTTCTCATTGAGCAAATCTGAAGATCTCCTGCGCAAGGCAAATCTGATAAATACAGACCTCGGCCTCTTCAAGTGGTGGCGTGAAGAGTATTCCCCCCCATCAAACACTTGCTGATGTTTTATTTCTAAATGAACCTTGAAAAGGATTGTGTGAACTGTAAAAGACAGAGATTAAACAGACGGAACTGAAACACACACTGGAAACAACTGCATAATTGAGACCCAATTTTGCATGCTCGGCCAGGACAAGAATGATCGGCCGCATCGCACCCGGGGCCAGGCTGCAGGCAGACATGGCTACACTGGTTCAGGGGGCGCCCGCCAGCCAGCCCGATCCGCCCCCACACCGGGGCACCGAGGACTGCTGCAGGCACGGCCGTTGAGGCCAGCCCAGTGTTCCCGGGAGGCAGCGGCCTGTGACCCGAGGCCAGATGGGGCCGAACCTCACACACTTCATCCACGCGACAGGCAGGGGCCCTCCTGGAGGGACACTTGCAGGACACATGCCCTTCACTGCTGCCAGCCCACCTTCCGCCTGACACCCTATTCTGGAAGGCTAATTAAAATTCCAGTAGGGTACACATGGAGCACACCCTTCTCATTGAGCAAATCTGAAGATCTCCTGCGCAAGGCAAATCTGATAAATACAGACCTCGGCCTCTTCAAGTGGTGGCGTGAAGAGTATTCCCCCCCATCAAACACTTGCTGATGTTTTATTTCTAAATGAACCTTGAAAAGGATTGTGTGAACTGTAAAAGACAGAGATTAAACAGACGGAACTGAAACACACACTGGAAACAACTGCATAATTGAGACCCAATTTTGCATGCTCGGCCAGGACAAGAATGATCGGCCGCATCGCACCCGGGGCCAGGCTGCAGGCAGACATGGCTACACTGGTTCAGGGGGCGCCCGCCAGCCAGCCGGATCCGCACCCACACCGGAGCAGGATTACTCTCCCCTGCTCTCTCTCCAAAGCAGATTAGAGTCTAGCCCTCTATTCACTTTAATAAAGCTCGTCAAGATCAGCAACACGGCCTCTGATAGCAGAGGCAGAACTGGGAGCGATTTCAAAGGCTCCAGCAGCCTCTCGGCTTAGACGCCCATTACGCTCAACAATGCCCTCGGCACGCGCAGGCCAGCTGATGCTGCAGGCAAGGCAAGGGTCCGGCCCGTGGCCAGGAGTTAGGGGAACCAGATCCCACATGGCCAAACCCACTTGAATCCCAGCTTGAAAAGCATGCAGGGTGCTGTGCATGTGTGCCCCAAATCCCGACACAATGGGGAAGTGGAGGAGGGGACTGCAGCGTGACCACGCATGCCCTGGGGTGCCTCCCCCTCTCTTTCTGGCAATCACGTATGTCCTCCGGCAATTAAAAACAAAAAGGGGGGCCAGCAATGGTGCAGGGATTACGTTGCTGGACTCCTACATGGCCGACTGCTGTTCAAGTCCTGGACCTGCTGACTTGACATTCATGCTGGCGTGTGTGCACCCAAAATCCCAGGAGGAGAATGAAGGAGAAGGGATGACACATGGCCATCCCCCGGGGAAGAGTTCTCACTTCCCTCTCACTGTTCCTGTCTTCGGCGAGTGCACGTGCCCGACGGCGAAAAACTGAAAGGAAGAAAGCAAAGCACAGTGACAATCCACGTCACACACAGAGCCGTGTACCAGCCACACCTCTCACGGACATGTGCATTTATGTACACACATACACGCTGTGTACATATTCACATCCACACACACAGGCACACAGACACACACACACATATGTACACACGCACACCTTCATCGAAGATACTACATGCAGGGCCCTCCCCAGCGGGCAAGGCCTGTGAGGAGGGCCTCCCTGGTGATGCGAGACTTCCGCATCAGCGCGGGCACTGCCGGACAGCACTGCTGCCCTCCAGGGCTGCACCAGGCCGTCGCCTTTACCAGCGAAGCAGAGGATCCCGATGGGAAGGCTCGGGAGGGCTGGCCCGTTCCCCTAAGGGCACGTGGTGAGGACGCTGGTTCAAACCCCTCACATCATGATCCTGACCTCTGCACCCACCAAGTGCCCACCCCCTTCTGCTTCCTCACAGGACCCCAGGAGCCCCAAGGGAGGTGGCTGGCCCCAGCCCAGGAGGGGACGGCAGCCCTGGGTGCCAAGGCCCGGCCCAGGCTGCAGTGTTGGCCCCCAAGTGTGTGAGAGTTGCGTCCTGTTTGCTCCCCGGCCTGGAACCCTCCTCACTCTGCAGCTGGGTGATGCCGGAGGAAGGGACACCTGAGATCACTCCTGTACCTCCAGCCCTAGCGGGTAGGTGAGAGCATGAAACCCGACATGGCACAGCCCCCAGGAAGCTCGAGGTGCTGCCCGCATCCAGTGCAGGCTGCCTGGCACCCACCACCTGGGCCCTGGCCAGCTCTGTGCCCTTCCTGCGACCACGCTGTGCACAGCTGGCACGGCAGAGCCTGGGGAACCCGAGGGCGGCGTGCTCACGCCCAGGACCTGGACCACTGACAGCTGTGCTGGGGAGAGTGAGGTGGCTCTCCGACCAGAGCCAGTCAATCAGGCGCACAGGGAACGCACGGCTAGCCGGGTCACCAGCAGGGAGACCGGGGAGCCTCGATTTCCTGCCCGGGTACCAGGCGAGCTCTGTGCACTGTAGGAAGAACAGATGAACCACGCTTACATGGCCCCGCATGGCCTCACTTGGCGTGAGCGTGCATGTGTGTGACGTGCATAACTGAGATCATGGGAATTGAGACTCTAGTTAGCCGCCCACGCACCAAGGTGCTGTACGTCTCAAAAGTGCTGCTTCCACACTGCAAAGGACTTAGCTGCGACCCCGCTGCCCGTCAGCCCCCCGTGTGCTAGCCTGTGAGCTGCCCAGCTGGGAGGCCTCTACTGCTGGCCGGTTCCCGGCAGTCCTAATTTTACCTCCAAAACCACAGCACGCCACATCCCAGCGATACAGCTGAGCAAAAGAGAAGGGCAGAGGGGTGACCCGGAAGACACGCCTGGCTCACCGCTTCCTCGCTCTCCGACTGGCCCACATATCAATCTCGCTGGGCTTAAAACACGGACTGCCAGCTGGCAGGGTTACTAGGAACTTCCGCACAATAGCCATGCAAGCGCCCAGCGGGTGGCAGGCACTCGTAAATATTCCATAGGAAACTTCAGGCGTCAGCGCCACCAAAGAACAGTCATTTGCTTCTAGACTTCAAAGCCTTCTAACCTGGGCTCACCTTTCACTGGCCAGGGACTAACCAACACTCTGCTTCCTCCGTAGGCAACCAAGGCGCCCCACACAGAAGGCCGCGGCCCACAGTGCTGGCACGCTCCTGCCCTGGGAGGCCTCGCCTGGCCCGAGTCACTGTCCTCACTCCCAGCCATGGTCACGCAGGATAGAGCCACGCTGTCAGAGACATACAGGGCTTGGGAAACCGAAGTACAGCACCGGTGAGGGGCCGGGTGGTGACGCGGTCGTCATAGGACTGCACCTGCACAGAAAGGCCCTGCTTCAAGCACCCATGACCTGGGCCAGCTGAGACTGGGGTGGAACACGACAGGAAGGCACGGGGAGCCTGCCCCCAAATAAGGAAGTAAGCTTTAACATATATAAATAAATAAGGTACAAGTGTGTTTTGGTGCAAAAGTGTTTTGAAACTCACGCGCAGGTTTTCACAATACTCACATTTCCAGAACGTTTAGGAGACCCCTGGTACTTTCACTAAGCAATGACGTAACCAAAGAAGTTCCAGTGCAAAAAGAAAAAGCAGCCCCTTCAGAACCAAGATGACTGCTTAGGAAATCCTCCCAAAGGCTGCTTGCCTGCTGGTTTGAGCCCCGGACCTGGCAGCGTGAGAAACACACCAGGCATGTGTGCATGCGCACCCAAAATCCTGAAAGGAGGGAGAAGTGGAAGAGAAGAGAGCATGCGTGACCAGGCGCTGTGGGTGCTTTCTCACATCCCCTGTCTGTCTCCCTGTCTCTGTCTCTGTGTGTCTCTGGGGAGTGCACATGCCCTCCGGCAAAATTAAAATACACGGGCCCACAGGTCGACGTGGAACGCCGAGGGCTGGCCAGTGGTGCGGTGCAGTCAGTGCTCTGTGACGTGGGACCCACGTGGCTGGTCCTGGGTTTGCACCCCCAGGTCTCCCTGAAAACACCCCAGGCTGTAGCTGTGATCCAGTCTGGCTGAGGCTGAGGCGGGTCCCAGCATGAGGACCTGCTGGGGGCGACTGTCTCTCTGTCCATGCCTGTCTGTGTGGCTCTTGGAATAAATAAATAAAACATTTCAAAAATAGTAATAATAGGGAATCAGCAATTAGCGTAATGGCTATGTCGCTGGACTCCCACGTAGTCGACCACGGTTTGCGTCCCGGGCCCAGTGGCTTAAAACCCACGCCGGGCGCGTGTGCGTGCGTGCCCAAGATCCCGAGAGGAGAATGGAGGAGAAAGGACTGCGGCATAGCCATCCTCTCTGGGGGGTGATTTCTCACTTTCTGTCTCTCTGTCTCTCTCTGTCTGTCTGGCGAGCGCACGTGCCCTATAGTGAAAAACCTTTCAAAAAAAATAGTAGTAATTCTTTGAATAACTCAATTTGGAATCATAAAGCCCTTTTAGCAAGACACGCTGCCCTGAAACAGCTTGGCCAATGCTGGTTTGGGGTGTTAAAGGGGTTTCCTTGCAAAGCTACAAAAACAAAACTGGAAACAAACACATTCAGCTGAGAAATTAGCACACGTTTGCGAATGCGATGGTCAGACAGTACCATGAAAACAAGGCTCTTTAAAGACGACTTTAAGAAGCAACACATCAACACGTTAAGAAGCAATAAAACCGGGAAACGATCAGTCCACTGTTCGCAAAGTTGGGCAGTGGTACTTGTAAATTGGTATAAAATTTCCAGGGGCGGCATCACCAACTGACTCCAAAATAGCTCATCTCAAATGGCTCTGGAGAAAGAGGAGCTGAGAGGCTCCTCCCTAAGCAGGTCTGGGGCTGCCAAGTAACAGGTGATAACCAAAACCCTGATGGAAAAGCTGCAGGTTCTGTTTTGTTTTGTTTTGTTTTGTTTGGGGGGAGTCTCATGAATTACAAATAAACCAAATAGAAATCAACATATTTTATACATGGCATGGTCTGAATGTCTAGCTGTAACTAAGTTAATAAAGTAAACAGATATTTACTTATCTACATACCCGAAAAGTTTACGAACCCCAGTTGGCCCAAAAACGGCTTTGAAGAGCTTGCAGGGGAAGGCAATGAGCGACTGTCATGTTTATGGTGACCTACTACGACGGCATACACTGTTCTTGCTGAATGAAATGAGTGCCCACCTGTTAAACGATATGCAGCCACATCCAGACAGTCCAGCAGGCAGCTTTGCGCAGAGGAGTCAAAGCAATTCCAATGGGGCCTCATGTGGAAGTGAGTTTTAGCCGAAGTCTACACCTGCCAAGTTTACAGGTTACTTAACGCACACCCTTTCCTTGTTCCCGCCCCATTCCTCCCCTGCTGAGGACCTGACTACCAGAGTGGTACAGCACTGAGGAGAGCATACGGGACTGCTGGTTGACCAAGAAGACGCCCACCCACTGACTCCAGAACTCAGTGGACCAAATGCTAGATGGCATTAGTGTCTACCTCCACCCCTTCCTCCTCTCTGAACATGATCGGGAGTGATTCAGACGCTTGGTAGAAGCCATCCCTTTGAGGTGGGCCTCTGAAAAAAGGCCCGATGGTTGCCCTTATTTAACACAGCAAAAAGAAAGAAAACAGGTTCCTAGCAATCCCAAAGTACAGGAAGTGCAGTCCATGACAGAGTCAGCACCGAGTCGACGGAACATGAATTCCTTGTGACCGAGTGTCACTGCTGAGAGTTACAAGCTTCTACCCCTTCGGAGAGTTCTAACGAGAGCTCCCACTGCCACAGGGTCCCGGAGCTGCAGTCCTTCCCACTGCAGAGGTTGCCCGCTCACCTCCTGGTCAGTCACGAGTCCCCTGAGACGGTCTGGGAGGACACTGGTACAAACGCATCGTCAGCAGAATGCCCAGCGTTTTACCAGAAGCCAATTTCCAAAAAACATATGATCTTGGAGCAGGAGGAGGTAAGATGCTTATTTCACAAATAAAGACCTTTCATCATAATACCTTGGATTAAACACAGCAAGGACAGGAAGGAAATTTTGAAAACCTCTAAGGCAGCATGCAGCTGAATTTAATCACCACTCAAACCAAAGGAAAAAATTCCTCTTCAGCAGTGACCTCAAGTGTGACCATGTCTTGAATACCCTTGACTGTCGGTTCTTCCTGATGGATGGTAAAAAACATTCTAGCAAAATACGACCTCTATCTCAGCACCCGAGGCCCTACACCCCAGCCTTAGATGCTGTGTTACTGAGTCAGACTCGAGACTGTTCCCAGCATTTCAGAGTGGGACGTAAGGAAAGATCATGCACCACCACCTCCTTCGGCCACCAAAAGTAGAGAGTGAGTTGCTGTTCTCGCAAACAGTCCCGGTAGGTCATCAGTGTCGTTTCTGACTGCTAAATGTGCTTTTCTCCATTTGAAGGAATTACAAGACACGGGCACTGTGTTTCACACGTACACCTCCATCCCGGGCTACGCTCCCCCAACAGCAGTTCCCAGGGTGGCGGAGGGTGGGTAACGACGCGGAATAAGCAGCTTTTGAAATCTAATCACTGAAGCCCCCCAGGAAAGGTCTTCCACTGACAGAGGCCGCCAAGGCCGTACAATGCAGGGCACGCAGGGGAAAAGCAAGCAGCCACCCCGGGGAATATACCTCTGCAAGGAGCCCAGGAGTGGGTCAAAGACCCAGCCAGACCACGACGGCTGGGTGGAAAGCTGCGGCCCCCAGATTACTCCCCTCCTCCTCTTGAAGGAAGACTGACCCGCGCTCTTTCAGACTCCACCGACACTGCCCTCTGCCCTCTCCTCCCTAAGGGGGCGGCAGGCAGCCATGAGGCTCGGGCAGCGTGGAGCCGGAGGGACACTGAGGCACTAGCTTTCCTCCCGGGGTCAGAGGGTATGCACAGGGAGAGTATTGGAGTCTAGGAGATGAAGGGGGCTCCTGGGGGGATGGGAAGGCAGTGCAAAGTTACAGAGGCAGGGAGCAAGCAGGACAGAGGAGCTGGGGATGTGCAGGGTCAGGGGGCCAGGTCCACCAGGGGAGAATGGGGTGCCGACACACGTGTGATTAGGTGGAAGGTGCCCGGGGCTGGGTGCCGGCACCTGGCGGGTGTAGAGTGAGAGAGGGACCACAGAGGGCGTGGACAGAAGGAACCACAGCAGGTGCAGGGAAGTTCGGAGCCGGAGCCGGATGGGGTGAGGGACAGGCCCAAGAGTTGCGGAGTGGGAACTGAAGGACTTGCACTCTGTCGCTGGAGGAAGAAGGGCAGGGTGACGCGCTGGTCAGGGTCTACCTCTGGTCCCCTCTGATCCTCATGCCTGGACACCCACACGCACTCCCACACACTCACTGGGGCCACGTGGCGGGACAGATACCCACCTTAGCCACCGGCGCGCTCCTGCTGGTCGTCAGGTCCCGCAGACTGGCGGTGGCTGGCTCTAGCACGGGGCCGCTGGCGGATGCCGTCCAGCAGGCGCACCAGCAAGATGTTGGCGGGCAGTTCGTCCACACCGCAGCCCACCAGGATGCGGCACTCCGGGCAGCGCAGCTCGTGGCGCGAGCACACGATGCTCTCCAGGCAGCGACGGCAGAAAGTGTGCTGGCAGGGCAACACCTTGGCCGTGGTGTCCAGGCGCTCCAGGCACACGGAGCATTCCAGCAGGTCCAGCAACGACGACTCGTCCATGTCCTCGCCCGCCCCCGCGGCCGTGGCCGCCGCCCGCCGGCGCCGCCG
>NW_006159496.1:786825-789835 GCF_000334495.1 Tupaia belangeri chinensis
GGAAGTTGGGCGGTGGGCGGGGGTCGGCGCCGCAGATTCCCTGCCGCGCGCTGCCCCCTCGTGGCCGCTCCGCGAGCCCTGCGCGCCCGGGTGCCCGGCGCCAGGCGACCAGGCGAGGGCTGGCGGGGCGCTGCGCAGCCTTCCTGCAGGCCCGGATCACGGGACCATTCCGGGCCCGCCTGCCGGTCAGGCTGTCCTGTGGCTTTGGGAGGTACATGTAACTTTTTTGATTTTTCAAGGCGAAAGTAATATTTGTGGAGGCTTAAATGCCAAGAGCATGCCTGTGCATTTTTTTCTTTAATCCTCTAAACAGCTGGGAGATAATTATTTTAATTTCATTTTGCAAATGAGGAAAGTGCAGCTTATAGTTGTGAAGCCACTGGAGCTGAAGTTTCAATTTTGTATCCCCAGAACCTCACGCATAAAGACGACGTGCCGTGAGAACTCCAGCTCCCCTGGGCTGCATGTCTTTAGCACTCGAATACGCTCCGCGCCCCGGCACTGCCTGGCACGGGTACTGGTCAGCACTCGCAGAGTGAGTGCAAGACAGACCCTCTGGGCCATCACCTGGTGGTGATCTGAATGCAGGTCTTAGCCTTCCCGGGCACCCTGAGCTCAGGCCAGGCTGCCAGTCCCTGGAGGCCCGCCCTGTGTATTGAATAGATGGGTCTCGGTGTGGCCTTCCACACTCACTCCCACCCCAGGGAGGTGTCCCTGCGGTGCTGGGTTCCCACCAGTGCTGAAGAAGGGGAAGCGAGCCACCGTTCCTCACTGACCTACTCAGCAACAACAAAGGGGAAATTTTGAGAGGACCAGGATGCTTTACCCCAAAGCAGATGCCAAGGACATGAGACACAAGGGAACATGGAGGGGAGACCCCTCAGGTGTCGTGAGGGTCACCGCTGGCAGGGATTGCCACAGTGGAATAGTCTGAGTGCTTTGGGTTGTAAGCAACAGGAAGCTGATGGCTGGGTTTTCTTTTTTCTTTTTTTTTTTTTTTTAGGTTTTTGCCATAGGGCAGTACACTGACAGGAGAGAGACAGAGACAGAGAGAAAATGAGAAATCACCCCCCAGGGGAGATGGCTACAATGCAGTCCCTTCTCCTTCACTCTCCTGGGATTTGGGGTGTGCGTGCACACACACACACACACACACACACACACACACTCAGTGTGATTTTCAAGTTGCCAGGTCTGGGACCTGAACCGCAGCCAGCCATGTGGAAGTCCAACACCTTAACTACCATGCCACTGCTGGCCTCACTAGCTGGGTTTTAAAGAGAGCAGAATGTAATCCCAGAGCAAGGGGCCTCTGGGAAGAGCCCCGCTGAGCCGGGCCAGAGAACCCCAGTGCATCCTGCCTTTCCCTGCTGCACCAGCTGCCTCGCCCCCAGCCTGCGCGACAGAAAACGTGTTCCAAATGGGGTCCGGACAGGTGGCACAGTGGTAAAGCAAGACACCGTGGGCGGTCCCACATAGGAGTGGTCCCAGAGGTCTGGAGACCTTGAGCATGCTGATGCGCTTGCTGGGGTGGTTACAGCATCAAGACCCAAGACCCCGGTAGGGGTTCGAGCTCTCTCTAATCTCTCTGAAGAAATAAATGAATAAATGTATTTTAAAAAGAAAGAAGACGTGGCCAATGTCCCGTGAACGTTGCACTCAGCAGCATCACCTGACTTGCTCACGGACGTTCTGAAATCGTCACCTTGCTCAGTGGTCACTGTCTGACATGCTGTGCAGCAGGACAACCGAGGCCGAGGGACAGCGAAGGGGAAGTTTCCCTGCCCCAGCTTTCCCTCCGAGAGCACAAGCCGAGCCCAAACAAGTGCGAAAGCAGGCCCGGAGCACACTTTTCCCAGCCTGCCTCCACTTCCGCCAGCTCCTGCCGTGGCCAGCTCACACGGTCCATGCAAGCTACAATCCCAGACACGTCCAGGGGCTGGGCAGGGCCAAATCAAGGCCGCAGGGATAGGCTGAGGCGATAGGGCCTGGCGGGGACTGCGGTGAGCTCCAGCTGGGCCTTCCAAAGGGAGTGGTTGCTATTCAGCTCCAGCCGATGATCCATGGCCCCGAGGAAGTGACAACCACGTGTCGCTGGATCTCCCTACCTCTCCAGAGAAGCTGGAAGTCCTGCCTTTATGTGAGACCTCCTGATGTTCAACAGTGGGCAATCAGGTCAGTTCCCAAACGACAGCCTAGTGGCCAAACGAAATAAGGATGTGCCCAGGTTGGCCCCCGGCCACCGCCTTGCCATTTCCAACTGAGGTAGCCAGGCAAATGTACTCCGGTGGAAGGGAATGTCAGGGTGTCACCTACATCGCTGGAGCGTTACAAATGCCGTTTCATAGTAGCTAAATGTGCACTGCTCCCTCAGCCGATCCTGTCGGGCAGTGACTGAGAAGGCCTGGGTCAGCAGCCTCCGTCTGAAAGGTCGGGGAGCTGAGCCACAAGCCAGCCCTGGTCAGCCGTGGGTTCAGCTGCTGAGAGAAGCAAGGAAGCCTGAACGCCTTCGCGGACGGAAACAGTAACCCCTCTGTCCTGTCATACCTCGTTTGTGTCCTCTCTCCCAATTGGGGGTGCCAGAAAGTAATGACAGGGTGTAAGGAAGCTGGAGGACTCGCCCACGAACGACAGAGTAGTGGGCACTGTGTCCATAGAAGACAGGGCTCCTCGCAACCAGGACGGAGGCTGTCTACTGGGGCTTGGCCGGCCAGCACTGTAGCTCCTTCCTTGATCTGGTAGCTGTTCTGCTTGGTGACAGCAAGGTGTTCGTTTTTCCAGCCAAGGGGTGGGGATGCGGCTCAGGCTTGGTCAGCCCAAAGCCATTCCTGCCCATCTGGAGATGCGGGGAGGAGGGTCACTGCAGCACCAGTAAGCTCCCAGCACAGGGAGCAGACGCCATGGCCTGGTGGGCTGAGGGCGGTGGCACCTGGGGGGTGGGGGACAGACTGCAGCACCCAGCCAGCCCCAGCCTGACCATGGGGGGTGCCTGGGCTGCCCCTCCGCAGCT
>NW_006159496.1:789953-793380 GCF_000334495.1 Tupaia belangeri chinensis
CTCCCGACTTTGTTCATTAGGGCTTCTCGCATTCAGTCGGCCAGTTCAGTTTCTGTGTTTGCAACTGGAAACCCTACTTGATACACATTATTTATTATCAGCCAGAGTCAGTAAAGCCCCAAGTATGTCCCTGCACGCCCCACAGCCGCAATCCCCTGGCTACTATGCTAGAGCTGTCCAGGTGAGCCCCTCAGAACACCGTTTATTCATTCAGCAAACACCTGCTGAGAGCAGCCCAGCGCTGGGAGACAGCAGGGCCTGCAAATGCAGTGAGTCGAGCTCGCCTCTGGGCCGCAGGACCCCCGCTGGGCTAACCCAAGGGAGATGAGACGGCCCTTCTCTGGGCTGAAATACCGACCAGACGATGCGGCACTTAACTTTCTCCGAGTGAGAAAGGCCTGAGGCCCCGGAGACGGCCGAGATTCAATTCTGTATTGAAGGAGTATATTTGTTTTGCATTGTTATAGGGAAAAACTAAAATGAATGAAAGTTACAGGGAGATGGTTTTCAGGTAAACACAGAGAAGAGCTTTTTCATAGGTTGTGTTGCCCGACAGTGGGCACCCCCCACCACCACCACCACCACCCCCGCTGACGAATTCAAGCACACATCGAGTCTGTGAGGCGTCTTGTAAAAAGATCGATTTTGATCTCTGCCTCTCTCACAAAGGACCTTTGTAATGGTCAGCCCAGGACCCCTTCCTCTGGGGAGCCTCCCCATCCCCTGGTCTGTGTGATCCCCGCAGACTGCCAGCCACAGTGCCTGCACCTGCGTCCCCAGCAGAGAGGACCGCACGGCCTAGGCCCACCCTGGATGTGACCAGCTCAGGAGGGGGTGCTTACTGAGCACCAGCAGGCCTGTGGGGAGCTCCGGCGTAGATACGGACACAGGGACCCTGTGCTCTCTTCCCTTTGCAGTCTTCTGGATTTCTTCTTTTGGAGGAGTTGGGAGAAGGGAAGGAGAGAGTCCGCGAACGCCACTCGATAGATCACACGCTAAAGCATGCGTGATCTGTCCCTCTCTTGCTCACGCTAGTTTGACTTGGGTTTTAGTCACTTGCACCCAAAATAACTTCAGCTACAGCACACCTCCCCGTGGCTGCTTTGACCCCATCATTTGCCTCACGGTGTCCAAGTTTAAAACAGACTCCCATGTGGGACGCTCCCCCACCGCCGCCCTCCTGTACAGCAGCTGTCGACCCCCACGGCGCTCTGGTATCATCCCAAGGCCGTCTGGCCGGCACCGCCCACCTCCATCCCCCACTGTGCTCATGTCTGCACAGCCTTCACTGCCCACGGCCTCTCCCCGCCCCCAGCCACGTCTGTGCCACTCCTCACGGCTGCTGCTTGATCACTCTGCACCATCTCCCACGCCCCTCCCGGATCCATGCCCACCCTGCCCACCACTGCGTGTAAACGTGCACCGAAGGTTTCCACCCCGGCTGAAACCTCGCCTCCAGACCACCTCACCCCATGTCTCCTGTCTCCCTCTCTTCCGAATCCATTGGCTCTATTTCCATGCGTCTTTGTGTATGCCTTCTCCCCCCACCCCACCCCCCAGAGCACGTGCACTGGCCAGAAAGACAGAGAGAGACAGAGAGACCGAAAGCGAGAAATCACCCTGGCCACACTGCAATTCCTTCTCCATTCTCCTCTCAGGATCCTGGGCACGCACATGCGCCCGGCATGAGTTTAAGCCACTGGGTCCAGGACTCGAAATGCAGTCGACTACATGGGAGTCCAGCGACATAGCCATTACGCTAACTGCTAGTCCCTGTGTATGCCTTCTTGGTTTTTATTCCGTGGTGGTCTTTTAACCCCTGCCAGCCCATGAACTCCTCAGGAGCAAAGATAATCCTGTTGGTCTTTCCGACCTGTCAAGAAATGCCCTAGCATAGCAGGCAGCTAACACACCTTGCCCAGTTGGACGGAACTGGTAGAGGGGGAAACAGGCTTGAAGTCGTGCTGGCTGACTGCAGTGGTGGGGCCCCGACCTCACACACGGGGCACTCAGAAGGCTGCATGGGGGAGCAGGCATCAGAGGGAGTTGTGAATGCATGCAGCCGCCCGAGGCTTGCAGGTCAACACTGCTGCTGGCAGTTTGACCTCCAAATTGTCCTTCACTCCGAGGCGGGGAGATGGTTATATGCGTTTTTAAGCGGCCAGGCTCTGGCTGGCTATTGTGTTCTCTCTTCGTGAAGAGGTGTGAGGCGTTCACGATCTGTTCTACATAGTGTACTGTGTGTGCTGGCATGCGGTCGCACTAGCAGGACCCCAGGAGCTGTGGAGTCGCTGTTCCCAGCACTGACCCCGTCTGCGTTACTAACCGCTGGAGAAAGGGCAAGAAGGCCGTGCCACCTGCAGGCTGTGACCCCCAGCAGACACCTGGTCGACCTCAGAACTCCCCCACGAAGCACCTGGGCCCCTCCCCACGGCATCTGCTCCCGCCGCATCTCGCCTGCTCGAGGCTGCTACCCACACTAGTGAGCACTCGTGCTGTTTGCACGGCCCTGACCTCGCCCCGGGGAATGAGCAGGGAGCGAGCTCAAGCCCGCCAACAGGAGGCTTGCAGTCTGTTCTAGGTCAGGCCAGCTGCTGGAGCAGGTTACCGTGAAGAGCTCTGGGAAGGTGGCACGGGAACCTCAGCGATGCCAGACCCAGGCCAGAGAAGGAGCCTCGCCAGGGCCCCAGGTGCAGAATGGCCGGGAGCCAGGGGTTGGGAGAGCAAGTCGTAGGTGCCCTAGAATGCCAAGCGGGGATCTGGCTGCCAGTGGGGTCCTCTCACCACCCAGGCTCTCTACCGGGCATTGCACTTGGAATGTCTGAAGACAGTTAGGGAGGCAGCCCTGACGGCTGTAACTAGGGCAAGGAGAAATCAGATATAAGGAGACGTGAGGTTGGAGCTTACCGGGTAAAATATGATACAGGGGCCAGCCAGGAGCAGCATCCGGCGCTTCATCCCAGGTTCCTGATGGCTGGAGAAGTCGAAGAAGAAAGATTGTGACGTGAGTGGGCCCTTGGGGGAGTCGTTCTCTCTGTCTCTCCCTCGGGCACACCCTGCCCTCTAACAGGTAGGTGTAGAGAGATATTGGGGTGTCAGAAAAGGCATGACGCATTCTTGCATGGAAAAACAGAAAAACACGTCACAACTTTCCTGACAACCTAATGGAGGTAGACAACAACACAAGCGCACCAATGCCGCTGGGTATATACTCGGTGGTTAAAATGGTCGATTTCACGTTGTCTGTATTTACCACAATTTAATAAAAAATGAAATGACCGAGGAAGGGAGCCAGGTGGTGTTGGCCACTCCCGGGCATTTGCTCAGCAGGCCCCAGACCTGCCCCAGCCGCGCACCTGCAAGGTGGAGCCCTTGCCCTGAAACACGGTGCAGAGAGCAGCAGCGAGCCGTGCAGGACAGGCAGCCG
>NW_006159496.1:793519-805033 GCF_000334495.1 Tupaia belangeri chinensis
CGCGTCGCGGGACAGCCAGCGGCTCGGAGTGGCGGTCAGCTGCCGGCGTGCTCTCGCCTCATCCTCCACACAGCCCAGGGGGCCGTGTTCACAGACACCCCTTTTTGAGATGAAGAAACTGAGGCAGAGTAAGGAGAAGCACATGCCAACAGTCAGGATGTGCGTGGAGGGAGGGACCCCAGAGTACCTCATGTCCGCCCAGGCCCTGGAACCCAGGAACAAGACCAGGCTTGGGATCTGCTCGTGCAGCTGTCGGAAGATTGAGGGGTGGGCGCTCTCCCTGGAAGAGGAAGAGAGGGAGCTTACTGAGGACAGGAGGGGAGGGGCTGTAGCAGTGAGGATGAGGGGTGGCCGCAGAGGCAGACGGGGACACAGCTCAGGTCACCTGTGTGGATAAACCCTCAGGAAAAGTGGGCAAGAGGATCTTGCTCTGGCCAGCTCAAGCAATGTTGACCTGCCAGCGTCAGGAAAGCCACCCACAGTCACAGTTCCTCGCTGAAGCCTCCCCCTCCATGCAGCCTTCTGCAATCTCTGCTGTGTGACGTCGAGGCCCTGCTGTAGGCATGTGTTTAAAGCTGGTTTCTATTACTGGTTCATTTACCTAGGCTGCCTGAGATGCAGTGTAAAGAGGCCAATTAAACCAAGCTGCCCGTGCTGTGGGCTTCAGGGAGGGATGCACAAAGAGCAGAGGCTGTCGAAGCCCACTCGGGGCCTCTCAGCCCTCACTGCCCCAACACGGGACCTCTGGGCTCAGGCGCTCTGGCCGCCCGGAATAGCCCCACCAGTGGCAGGCCACCGGTCCCCCAAGTCTGCCAGCAGGCCAAGCCCCACTAGCCCACAGTGGACCTCCTGTGGCTAACTCCCTCACCCTGGCCCTTTCCACACCCCACTGCTGTTTGCTAAGCTCTCCTCCTGTCCCTCTGAGGAGGATTAGAGGGGACGCCAAGGCCGTGTGTCAGGGACCCACCAACGGAGGGGCCCGCGTGTGTAAGCCTCTCAGGGAAGCGTGGCCCAGCACCCTCGGACACCTCGAGTTCTCTGCACCTGTCTGTACCCCTTTCTACCCTGTGACGGGGCTGCTCTGCCTCCCTGTCCGGAGTCAGCTTCTTTTACTTTTTTTTTTTTTTTTTTTTTTCTATAGGGCGTGGTCTCTCTCTCGCAAGACAGAAAGCAAGAAATCATCCCACAGGGGGGTGGCCACACCGCAATCCCTTCTCCTCCATTCTCTTCTCGGGATCTTGGGCACGCATGCACATGCGCCTGGCATGAGTTTTAAGCCACCGGATCCAAGACACAAACCGCGGTCGACTACATGGGAGTCCAGTGACATAGCCATTACGCCAACTGCTGGTCCCTTGTCAGCTTCTTAGTACAGGATTCAAGTTCCTACCGCGCCTGCGGGCCCTGTCTGGCACAGCGCCCCCTGCAGGCTGGTGCTGAGAACACACGCACAGACAGCCTTCTCAGTCCCTGGCTAGATGCCGGGGCAGGGAGCTCAGGGAGCCATGGCCACCCTAGGCTGGAAAGGGGAGCCCAGAGGGGCTGGTTTAAGGGGCCACACAGGTGTTGTTTCATTTTGTTGCCATAGGGCACATGCGCTCACCTAAGAAAGAGAGGGAAAGTGAGAAATCATCCCCAAGGGGGATTTTGGACACACTCATGTGATTGTCAAGCTACTGTGTCTGGGACTCAAACGTGTCACCCTGCTACCTGCTTGCCCCTTGTTTTGTATTGTAAAGAAGGGCCTCACCAAGTTGCAGTCCTCCTGCCTCAGCTTCCCAGCTGAGACCACCGCACTCAGCTCCTTTTTAGACAGGGTCTCACTCTGTCACCCACGCCAGCCTGGAGCTCACGACCCTCCAGCCCTGGCCTCCTGAGACCACAGGTGCACACGCTGCGCCCAGCCTTTAGGGTGGACTGGAAACTGAGCAGCTCGCATGTGAGCCCACCCGCCCAGCACAGCACAGCCTCGGCAGCACACCTCCCTCTGCTGGGCCCAGCGCAGGTGTCTGGCAGTTAGGGATGAGAGCAGTCAGGGTTGGGGGTGTGAACCTGGAAGTCATTTCCCAGAGGTGATGGATGAAGCCTCTCCTCAGGGGAGAAGAGTCAGTCCTAGGCTTTACTCCGGAAACTGCAGGAAGAGTCCTTGCCATTGCTAAGCAGAGGGCAGAGGGTGGAGGGGCAGGCAGCAGGGTCTGGCCTGTCCCAGGCTGCTCAGAACACCTCCCATCTGCAGGCTGCGAAATGCTTCACAGATGTAATTTAGTGCTAAATGAACGTTGTCATTCCCGTGACAGAAAGGGTGACAGAGGGAGGTTCTCAAGCTTGCGAAATACATGCTGTGCATTTCCTTCCTTGTCACACAGGTGTCCTAGGCGACCGCAGTGTAAACATCACTGGCGTGTGGGACGGGTATTTCGTTGCATGAGAGGAACTCGCTTCTGTTCCTTTTTTTAAAGCTTCTTCCTTCCAAGAGTAAGAGACACAGAGAGAAAGACCCAGAGAGACAGGAGCAACGTGCTCTTCATGCCACAATCCACCGCCAACTTCAGCTGTCCTGGATCCCAGGTGCTAGTGTATCCAGGAAAGTCTCCAGACAAAAACCTGGGACCTCGCCGTGTGGGTCGGCCCCACAGAGCAGAGCATCGTGCCATGGCTGCACCATCTGGCCCCACCTTTGACTTTCACCGTATATCTATAGATCCTGGCGAGGCAGAACTCCAACCACCATTCAGCTCGCGGCTGCCCCAGGTGAGCTGCCGCCTCTGCTGTGCAATGAGCCGCAGGGCGTGTGGAGCAGGGCTTCTCTGCACAGGAGGAAGGGCGTAAGTGCTCCCTGGACACAACCATGTGCACGAAAGCCACTCCTCCAGTAGTGCTATAGCAAAGCTGGGGCGGCCAGTCAGTGCAGAGCTGCCCAACCCTTCTCCCAGACGCTGACAGATATGTTGGAAGGAAGGGCCGTGCAGGGCACCAGGTGGCCACTCATCCCAGAGGAAGGCCAGGTTGGCCCCATGACCTGGGGTGGACACGGGCTGGCCGAGCCAGCTGAGCTCTGGGCTAATCCCAGCCTCCTTGCGCACAGTGGTTGAGCGCCAGGGGAACTTCAGCGGGTGCCCTAGAGGGAGGAACTGGCCCCTAGAAGAGCACCTGGTCGCCTGTCACAGCATGGCTGTTAGAGGGAGCCCATGGCTCAGCCCCAGTGGTGCAGGTGGTCGCGTGCCGTTCTGCAGTGCCGAAGCCACGTGCCTGATTGGCTTCGGATCCTTTGATCCCAGCTGGATCGCGGCATCTCTAACTTTCTCTTGAGCATGTGCTCACTCTCTCTCATAAAAAAAATTAAAAAATAAACTCAAAAAGAGATAGCGAACCCAGGCCCCTGGCAGAGAGCCATGCTGAGCTTATACAGAGGGTCTCCCCCTTCTTTAGAGATGAACAGTGGGCGAGGCGACTGCTGCCCTGCAGGGCCCCTGCCATCAGCGGGGATGTCACAGGGAAGATGCCTCACTGGGGGCAGCCACAACCTCCAGCTCT
Source organism: Tupaia belangeri chinensis (assembly GCF_000334495.1). Classification (NCBI taxonomy): domain Eukaryota; kingdom Metazoa; phylum Chordata; class Mammalia; order Scandentia; family Tupaiidae; genus Tupaia; species Tupaia belangeri. Next base: position 797,054 of record NW_006159496.1, read on the forward strand.
CTCTGCTGGCCTTGGGATGAGCCCTGCAGCCCAGGCAAACCTCGGACAGTTCAGAGAGGGGTCCTGAGAGAGATAACCAGACTCTTCATCTAACCTGCTGAGGTCTGGAGTGATGGCTTCGAATATCAAGAACATTTTAAAAAAGAATTTGTTTGAATTGATGGAACAGGCCATTCGATTGCATTTCTTTTAGGACACACAGATCTTCATAGACAATCACAACTGATTCCATCGGAAAGCAAAGCACATCGTACTCCGATGAGTTTCCCCTCGTCACCAGCTGCAGTTTCCATAGTGCCGTGACAAAAATGTTTCCAATTCCTTTTGGGTATTAAAAATAATCCTGCAGTTGTCTATGTTTTCTTTCACAGTCTTCAAAAGCATTATAATAAATTCTCTCCTCTAATTTGGAGACATAGCACACTTTATTTTAGTTTGGCTCAAGATCTTGGAAAATACTTAAACTCATATGCATGGCACGGTTATTAAGCTAAAGCACTGCATTGGTAATACATTTAACACAATAAAGAAAGTCCCTTATTTAAATTACTGTCATAGCAGGATGAATGAAAATGGAATGTAAAAAAAGCTTCCAGAATAATCACAGCATAATTGACATTGAATAATATTTAATATCTGAATTCATGTCTTGGCAAAAGTATATCCTAAATCATCCAAGGGGAGACTGTCAATTATAAATAATACTAGTGTGTTTTCTAGAAAAATGTGAAATACTTTATGAAAGATATAAAGCTAAAGTAGAATAATCAATCTCATGAGGAAGAGTAATGGAATTTCTCCACGGGTAAGGGGTGTTCACCTGCCGAGGAGGGAGTGGATGGTGACTCTGCTGGCAGTTCTTTTCGCTGCGGGCTGTTCATACCTTCCCAGAGTGAAACACGTGCTGGACATTCGCACACGCCTCGATGGGCTTCTTAGCCGAGGACTTCCCGTCTGAGGTGCCGCCTCGTCATTTCCTCGGAGCTACTGTTAAAGATCTCTGACCTTTCTTGAAAAGCCAAGCTTCAGCTGGGCTCCAGAACTTTCCACAGGATGGTGCTTTCCAAGAAAACCTCCATGAGGGCAGCAAAGGCGATTCAGTCACAGAGTCAGGTCAAAGTGAGACCATCCCTCATCCAGCCACACCCCTCTGCTTGGACACGGCCAGTGCTGGACAGCCCCCAGCCCCCTCCTCAGATGACCGCCTGGTCCATCAGGTGCCACAAGTGGAAAAGGCCTTCTACATATGGGCCTGGGTCCGCCTTCCAGAAGCTCCTTTATTTTTCCTTCTCCAAGTAACTGGGAATGACTCTGCCCCCGTGGCCACATGGCTCTCCAATCTTCAGTCACTGAAATTGTGACTGGCTGTTTGTGCGTTATTCGAACTTCGCCTGGTGGCCAGTCGTGCTTGCTCTCAACACCCAGAACAGGAGTGGTATTTGCAAGGCTTCATCACAGGATGTCAGAGTGAAACATTGTGGTTTTCTTCTTTTTTTAATATAATTTTATGTATGTTTTTCCATTCAATCATTTTATATTATAACAGCATACAAAATGAATTTTCCCAGCATGAATACACTGTATATTAATCCAGTCAAAGACATTACCATACCCATTATTATCAACAGATAATTTTCCATTTCTGTGTCCCTTAAATGTTTTGCTTCTTTCTTCATCCCCTTGATTTCCTCCCACTCACCTCCCCATTTCTCTGTGTTTTTATACTTTCCACTCTCAGACTGTACACATAGAGTGTAGACATTCAGTGTACGTTGAGCTGACGTACAAGGTCTCTCAGGGTCTGGCTGGCTTTGCTTAGTAGTAAATTTTCCAAATGTGTCCACTTTCTATCAGATGCCAGGGTCTCACTGGTTTTTATGTCTGAGTAGTATTCCTTAGTGTATATGTGCCACATCTTTTCAATCCATTCATCTGTTCATGGACATTTGGGTTGGTTCCATGTTCTACCAATTAGGAATAATGCCGCAATAAACACGGATGTGCAAGTGCTTTTCTGATGAGTGTATTCCTATCCTTTGGGTAGATACACAGAAGTGGAATTGAAAGGTCATATGGTAGTTCTGTAGGTGTTTGAAGAACCTCCTTATTGCTCTCCCCAGTGGCTGGACTAACCTACCTTCCCACTGACAGTGTAGGAGAGTTCCCTTTTCACCACAGCCTCATCCGCACTTACTATTTAGTTTTTGATCTCAGTCACTCTGACTGGAGTTAGGTAGTATCTTCTGTGGTTTCAATTTGTATCTCCCTTGTGTAAGGGACAAAATGTGTTGAGCATTTTTTCATATGCTTTTTTGGCTCTTCGTATGTCTTCCTTAGAGAGTTGTATGTTCAGCTCATTTCTCCGTCTTTTAATTGGGTTGATAATTCTTTTTCGGGTAAGTTGCTTGAGTTTCCTGTGCATTCTGGTTATGAGTCCCTTATCTGAGGCTTAGTTTACAAATATATTCTCCCATTTTGAAGATTGCTGATTCACTCAAATTACTGTCTTTTTTGCTGTGCGGAAGTTTTTAACCTGATATAATCCCACTTGTCTATTCTGGGATTACTGCCTGTGCGTGGGGGCGTTGTGGTTCTCTACTGCCACACGAAAGCTACCAATGCTGGCAGCTTCACGCACGGGCACTACTGATTTCCATGTGTTGTCACTGGGAATGGCTTGTCCCCTCCATTTACTCAAAGTAGGGGACAGTGAGGCCAAGAGGGTCACGGGCCTGGCAAGGCTGAGGCTGTTGGCCAGACCAGCTACATGTGGAAGTGGCCTCTTCAGGTGACCAGGGTCCTGAGCGAGTGTCCCAAGGGCCCAAGCCTCGCCGCTCCCGTGTTACATAGTCACACGGCTTCCTCCACATGCGGCCTCAGGGCTGTCACAAGACTTGCACGCCAGGTGAGAGGACTGGGCAGACCGCACCTCTCCTTTAAATCAGTCATTTCTTCCATGAGAGAGACACAGAGAGACGTGCTTGTCTCCATGCAGCAGTCCCCCAGTCCCAGCCGCGGGCTCACGGGCACACGCCCTGTACCTGTCATGTGCCCGGCATGCACAGGGAGACTTCGACCCTCAGGACAGGAGCCTGGGCTTTCCCAGGTGGGTCTGGCTCTGCAGAGCATCATGCTACCACCCCGCCGCCCCTGCCGGCCCATGTCCATGTCCTCAGGGGGAAAGCAAGGTCTGAGAGGAACCCACAGGCTCGAAAATACCTCCGTAGCCTTTGTGTTTGGAACATCACCTCCAGCCTCGGTCTGGAGAAGAGCTCACTCTGGGATGTGGCAGAGAGGAGAGACCCAGAATGAGCGTGGCGGAGGCAGCGCTGGGATTTCAGCTGTGGGTCTCGCTGTCAGACGCTATGGTGGCTCCCGTCAGTTTGAGCCAGACTCCTGCTCTAGCCACGTCCTGAGGCTCAGCACTCAGTCATCCAGGGGTGCTACGCCATTCCCAGTCCCTCGGCATCCCCGTGATAAAGCTGCGCTTCAACTAGCGATAAATACAAAGCTTTGAAAAGGCGGCTCTGCTTGGAAACAGCGGGGTCTGGATCACAGCGTGACAGAGTGAGGCCGGGGAGTGGACAGGGGAGGCAGGAGGAGGTCTGACTCAGGATCCAGAGGAGGGCCGCTAGCCAGGAGTAGAGGGGCTCTCTTGTAAAGCAGTAAGTGTTTTAGCATGAAATCCTCAGTCACTAGGGGCCAGGCATTGGTGCAGCGCTGACACACGAGCCCTCACAGGAAAGGTCCTGGGTTCTCGTCCCGGGACCTCCCTGGGCATGCCAGGCACACACACCCAGACCTGGACGGGCTGTGATGGGGTGGGGTGCAGCACGAGGGCCTTGCTGGGGCGCCTTCTCTCTGTAGCCTTCTCTGAGGGAAGAAATAAATGAATAATCTTAAAAACCCTCCTGGGGGATGATTTCTCACTTTCCCTCTCTCCGTCTCTAGGTGAGTGCATGTGGCCTGTGGCAAAAACCTAAAAGTAATAACAATAATAATAAACTTGACAAAGCATTCATGCACAGTCTGGAAGACCTGTGTGCGTCAGGTGGTCAGGGCACTGCCAGCCGGTGAGGATGCAGCTCCAAATTTCCACTGCCATGCTCAGCCCCGGGCGAACTAGTGCCCGACTCACCTGATGGAGTGAGGCACGACGCCCCGAAATGACACCACGCCAGGGAAGCAGCGTCGGGGACGTCTGTGAGAGCCCGCTGGCCGTCACGGTCAGCCTGCAGGCAGGAGATGGAGCCACCATGGTTGAGGTCCGCAGCGCTCTGGTCTACACTTCTAGAATGAGTATATTCCAGTGGGAGGCATTGCCCAGGTATGGGGTGGGCGACATCTCCCTAGGCTCTGGGGAGTTTTGCTCTGTTTCATTCCAGAGGGCCACACGTGTGCTCAGGAGAGAGCGACAACACACCCCTCACACACACCAACGGGCCTGCTTACACGGCAGTCCTTTCTCCTCCAGTTCTCCACCCCGTCAGAATCCTGGGCATGAGCGCAGCGCATAGCGTGTTCTTCAAGCTGCTGGGGTTGGGGGGTCAGGACTCGAACCCCGGTCAGCCATGTTGGATCTGGGTTCCTCTGAGCAGTAGTGAACCGCTGTGCCACAGGCCCAGCCATCTAGGTCTCATGTTGGTGAGTGATGGTGCTGACCTGCCTGTGCCTTGGAAGGGAGCTCCGGATACTCTGACACCTCCAAGCCCCATGAGCAAGCGCTCGCAGGATCGAGGACACGGTGTGCTGGCATGTGCCGAGTTCCATGATGACAAATGCACCTGACCGCGGTCGTGGTTCAGAGACGACCGGCCCCTGCCCACTCCCAGCCTTCTTCCCCATCACAGAGCTGCCTCTGCTCACCTGGCAGGCAGGCACTGACCCCTGCTTACCCAGGCCCCCGGGCAGTGAGGGTTTCCTTCCGACCATGTACGCTGCTGCACAGAAATGCCGGTGCGCTAGACTCCGCGTTCCTCCTCCACCTTCCAGCAAAACTCCTTGAGGAGGGAGGCAGGGGGGAGGGTCCCCTCAAACCTTCAGGCTCTGCAGGTCCCCGGTCGGAAGAACATTTGGCACAGAGCCAGGAGAAGGGAGGCCTGTGTTGTCTGAGCACTCTGTTTCCCATATCTGGGATGGCAGGATTTTAGATCAAAGGTTTCTAAAATGACAATAGGAATTTAAAGACCACAGAAAAACTTAGAAATCATTCCAAGACTATATTCACAAAAAGAAAACTGATTCAGTGTCTTTTTAAATGCAACTAATTGCATCAGGATTAGCATAGTGGAATCTCGAACCTATTGGTTCCAGTTCAATATAATTTGCACCCACATTTATGAAGTCTTACTTAGTAAAGTATGATGGGATCAGAAGTATTCGTATCACGTAAGTAGAAAACATATTTTTATTAATCAGCAGTGAGTCGCGTTGGAAGGAAACAATTTAATTAACTTGCAATACAATAAATAACTGGTCATTAAAAACCTATTAGTGTTCTTGGATTTCCTGTGACTGTGTGCCTTTAAGTAATCGCTCGCCTATGCTTACCTCTGTTATCTATAATTAAATACAAAAGCCATTTAAGAAGGCCATTAGGGTCTTGAATTAAATCCACATCCACAGTGAAACCCAGAGCTAGCGCTGCCACTTCCCCCGTGTCTGCCTTAGGTCCGCCTGAGCCCTGCGTTCCCGCGAGGATGGATCTGCGTGACGTGGGCTTACGTCGCGTGTCCTGCAGTCTCAGGGCAGCTCCTGCTTGTCAGTGACACGCGACGACCCTCCTCAGAGGGTGCCTGTTTCTGGAGCACCTCCGTGAGTTCACGCGTCATCGGTTCCCCGTTCCCCGCACACACACTGAGCAGCCATCCTGGCGCTAGGGATAAACCGCCAGCGACCCTCGCCCTCCCTGCGGCACAGGACGCAGCCCAACACGGAGCCGGCACGAAACACACACTTACCACACAGTGGCTTCAGTAAGGGTGGCCGTGTCACAGCACACAGTGACAACCAGGGCACCCCTGCCAAGGAGGGCCTGAATTGCCCAGCGGCGTCTCCCATTGAGGACTGGAATCGCTAACCCCGGAGCCGCCCCGCCCGTCCTCCCGCCCGTCCTACCGCCCGGATACTGGAGAATTCCAGCCTGCCCGTCGCTGCCCTGACGGGGCAGATTTCCCAGGCTGCTGCTTTGGGCTTTGGAAGGCAGAGAAAGAGGGAGCAGTAAAAGGGGAAGCCCAGGGACCAGCAGTTGGCGTAATGGCTACGTCACTGGACACCCTCGCCCGTGCACTGTGTCCCAGTGCCTCTGCACTGTGCTGTCTAAGCCAAGTGGGAGCTCCATATCACAGGAATCTTCTGCGTTTCCAGGCCAGGGCAGGCACGGGAGAAATGTGGGCAAACTTGCAGGGCAGAGGTGAGCAGCAGGCTTTCCCTCCGTCCACCTGAAACACTACAGGTGGTGCAGGGGACTCCCAGATGGCCCACCGCAGTTCCAGTCCCGGACCCGGCAGCTTGAAAATCACACCAGGCCTGTGTGCATGTGTGCCCCAAATCCCAGGAGAATGGAGAACAGATTGCAATGTGGCCTCCCCCAGGAACTGGTTTTTCCCTTTTCTTCTCATTATTTCTGTCTCTTTCTCTGGCAAGCACATGTGCCCGATGGCAAAAAACTTAAAAAAAAAAAAGAATACTGAGTCACGTATGGAAATGAAAGGAGTTTATTGGGGCCTGGGTTGAGGGCAATGCCCGGGTGCCTCAGTATCCAAGTCGCCCCGGGTGTGTGGACTAGGTCAGGCCCACCTCAGGACGATCTAAGACAAAACCACAGTGGGGTGGGGACTCAGGTCATCGTTTGGGGTGAGTGGTGAGGATCACTGAGCCACCGTTGGTCACTGGGGTGATTGCTGGCACCGCTGCCATCAGTCGGACAGGCAGCTTGCCGGCAGATGTCCCTCAGAAGCAGGTCCTGTGACAGTTGTTGCTAAGCACACGTGCGTGAGCAGGGCCCGCCCTCACCCCGAGCGTGCTGTCACCTTCTAGCTGCCTCATGGTCCTCTTCCGTGATTGGCCTGCGAGGTCTCTGAACTCGGGCGGCAGGAAGATGGAGGAGGCCCACACAGCATCAGCTTCTCTGTGTGAGAAAGCCTCCTCCATGCCGTCTCCCGTCCGACCTAGTCAGGTGTAACTGCGAGGTAATGTGCTGCTGCTCAAAGCACCCAGACCACACGGCGCCCGCAGTCGGGAGCCCCCGCCCTCAGCCCGAAGCGTGCTGGGCCGTGGACCAAGGGAGAGGGATCTCAGGGTGATCCAACACTGTGGAGGACGCCCCTCTCTCTCGCATGTGCATATGCTCTGTCTCTTGGATAAAAATCGTTATAAACAAGAGCAGTGGGAAATTAAAATAATAATGACAATAACCGAGAACTTAGGAGTCAGGACAATTTTTCCTGATAAAGCAGCTAACTGTGGAGGCTGGGCTGACCGATGCCCCCCAGTGGGTGGTAACGAGCTCGGGGTGGCCACCCCATTTGAGGACGCTGGAGATCAGGCTTGGCGCCTTACGCACAGCGTGGCTGCAAACGAGGCGCATGGGAGATCGCCGTCCTGACCGTGCCTTGTGGGAGCGTCGCCGTGAAGCAGGGACGATCTGGTCCCTGTGTGGAGTTGTGGGGAGGCCCAGGGGCGTTGATGGTGTGGGGCACTCAGAGTACCTGGCACTCAGGACACTTCCGGTACGCGGACCCGCTGTGCGTGCTGTGACCATGGTGACCGGACCACCTGCCTCCGCCTTGGGTGACAGCGAGCTGCCCAGCAGGGCTGCCCACCCAGCCCGGAGCTCAGGCACGTGCAGGTGTCTGCACACTGTGGGCACTAATAAGCGTGCTTTCCCTCTTTCTTTAGTCCTGCAACTCACCACGGTGGTTTAAAAAAAAAAGTTACTTATTTTTTCCATAAGCAAAAAAGACTCAGGAGGGGGGAGAG
>NW_006159496.1:805165-828223 GCF_000334495.1 Tupaia belangeri chinensis
AGAGAAAGAGAGAGACAGCACCTTAACGGGGAGGGCTGGGGACCGTGACACACCCACGGGTGGAGTGCTCAGGGAGGGCTCAGAGCACAAATCCAGACCCTCCCCAAGCAGGTCACCCCCGACCACTGCAGGCCCCTCCACGGTGGCTTTTTCTGAACCGCAGGCTGCCCTGGGTGGCCCCTTCCTTCTGATGAGATGACCTGCGTGTCCTGCTTTCCTGCCTCCCCCCATCTGCCCGCTTCCCAAACTCCTTCTCTTGGAACAAAGCAAGGCGTTAAATAATTTACTGGAATGCTTTTGTTCTCCCAGAAGGACTGAGCATGCTTTATCCTCTGCTGCTGCCCAGTCTCCTGAAGTAAGGCTCTCAAGCAGCCAGAGAGGGGACCAGCTCGCCCTGCCTGGGCCTCTGGCCTCGTCCCCGTTCCTCACCCTTATTCTCCCACGAGGCTCAGGCTGATGCATTTTGACAGCTAAGGGGCTTCCGAGGAAACGGCGTTAGTTCTTTACAATGATTCCTAACTACCGAAGACTTAGGTCAAGGAAGGAGAAATTGTGAGTGCCTCTCTCTTCTCACTAAATCATCTCAGTATTTACGGATTAACGGTTCAGGACGCTTGGCAGAACTTTCTCCTTCTAAGACATTTGCTGGTATGCTTTTATTTTGGCGTTTCTCTTTCTTTTCTCTCTTCTGTTTTTTAATTTTTGAAGAGGAATCCTCTTACAAATACACGTGGCACCATTCCCACTCCTCATCATGTTTCGGCCACTCTCTATGCACTCAGACGCTGCTATGGACTTGAGGTCAGTGAGTGGCCATCTCGCCCTGATCCACCGAGGACTGTCTGGGGTCCCTGGACGCTGAGCACACTCCCAGCCTCTCTGAAAGACTTACTCACTCGCCTTCTCGATACAGTTGAGCTCACTGGAGTCTAAAACACCCACCGAATGTGCCACCTCTGTCATGGGCCGCTCCCTGGCCTTCCCCGGGACGCCTGGCGGGCACGTGTCCCTACGAGACCAGAAAAAGGTATCAAGGCTTTCCCTTCGACCTAGTAAATCCACCACACATCTGTCCTTCCTCCTGTCTTCTCTATTTTTGTTTCTGTGTCTTTATTCGTTATTTTTTTTACAATAATTGCAAGAGGGTGCATGCGCTCACCAGAGGGAGTGAGAGAGACTACCCTCACGGAGCGAGGCCGCGCCGCAATCTTCTGTCCTCCGTCTCTCCTCCCGTCAGGATTATGGACATGCACACACATGCACTCGGCGGCGCTCCCAAACCAGCGGTGCCAGGACTCGACTGTGGGCAGCACGCGGGACCCAGCTTCCCACGCACAGGGCAGCCTGGTACCTTTATTCTTACCTTTGAGTTGAGGTATTTATCATGAGAGAGAGGTTTCGATCTCCATCCACCTGCTCGTCTGGTGCATCTCAGTCAGTTCCAACGTGGATTCCAAAACCCCGCGACCTGCTGAGGTCTTCTGTCTGCCCTGACCCTTTTACTCCTGAAGGTCTCCAAATCAGCCCACCTGCTCTGTTCTTCTTAGGCTCTGCCAGACTCCTTAATTCTAAGCGCCGATCCCCGTCTCTGCCTTCCCTGGAACTTCCTCACGCTCTTTAACGCTTCGATGGCGATGCAGTTCTACTGATGATGATGATGAGAGTAGCTGGGCTGGCCCCACGGCCTGGTGGATCAGGGAGCTGGACCCACATGGCTGACCGTCAAGTCCCAGCCCTGGTGACTTGGGAAACATGCCAGGTGCATGTGCATGTGTGCCCCAGCCACAGCAGGCTGGGAAACGGAGGAGCAGGGCTTGTGGCACGACCACGCCCCATCAGAGGTGCTTTCTCCCTCTTCCCTCTCTGCCTCTCTGGCAATAATAATAATACCGATAGCTAAGCCATGTGCATCTATTTTATGCAGATTCCATTTCTCTCCAATAGCCCTACAGACAGGAGCTACCAAAGTACCCTCCCTGTAGCAGGGGAAGCTGGCCTGAGTGACGTTCGCCAACTTGCTCGAGGCCCTGCAATGGGGAGGCAGAGTCCCCACTCTGCTCTGTCTGGCACTAGCCCATCCCTGAACTCTGTGCTCTCATTGTTTTTTTTTGTTTGTTTGTTTGTTTGTTTTGTTTGTTTGTTTTTTTTTAAGAGGTTTTGCTATAGGGCCCGTGCGCTCGCCAGAAAGAGAGAGAAACCGAAAGCAAGAAATCACCCCCCCAGGGGGGATGGCCACACCACAATCCTTTCTCCTCCATTCTCCTCTCAGGATCTTGGACATGCAGACACACACGCCTGGCGTGAGTTTTAAGCCACCGGGTCTGGGGACTCGAACCGCAGTCAACTACGTGCGAGTCCAGCGACATAGCCATTACGCTAACTGCTGGTCCCTGTGCTCTGATTCTTGAAGAAGCTATGCCATAAATACTGGGGAGTGTTCAAGAAGTTCATAAAACTGTGCATTATGAAAAAACCATACATGGGTTTTAAAATTATTTTTCACTAAAATAAACGTGTAGTCTTGTTCTTTCTAATTATTTACTTAATTTTATGTATTACTATGATTATGTTTTAATTGGCTATAGGACACATGTGCTCACCAGAAAGAGAAAAACAGAGAGAGCAAGGCAGGGAGAGTGAGAAAGCAAGCCACCGGGTCTGACACTCGAACCTTGTCCGGCCATGTGGGAGTCCAGCACCTCAACTGCCACGCCACCTGCTGGGTCCTATTTTGTCTTTTAATGTGCCAGAGGGCACATGCACTCAGGAGAGAGAGATGGGGGTAAGGGTGGAGGAGGGAAGCGTTTCCCATGGGGCATGGGCACACTGCAATCCCTTCTCTTCCATCTCTCCCTCCTTGCAGGATTCTGGGCACGCATACCCAACATGTTTCTCTAGGTGCTGGGTCTAAGACTCAAACCATGCAGTCAATCGTGGGCTCCAGTTGCTTTAGCCACCAGGCCACAGGCTTGCCCAAATTCGCTGTTTAATTCCACTTTCCACAAATAATTTGAAGTCCCCTTGTGAGTCTCGCAGAGCCACGCCCTCTCGCTGCCCCATACCCCCAGTGCCCTGTCAGCAGCGTGTGCTTCCTTCCCCACCTCCCACCCACACCCTCAGAGCTCCCAGCTGCAGCTCAGGGCTCCACCAATGGTCCCCAGGGTAATGCTATTGCCCCCAGCCTCAAAATAAATAAGCTAAGGCCCAGAAAGTCTCCTCAACTCACCATAGGTGACACAGCAAGTGTCGGCACTAGGACTTGAACCCACAACGGCCTTGCTCCAACTCACCTGGCCTTGATCATTCTGCTGGACGGCCCAACAGTTAAAGTGTATTTGACCTTCAAAAGAACCTCTTAATACAGAGGGAGGATCTCAGGGCTCGGAGCTAGGAACTCGAAGTCCGGGTCTGCTCTGTCTTATCAATAACTTTCTTTATCTCAGACAGGCCATCTCCCCTCCAGTGCCTCAGTTTCCTCATCTGTGAGACGGACAGGACAGGCCAGGGGTTCCCAAACACCCTTCTCTGTGCAGATGCTCCGTCAGGCGATAGAGGGAGGGGTGAGGAGTGTGGCACTGAGGGCACCGCATCAAGAGTCCTCAGGGTGTGGTGGCCCACAGCCTCGTCAGCCCAGGGCGCTGGCCTACGGAGGATGGCTCGGGGGCTGGGCGACATGTCTGGCCCACGGCCCTGACCAGAGCTGTCCTTGAGGACCTGGAAGGGGACACAGGGCTCCTCCCGGCCTGGCGAGAGTTGTGTTTCCCAGCTTACTTGCCTTGTCTCCATGGAGCCCTCTGTCCCAGCTTGCTACCAAAACATGCAGGTGCTTCCAAAAGACTTCTTAAAACCTTTTGACCAAGCACACGCCAAGTCTTCCTGTATCTGATGGAAATCCCTGTGCTCTGGGCGAGGAGCCCAGCAAGGCCACCAGGGTGAGCCAACTGGCAAGGACAGCGTGGCCTCTCTAGGGACCCTGGCAGTCGTAGGCAAAGGTGACGCGAGTTCACGTGGACTCGGGCACGCCCTGTTTGCAACCACGCGGGACCCTTCCCCTGGGTGCTCTGTGACTCAGCCGAACCGTGACCACACCCAGCAGTCAGCCACGCTGGACCGAGGTGTTCCGGCTGTGGTGGCAGCCGCAGGTCCTGGTGCTCACAGCATGGTCCGGACCGCAGTGTCGGCCTGGGGAATGCAGAGCCGCGGTCCAGCATCTGCTGAGGCAGAACCCCCACTAAACAAGGGCCCGGAGACCGTCTGTGAGCGCGGGGGCAGAGGTGCCCCTGATGGCTGTGGCTCAGCCTGGCTTAGAGGGATCCTCACGTGTTGTCACTTCACGCGAGGCCTTTGACGGTTTTCTCCCCGAGCCTTATCTGTAGGACAGAATGAGACACCCACCTCCAGGGGCTGTTTGAGAAGTGAGGTCACAGGCAAAGGGCTGCACACGGCCCTGAAACGTGGTGAGCAAGACACAGTAAGTCCCTGCTTCAGAGCCCTGGGACCTGTCCGGGGCGGGAACGAGGGGTGCCCTCACATGCTCCCCGCGACTCTGACCACACGTGTGCACCTGTGTTCCCAGCAGCACTGTCCGCCGTAGCCAAGGGGCGGGAGGCAGCTCGGAGTCCCTCAGCAGATGATGGATGGGCCAAAGCGTGCTTGTACGACGGAGTGTTACCCGCCCCCAGAAAGGAAGGCCATCCCGATGCTGCTGCAGTGGCTGCACCTCGGCGTCACGCGAAGTGAAGTCAGCCAGGCGCAAAACGGCAGAACTCAGGGTCCCACGTGCGAAGGCTCTAGAGAGCCAATTCATAGAGACAGGAGATAGAGCAGTGACTCTAGGGGCTGGGGTTTGGGGGCTCTGTGAGAAATGGGGGTGCCAATGGCTGCACAAAAGCATGAGTGCACTTACTGACGGGGATGTACACTGAAAACGCTTAGCATGGTACATTTTTTATTTTTTTAGGTTTTTGCCATAGGGCGCCTGTGCTTGCCAGAGAGAGACAGAGAAAAACACAGAGAAGAAAAATGAGAAATCACCTCCCCCCAACTGGGGGACAGCCACATTGCAAACCCTCCTCCTCCAGTCTCCTTTTGGGATTTTGGGCACACATGCACACCTGCCCAGTGTGATTTTCAAGCCACCGGGTCCAGGACTCAAAATGTGTCCTGGTCAGTCACGCGGGAGTCCAGCCGCCTTAACGTCCTCGCCACCTGCTGGCCCCAGCATGGGAGATCTTATGCCGTCATGTGCTTAAGGGTCCTCAAAGAGTTCGTGGGAAGTGTATCTTCTGGAAAAGCTATGCACGGATCCAGAAACTTTGGCAGCAAAATAAATTCATACTTTAATTCAATTTTTCCAAGAATGTACTTGAAATTCGGTAATATTTCACTACAAAAATTTTTTAGAAAATGACTAGCAGATCATGGACGTGCCTACGCTAGAGTGGCAGAGTCTCGAGGGCGGTGGCTGGGCTCTTTCACAGGGAGAGGGCCAACTCCTACTAGCCAGGGGCCCCACGTTGCACCCACGCCCACAGAGTCCCGGAGGCCCGTCCGCCTTGCAAGCTGGGCCACAGCTTTGAGAACCCAGACAGCTCCGGCTGGCAGGAGAGGCCGTTTGAGATGTGGGACCTGTCCTTGCTCAGCGCTGCATTCTGTCCCTCTGAGGTCTCGCCTCGCTGGCAGAGGTGGGCGTGTGTCCTTTAACGAGACCCAGCTGACGGCTCTGCACCCCCAGGTAAGGACAGCTGCTCTGTTCCTGCCGAAGCTGGCCAGGTTCAGGTCTCTCAGGATGGCGGACTGCAACCTACCGGGGGCTGCAGGCAAAGCCCCGCTTCCACCTCGGCTTCACTTTCCCTTATCTTAAACAAGGTTTAAGTTATTTACTCCATTAGTGAGTGCGAGAGGTACAGCACCCCTCGGGGCCTTGACGCCGCGATCCACCCCAGCTTCGGCCAGTCCTGCGTCATGGGCACGGGCACTGGGGAGGTCTCCAGACGCAAGCTGGCAGCAGTCCACATGGTCTGCCTCACGGAGAGTGACGCTTTACCACTGCACCTGCCTGGCCCCTCTCTTTTTTCTTTTCTTTCTTTCCTTTCTTCCTTCCATCCCTCCTTCCTTCTTGGAAGACAGAGGTACTCCCAACGGGACCTCACCGTGCCACGAGGTGAAGTCCCAGCTGCCCCAGCTCAGCCCTCCAGCCAGCCCGGACCTTGGGCACACCCTGCATGTTCAGAGCAACACAGGATCCAGCCCCAGGCCTCCCGTGTGGCTCCAGCATCGCGTCAGCACCCACCACCTGCGCGTCTGCAGCTGGGCCTCAGCCTTCCCTTAGCGGTGCCCCTCCTGCCAGTCGCCACTCACAGATCAAGCTCCTTGACAGAGAACGCAAAGGGAATATGCAGGGAGCCCCCACGTCCACAGGCACAGGCCTCTCCTTGTCCTCAGGTTAGGAGCGCTCTCAAGCTGTGGCTCATTCCAACCCTGAGCTTCACCGCATGGCCGAACAGTCTGGATCACGCCACTGCCCTCACCTACGAGGAGGCAGAGGTGACAAGCCGCGCTCCTTCCAGAACCTGCAGAGCTCCTTCCAACAGCCGCTTGCTCCCGGGCTGCTCCTGTTGTAGAAACCTCCAGGAATCTGAAGGACTCAGAACCCTGCTTCACCTGGCTTTTCTTTTCGTTTTGAAGATTCTTCCCACAGGGCACATGAGCTCACTGGCGAGAGAGACACAGAGGCAGAGGGAAAGCGAGACATTATCCCCAGGGAGGTGACCACACCACTGTCCCTTCTCGTCTCAGGAGTGTGGGCATGCATGCATACGCACCCAGCGTGATTCTCAAGCTGCCGGATCCAGGGCTCGAAATGCGGTCTGCCATGTGAGTCCAGCACTGTAACCCCCGCCACCTGCTGGCCTGTCGTCTGGCTCTCCACACAGTAGCGCCCTCAGCTGGAGAAACGAGACCCAGCTGTTCCGTAAACACAGGCTGTAGGTGCCTCTGGCTGCAGGACACACCTCCTCGGTTCTCCGTCTCCAACCTCCACGCCACGCACCAACGTCAAGATCTCTCGTGTCGGCTCCCACGTGAGTCTGGTTGTCAAAGGCAGCACTTCGGACAGATAAGGCCATGCCAATGCCTCGTTGCTTCATTTTCTATTTGGGACCCTTGATTGCAGGCTTTCCCCAGAAAGAGGGGGAATGGGATGGTGGGGCAGCTGAAGAGGCCACAGCTGGAGCTCGCTTGGGGCAAAGCTGTGCAAAACCCCAACCACTGAAGATCCCAGAGACGGGCCTTGCCCTCAGCTCGCGATCATCCAGGACACCCTAGCGTGGAAGGAGGCCTGGCACCGAGGTCAGGGCAAAGAAGACAAAACCTAAGGACTCTCAAAACCGCTCGTCCAGCCGTTCCTTCTGCACGAGGCTGAGTGGGCTCCTGGTCGGGCTGGGGAGAGTAGTCAGGAAGAGCAGCTGGAGGAAACGAAACACGGTTTGGAAAAGCCGCAGAGAAAAATGAGACAGGGCGCAACCAGGCTGGGTAAAGGCAAGTCGCACAGGCGCCGCTGGTGCGACCACAAAGTTTCTGCTGTGAAAACAGGAGGGGGGCCCCTCAGAAAATTAAATACGCCCGGTCGGACAGCCTGGGGACCCTAGAAGACCCGAAAGCAGAGAGGTTCGGTGAGCTTTCCTACTGCTGTGGCCCTGAAGCGGGGAGGCTACACAGAATGCACGTTCCTCAGCTGGCAGTTTGGTGGCCCAGGCTGCAGGGCCACGGCTGGCCAGGGTCTTCTTGCTGGTGGGAACTAAGCGGAGCCCGAGGCAGTGCAAGGTGACATGTAGTGAGAGCCGACGCAGAGCATGCACATCTGCACCCGCGTCTGCCCCTGTCTGTCCTCTCGTCAGTGCAAGGTGACACATAGTGAGAGCCAACGCAGAGCATGCACATCTGCACCCGCGTCTGCCCCTGTCTGTCCTCTCGTCCTCACAAACCCGCCGGCACAAAGGTGGGGCTCCCCTCCCCACCTTACCAGATGCTAATCACTCCTCAGAGGCTCCACCTCCCAGCCCCACAGCAGGACCAAGCCCCACCCTCCGCATGCTTTCACACAGGGCGGGGACAGGGGACAGGAGGCCCTGTGGTTAAGGCGCTGGACTCCCGCGTGGTGGGCTGTGGTTGGCATTCCAGACCTGGCAGTTTGTGTGCATGCGTGCCCCAAGTCCCAAGAGGAGAATGGAGAGGTGATGGCCGTCCCCCTGAGGGGTGATTTCTTGGCTCTCCAGCAAGTGCACATACACCCTATAGCAAAATCGTTAAAAAGAGCAAATGTGGGGACCAGTAGTTAGCGTAATGGCTATGTCGCTGGACTCCCACGTAGTTGATCGCGGTTCGCGTCCTAGAACCGGTGTCTTAAAACTCACGACGGGCGCGTGCGTGCCCAAGATCCCGAGAGGAGAATTGGAGGAGAAGGGATTGCGGCGTGGCCATCCCCGCTGGGGGGTGATTTCTTGCTTTCTGTCTCTCTGTCTGTCTCTGTCTGTCTGGCGAGCGCACGCGCCCTATAACAAAAATCAAAAAACAAACAAAAAAAAAAAACTTCTCAAAAAAATAAAAAGAGCAAATGTGCTCAGTGCCACTGAACAGCAGCCTTAAAGTGGCGGAAATGGTAGACCTTATGTGCATTTCGCCACATGAAAATGTTCTGGTTTTAAAATAGGCATGCCAAGGAGCATGGGCAGGGACTGGTTTGGAGTCACGCCTGGTTCAGAGCTGCGGCCTGAGGCGAGATCTGAAGTCTGGACGAAGTCCCTGATATCCAAAGACAGAAACTTCTGCCACATTCTTGGCTACACAAACCTGGTGAGTCCACGTGGGAGTGGGTTCTGGGGACAGCGGAATGGGATGTAACAAGTCGGTGCTGGATCGGGAGCTCTGACCTGATGTGCCGGGTGAGCAGCTGGGGTGGCTCCCACTGTTGGCGCTGTTTGTTACCGGGACGCAGATGGGCACTGGCAGGCCTCAGTGAGGCTGAGATGCTGGGAGGTCCAGGAACGACATGGAGGACACACGGCAGTGAGGAACTGGGAGTGTTGGAGATGCATCCCATGAAAGCAGCTCACCCCTGCCTGGCCCCCAGGAGGGTCCGGAAGAGGCTAGATGAGGCTGGCTGGGTGGGGCAGGAACGCACTGCTCAAGCGGGGCTGGATCCACGGAATACCGAGGTCCAGCTCCCCAGCCCATCGGCACACAGCAGTGTGCCTCCATGACCCTGGCTGGCTGGAAAGGCTGGTGGCAGGGACGGCTGCAACGTGAGACCCTCTTGAGGGTGTTTCTCTCTCCCTCATCTCTCTCTCTCTCCCTCCCTCATCTCTCTCTCTCTCCCTCCCTCATCTCGTCTCTCTCTCTCCCTCCTTCCGTTCCCTCCCCCCCCCCATGAAATACACTTTTTTCCCAAAGAAGACAACCCTTTGTTGGCAAATACACTGTGGAGAAGAGGGCGCTAGCTGACGCAGGGCGGGCTGCTCTACAGCTGCCACCGCCGGGTACTGCAGTGGGCTCCTGGTCTCCGCGGGATGTGCCGTCCTGGGATGGCAGAGCATGGCCGTGGCACTCAAATGCCAGAGCAAGGAGGATGAGGTCACCATAGCAGCTGGTGACTGGGCATGGCAACAGTGTGCTCTCACCCACTGCAGGAGGTGCCGCTGGTCCCAGGGCCACGGGAGACAGGCGGCCTTTGGAGGCCAGCGCTCGATGTTCTAAATATTGAGGCAGGACAGAGGCTTGACTGACCCGCCGTGCAGGGGCCACACCCATCCCCAATGTCACCAACTGGGTGACTGCTACTGGGATGCTCAGCTGTTTCCTAAGATGTCCCAGGATTCGCCCATTCCTGCGTACGCCACTGCTCCACCCTTCAGAGACGATGTGTTTCCCTCCCCCATGTCACAAGTTGCCTTATGATCCACCTCAATTAACAGAAAACAGGAAATGTTGTTGGACCAGCTTCCCACATGTAATTAAAAGTTTTCCAGTGATTAGGTCTAGCAGATGGCATAGTATTTAAGGCCCTGGACTCCCACATGGCAGACCACAGTTCGAGTCCTGGCCCAGCAGCTTAAAACTCATGCCAGGCATTGTGCGCACATGCCCAAAATCCCAGGAGGAGAATGGAGGAGAGGGGATTGCGGTATGACCAACTCCCCCTGGAGGGGCTTGATTTCTCTATTTCTCTCTCTCTCTCTCTCTCTCTCTCTCTCCAGAAAGCACATGTGCAAAACATCCCCCCCAAAAAAACAATCCTGTGACTATTTTTTCTCCTTTTCTTCTTTCTTTTTTTCTTTAAAATTTGCCAGAGGGTGTGTGTGCTCACTGGAGAGAGAAAGAGGAAAGCGAGAGAGCACCTCACAGGGGATGGCCATGCTGTAATCCCTTCTCCATTTTCCCTTTGGGGATTTTGGGCGCACACACACACACACACACACACACACAATGTGTTTTCCAAGCCTCTGGACCTGGGACTTGAACTGCACGGTCGGCCATATGGGATCCAGCCACCTTAATCGCCAGGTCAGCAGCTGGCCTGTTTCATAACTACATGAAAAGAAAAAGAAAAGGAGGAGGAACAGAAGCAGGAGCTGGGGAAGAGAAGGAGAGGGAGAAGAAAGGCCAGTCCCCACAGTGGTTAAGAGAGCTGGAGCCCACATGGCCGGACACGGTTCAAATCCTTGGCTCTGGCTGTTGAAAAAACACATCTGTTGTGGGTGTATATGTGCCTTACCCAGAATCCTGATGGGATTAGCGGAAAAGGGACTGTGGAAGAACTGTCGCATTCAAGGGCTTCCTCTCTCTCTCTCTCTCTCTCTCTCTCTCTCTCTTTCTCTGGCAAACACACACGCCTTCTGGCAATAAGAAAACATTAATTTAAAAAACTGACTTCATATTTTTAAAAAGTAAAATTAACTTCAATATATTTTATTGAATCTAGTACATCTAATATTATGTCAACAGGTAATCAATATTTTAGAAATACTATTGATACATTTTACTTTTTTATGTGCAGTCTCCAAAATCCAATGAGTATTTTACATTTATGAAGGGGGTCTTCATAACGGTCATGGAAATGTGTATTCTGAAAAAAACAGGCATAGATTTCAGAATTTTTTTCACCAAAGTAAACTGGGACATAATTCCACGTTCCTTGAAGTTTTTGAAGTCCCTTTGCACAGCACCTTTTAGCCGGGGCCCAACACGTGTCTCATGCCCAGTAGCCACACCTGGCTAGCGGCATCCGCGGGTTCTGGCCCTGAGTACTGTTTCCGGAGGCCGAGCACCCAGCTGAGCTCTCCGGCCTCCTGGAGATGTCCTGAGCTATTCGATATGCTTAATTTTTATTTTTTATTTATTTATTTTTTTAGAGGTTTTTGCATGCGCGCCAGACAGACAGAGAGAGATAGAAAGCAAGAAATCACCCCCCCCCAGGGGGGATGGCCACGCCGCAATCCCTTCTCCTCCATTCTCCTCTCGGGATCTTGGGCACACACGCACACATGCCCAGTGTGAACTTTAAGACACCAGGTCCAGGACGCGAACCACGGTCAACTATGTGGGAGTCCAGCAACATAGCCATTACGCCAACTGCTGGTCCCTTGATATGCTTTAAATACACGATGACTCTGTTTAAATCATCCAGAGTGGGCTTCTGTTGCTTGCAAGTGAGAACTCTAATCAATATACTCCTTTGTATGATTTTTTAAATTTTCTGGATGTGAGAACAAGATCGTCCATACCCATAAATGCACATGCCAAAACACGGGGTTCTTTAATATGGGAGGTTTTCCTGGCGTTGAATGTGGATTCTGTAATGTTCCCTTCACAGATATTACAGTAACAACAGCACAAACTTCAGCATAGTTCCCGAAGGATGGGGCCCTCTTTCCAGGAAGACGTGCACCTGGTGACAAATACACAGCCCACACTCATGTTAGACGTCCTGGTCAATGCTGGGTAAAAGCAAGATGCCCGGGAACTGCGGAGGCATCCCGACTCTCGGCAGCTCCAGGCCTCCTTCCCGCTCCAGCCTTCAGCTGCCCCCGCCTCCGCCTCGTCTTCATGGTCCATGAGCAGGCTTCAGTTTCTTCCCTCCACGTGACCCTCTCCCCGGGTCTCGCACCTCCAGCAGCGGCCTCCCAGTCTCCTGTGACACCCCTGAGAGCACGGCCCACCCTCGGCTTACTCCCCAGGCTCCACTGCAGACTTCTCTGCTCCACGCCCCACCTGCTCACCAGTGGCCACCATCACCTCACGGCCTTTACGTGGCTAACCACACCTTCCCACTTGGTCCCTCTCCTTCCACGTGCTCCCTGGTGCCCTCACACTCTCACCCCCACTTCCCTGTCTCTGTCCTCTTCCTGCGGGCGCTCTTTTCTCGTTAGTGTGCCCCAGATTTCCAGCAGCTCTCCACCTCCGCTCAGTCTGCAGGTTCTCCATGAGTTCTTCTCTCACTCACTCTCGTCACTATATCTCCACATCCCTATAGGCCGCCAGCGCCACCATGTTATCTGAGTCAATGCAATCTCCGCTAAAGGCCTAGTCAATATCTAGTGTCCTCCTTGATAACAGAACCCCGACTTGGATCAGGGTTAGGATGTCTTTGAGAGTAACCCTTGATGTGGTCCTAGATATGAAATGGCAGTGGAAATCACTTGTGGGCCTTTGAGACAGCTCTTATCTGGCAAAGGTCCAGTGGGCATGAGCTGCCTTGGCTTCTTCCGCCTCTTCCTGCCTGAGCAGGGTCACAGCCTTAGGGGTGATGTTTGTGAGCGGCGTGGGAGAAAGGTCCAATGTGCTTTTGTAAGTGCACACTCAGTTTTCCCAGCACTGTTTATGAGAAAGACCATGGCTTCTTCTTGTGCACTTTTGGCACCCTCGTAAAAAATTAGTTGACTTTATATTATGGAATTTATTTCTGGACTCTCCAATGTGTTCCATTGGTCTATATGTCACTACCATATTATTTTGATGACTATAGCTTTGGAGCGTAATTTGAAATTAGGAAGTGCAATGCCTCCAACTCTGTTCTTCTATCTCAAATTACCTTAGCTATTCAGAGTTTGTCGTTCCACACCTACTTCAGGACTCTGTTTTTTTCTATTTTTTTGTGAAAAACACTATAGGAATTTTATAGGGGTTGCACTGAATTCGTACATCACTTTAGGTGTATAAACATTTTAACAATATTAATTCTTCCCATTCATGGACATAGACTATTCTACTTACTTGTATCTTCTTCAATTTCTTTCATCAAGGTTTTAGATTTTTCAGGGTACAGATATTTTCACCTCCTTGGTTAAATTTATTTCTAAGTATTTGAGTATTTTACTGTAAATAGGATTTTAAAAATTTTTTTCTCCAGATTTTATTTTTGTTGATGGAAAGAGAGGCTAATTTGTATACATTGATACTGTATTCTGCAAGTAAATGCTGCAAATTTACTGAATTTATTAGTTCTAATGAATTGTTATGAAGTCTTGGAGTTTTTTTTGTTTTTTTTGTTTTTTTTTTGAGAGAGATTTTCACTGTAGGGCGCGTGCGTTCGCCAGACAGACAGAGAGAGACATAGAGACAGAAAGCGAGAAATCACCCCCCAGGGGGGATGGTCACGCCGCAATCCCTTCTCCTCCATTCTCCTCTCGGGATCTAGGGCACGCACGCACACGCGCCCGGCGTGAGTTTTAAGCCACCGGGTCCAGGACACGAACCGCGGTCGACTACATGGGAATCCAGCGACATAGCCATTACGCTAACTGCTGGTTCCCATGAAGTCTTGGAGTTTTATACCATTTGCCAATAAAGACAATTTATTTCTTCCTTGCCGATTTGCATGCCTTTTATTCTTTTTTGCATCTAATTACTGCGAATAGGACTTCCAGTACTGTGTGGAACAGATATGCAGATCCCAGGCAACCCTGCCTGGCACCGGATCTTACAAGCAAAGCTTTCTGTTGTTCCCATTAACTACGATGTTAGCTGCAAGCTTTTACTAAATGACCTTTATTGTGTTAAATAAGTTCCTTCTATACTTTTGCCTAGGGTTTTTACCATCTATCGTGAATAGACACAGAATTTTGCCGAATGTTTTTCCTGCATCAATGAGCTGATCATATGGCTTTTATCTTCTGTTCTGTGAATGTCATGTATCACACTGATTGATTTGCATATGTTGAACATGGTCCATGAGCAGGCTTCCGTTTCTTCCCTCCTTCCCTTGAACTTATATCCAAAGGATGAATCCCATTTCGTTGTGATGTATATAGCCTTTCTGATGTGCTGTTAAACTCAACTTGCTGTGTTTTACTGAGAATTTTTGCATCAGTGTCTACGTTCATTAAAAATACTGGCCTGTGGTTTTTTCTTTCTTTCCTTCTTTTTTTTTTTTTTTTTTCGTGGTGTCTTTGATATCAGGGTGATGGTGATCTTATATAATTAATGTAGAAGTGCCATGGTTATGTTGCTGGACTCCCACACAGTCGACAGCTGTTCAAATCCCGGACCCGGCAGCTTAAAACTCACACTGGGTACGTGTGCATGTGTGCCCGAGATCCCGAGAGGAGACTGGAGGAGAAAGGATTGCAGTGTGACCATCTCCCCTTGAGGGTGATTTATCACTTTCTGTCTCTCTGGCAAGTGCACTCACCTTATAGCAAAAATCTCTCTTAAAAAAGAAAGAAAGAAAGAAAGAAGTTCAAGGCGGATTGGTGTTAATTCTTCTTTTACTATCTGGTAGAACTCACCCATGTAGCTATCTGCTCCTGGGCCTTCTATGCCAGGAGCATAGGAGGGTTTTGTTGTTGTTAAATCAAACTCGTTTGTTAGTGATCTTTTCAGGCTATTTTTTCTTGATTCAGGTTTCTAGGAATTAACCCATTTCTTCTATGTTGTCTATATTGATTGACATATAATTTCATAATCATCCATTATCATCCTCTTTATTTTTGAGGCATTCATTTGAGGCATCCTCTTTCATTTCTTTTTTTTTCTTTTCTCTCTCTTTCTTTTAAGTCTCATTAAGGGTTTGTTGATTTTATTATCTTTTTAACAAACCAACTCTTAGTTTTATTAATTGTTTTCTACTGCTTTTTCACTCTACTTTAATTATTTCTGCTCTGAGTTTTGTTTTTCGTTTTGTTTTGCATGATTTTTTGTTTTGTTTTATTTTGTTTGTTTGGTTGGTTTTGTATAGGGCATATGTGCTCACCAGAAAGAGAGAGAGAGAGAAGAAAAGTGAGAAAGCACCCCCCCCATGGGGGATAGCCATGCCATAACCCCCTCTTCTCTAGGGATTTTAGGCACACACGTGCCCAAAGTATTTCCCAAGCTGCCAGATCCAGGACTTGCACCGAGCTCAGTAAACTATGTGGGATCGAGCTACCTTAACCACCTCACCACTGGCTGTCCCACTCTGAGTTTTATTATTTTCTTCCTTCTGCTAACTTTGGGCTTAGTTCTTCCTTTTTTAGTTCTCTGAGGTGTAATATTAGATTGTTTGTTTGAGATCTTTCTTTTTTAAGAGGCAGACATTTAACACATAAACTTCCCCTGAGTATTACTTTTGCTGTGTTCCATGAATTTTGGTATGTTGTGTTTTCATTTTCAATTGCTTTGAGATGTTTTTAAAATTCCCTTTGATCTCCTCTTTGACTAAATATTGCTCAACCATTTTTTCCTTACTTTCCATGTATTCATTAAATTTTCTGTCTTCTTTCTGTTACTGATTTCTAAATTCATTCTATTGTGGCTAGGAAAGGTACTTGTTATGATATGAGTCTCTTTAAATTTGTTAAGATTTTTTTTTAATCTAACATGTAACCTGTCCTGGAAAATGTGTATGCCCAAAAAAGGATAAGTATTGTGCTGCTGGGTAGAAAGTTCTGTTAATTTCCGCACCGTTCACTTGGTCTATAGTGCTGTTCGAGTCTGCTCTTTCTTTATTGATTTTCTGGCTGAGTGTCCCGTCCATTATTGAAAGCAGAGTATTGAAGTCTCTTACTATTATTATAGTGCTATCCATTTCTCCGTTTAGGTCCATCAATATTTGCTTTATATACTTAGATGCTCTGACGTTAGGCATACACGTTTACAATTGCCATATCCTCCAACTGAATTGATTCTTTTATTATTATACAATGATCTTCTTTGTCTCTGGAGATGATTTTTTACTTCAGTCTATTTTGTCTGATATAAATATAGCAACTCCTGCTTTCTTTTGTTTACCATTTGCACTGACTATTTTTTTCATCCCTTCACTTTCAGCCTATTTCTGTCCTTGACTCTAAAGTGAATTTCTTACAGGTAGCATATTCTTGGATCTTAGTTTTCTATTCTTTTCTATTTTTGACAATCAAATCAAGGATATGACCATGTACATAATTTTCAATAGAGAATTTTACATTCTTGGGTCCATTACGTGTTTTTCCCTTTGCCCTTACCACTCATCTCCACTCACTCTCTATCCTCCACTCCCCTCTCTTACAGACTCTGGTATCTACATTTATCCTTCCTGCTATCATATTTTCAGATTTACCTATTTCTGCCATAGAGTAGAGACATTCAGTATGTACTGAACAGGGACATATAGTGTTTGTCTTTCAAAGTCTGGCTACTTTACTTAGAAGTAGGTCTTCTATTTTCAACTAGTTTGAGGCAAATGACAATGCTGTGTTGTTCTTCATGACTGAATAATACTCATAGTGTGTATGTGCCACAATTTTTTCAACCCAGTCATCAGTTCTTGGGCACTTAGGTTGATTCTGTTTCTTCACAGTTATAAATAATGCTGCAATAAATAGAGAAATGCAAGTGTCCTTCTGACTGAGTGCATTCCTACACTTTGAGTAAATACCAAGGAGAGGGATTACTAGGTTATATGGTAATTCTATTAGTAGGTTTTTTGAGAAACTTCCATATTGTTTTCCAAGTGGCTGTACCAATTTACAGTTCCCACCAACAGTGTAGGAGGGTTTCCTTTTCACCACACCCTTGCCAGGACTAGTCTTTCTTCTTTTCTTTCCTTTTCTTCCTTTTCTTGCTTTCTTTTTTGTCACAGCCATTCTGACTGAAGTTAAGTTGTACTTCACTGTGGTTTTGATCTGCGTTTCCCTTATGATAAGAGAAACTCAACACTTTTTATATGTTTTTTTGGCCATGTATGTCCTCATATGTCTTCCTTAAAGAATTGTTGGTTCAGTTCATTTGCTCATTTCTTAAATGAATTATTTGTTTTTGTTTTTGTTTTTGGTTTTTGGTTTTTGTTTGTTTGTTTGTTTTGCAGGTGAGCTGGTTGAGTTCTCTATACATTCTGGTTATCAGTCCCTTATCTGAAGCATAGCTTCAGATATTTTCTCCCATTCTGTGGGTTATCGCTACACTCTATTTATTGTTCCCTTTGCTTTGCAGAAGTTTTTATTTGATGTAGTTCTGCTTGTTTATTTTGGGGATTATTGCCTGTGCTTTATGGATCTTATTTAAGAAATCGTCACCTGGGACCAACAGTTAGCATAATGGCTATGTCGCTGGACTCCCACGTAGTCGATCATGGTTCGAGTCCCGGACCTGGTGGCTTAAACTCACGCCAGGTGTGTATGCGTGCATACCCAAGATCCTGAGAGGAGAATGGAGGAGAAGGGATTGCAGCATGGCCACCCCCCCCCGGGGGGGCATTTCCTGCTTGCTGTCTCTCTGTCTCTCTCTGTCTGTTTGGCGAGCGCACGCGCCCTATAGCAAAAACCTCTCCCGACGGACAGCGCCCTAAGCAAAAACCCTTCAAAAAAAAAAAAAAAAAAAGAAAGAAAAGAAAGAAATCGTCACCTACTCTAATGTCTTCAAGATTGTCCCTTGTGTTTTTCCACCAGTAGTTTTATAGTTTGAGGCTTTCCATTTAAATCATTGATTAATCCATTTTTTAGTTGATTTTCATTAATTGTGAGAGATAGAAATCCAGTCTCATTTTCTGCAGGTGAATATCCAGTTTTTACAGCACCATTTGCTGAAAAGACTTTCCTTTTTCCACTACACTGTCTTATGTCCTTTGTCAAAAATAAGTTAGCTATGTGTTTTGAGATTTATTTCTGAATTCTCTATTCTGTTCCACTGATCTGTATATCTGTTTGTGTACCAATATCATGCTGTTTTGATTATCTCATTTTTGTAATATATTTGGAGATCAGATAGTGAGATGTCTCCTACTTATTCTTTTTGCATAGTTTTGCCTTGGTGATATGGGACCTTTTATGGTTCCAGAAAAGTTTTGTGATTGTTCTTTCTACTTCTGGTGATTTTCTTGGAATCATATTGAATTTAAAATTTATTTGAGTAGAACTGATACTTTGATTATATTGATTCTTCTAATCCAAGAGCATGTGATGTCTTTTTTTTTTTTTCTTGGTATCACACTTAATTTCTTTGCTCAGTTTTTCAGTTTTCCTTATAAAGGTCTTTCACCTCTTTGGTTAAGTTTATTCCTAAGCATTTGTGTGTGTGTGTATGTGTGTGTCTATTGTAAATGGGATTGCTTTTTTCAGTTCTATCTCAATTCATTGTTGCTGTAAAAATGCTATAGATTTTTGTATATTGATTTTATATCCTCTCACTTTACTGAATTCTTTGATAACTTCCAGAAATTTTGTGTGTGTGAATTATTTGGAATTTTCTATGTATACAGTCATTTGTATACAAGTAGGGACAATTTATCTTCTTCTTTTCCCATCTGAATGTCTTTCAGTTTACTCTTGTCTGACAGCATTGACTAGGACTTCCAGCACTATGTGGAAAGAAGTGAAGAAAGTGGGCAACCGTGTCTTGTTCTACTTTTTAGTGAGGGAGACTATCAGCTTTTCCCCATTCAGTATATGAGCAATGGCTTTGTCACATACGGCCGTATAATGTTGAGAAATGGTCCTTCTAGACCTATTCTACTGAGACTCTTAATCATGAAAGGATGTTGTATTTTATCAAATGCTTTTTCAGCATCAATTGATACGATTGTGTGATTATTATTTTTCCTTCTGTTGACGTACTCTATTACACTTACTATATGTTGAACCATCTTTGCATCCCTGGGATAAAGCCCACCTGGTCATGGTGTATAATTTTTAAAATGTGCTCTTGGATTTCTGTTATGTCGTTGAGTATTTTTGCATCTGTACTCATCAGAGATATTGGTATGTAGCGTTTGTTTTTGTTTGGGTTTTCTTTTTTTATTATGTTCTTGTCTGCTCTTGGTATCAAGATGATAGAGGCTTCATAGAATGAATTTGAAAAGGTTCATTCCTTTTAAATCTTTAAAAATAGCATAAGGAGAATTGGGATTAACACTTCTTTTTTTGTTTGTTTGTTTGGAGAGGTTTTTCCTATAGGGCATGTGTGCTCACCAGAAAGACAGAGAGACAAAGCGAGAAATCACCCCTGGGGGGATGGCCATGCCACAATCCCTTCTCCTCCATTCTCCTCTCAGGACTTTGGGTATGCACGCACACGCTCCTGGCCTGAGTTTAAGCCACCGGGTCTGGGACTCGAACCACGGTTGACTACATGGGAGTCCAGCAACATAGCCATTACACCAACTGTTGGTCCCAGGGGAATTTAATCTATTAACAGTCAACATAATTATTATCAATGTGTTCAAATTTACCCCCATCATTTTGTTAGTCTTTTTTTTTTTTTTTTGGTTGCTTTGTGGTCTCTTATTTCTATTTGTCTCCTTTTCATTTTTCTGATGTAGTATTTTCTTAACCATTCCCTAAAGGGCTGATCTAGTGTCGGTCAATTCTTTCCGTTTTTGTTTATCTGGGAATGGCTTTTAGTTCTTTTCATTTGAAGGATAATCTCAGTGGATATCTTCTTGGCTGACATCATTCTTCATTGAGAGTTTTAAATATATCTCCCCATTCTTGTCTGTATTCTCAGTTGAGAGGTTAGTCTAGGTGGGATAACCTTTTTAAGTAACTTAGTGTTTCTCTCTTGTCATTTTTAGAATATTGTCTTCCCTTTGATTTTCACTGTAATGTGCCTTAGAGAGGATCATCTTGTGTTAAATCTATTTGGTGTTCCTTGTATTTCTTGGGTCTGCATGTCTCTATGTTTCTCTAGATTTTGGAAGGGTTCAGATAATATTTCATAAAAGAGGATTTCTATGCCTTTCCCCATTATTTCACCTTCTGGAATGCCCATTATGTGGATATTTTGCTGCCTAATGATATATAGAGTTTCCCATATGTTGTCCTCATTTTCAGTGGTTACTTTTCATTCTTTTTGGTGGCCTGGACCAAATCAGAGATTTTGCCTTCAAGTTCAGAGATTCTTTCTTTAATCTGCTGCTAATACTTTCATGAGAGGCTTTGATTTCCTGTATTGTATTCTTCATCTTCAGAAGATTTCTTTTTAGGTTTTCTCTTTATGGAATGGCTGATCTAGTGTCGGTCAATTCTTTCCGTTTTTGTTTATCTGGGAATGGCTTTTAGTTCTTTTCATTTGAAGGATAATCTCAGTGGATATCTTCTTGGCTGACATCATTCTTCATTGAGAGTTTTAAATATATCTCCCCATTCTTGTCTGTATTCTCAGTTGAGAGGTTAGTCTAGGTGGGATAACCTTTTTAAGTAACTTAGTGTTTCTCTCTTGTCATTTTTAGAATATTGTCTTCCCTTTGATTTTCACTGTAATGTGCCTTAGAGAGGATCATCTTGTGTTAAATCTATTTGGTGTTCCTTGTATTTCTTGGGTCTGCATGTCTCTATGTTTCTCTAGATTTTGGAAGGGTTCAGATAATATTTCATAAAAGAGGATTTCTATGCCTTTCCCCATTATTTCACCTTCTGGAATGCCCATTATGTGGATATTTTGCTGCCTAATGATATATAGAGTTTCCCATATGTTGTCCTCATTTTCAGTGGTTACTTTTCATTCTTTTTGGTGGCCTGGACCAAATCAGAGATTTTGCCTTCAAGTTCAGAGATTCTTTCTTTAATCTGCTGCTAATACTTTCATGAGAGGCTTTGATTTCCTGTATTGTATTCTTCATCTTCAGAAGATTTCTTTTTAGGTTTTCTCTTTATGGAATTCCTCCTTCAAGTCACAGAATGGTTTTCTCATTTCCTGGAATTGGATGTTCATTTTCTCTTGCATCTCATGGAGTTTTGTTACATTGAATGTTCTGAATTCTTTTTCTGTCATTTCTGTGATTTCTTGTGTTCTATCTATTGTTGGTGGTGAGTTATTGCGTTCTTTTAAGGGGAAGATGCTACCTAATTTGCTCATATTTCTGGGGGTCTGCTTTGGTTTTAGGCATTAGATGAAGTGTTCAGGTCTTCCTAATTTTTGTGTAGGTTTCCACAGCTGTGTACTTGTGTGCTTCCCTATGTGTGTGTGAGCTCCATGTTAGGTTCCCTATTCCTCTTTGTGTAGAAGTGCTGTAATCCATGGCAGTAGTTTTTGAATTTTGAATGGGCTTTTTCTTTTTCTTCTCTAGAAGACAGAATAGGGGAGAATTCTTCCAGAGCCACAGTATCTTTAGGCAACTGGTTCCTTTCCCGAACTCTCTGGTCCTGATGTGTCTGTGGACTGGGCTGGGAAGGCAAAATATGAAGTAGTAGCACAAGACCCACATCATACAGCACATGTGACAAGGACCTGACTGCAGATGGTCTTCCATCTTGCTCTGGCTGGTCAGAAGGGGGGCGGTGGTGGTAAACCACATGCTGGGTCAAATGGAAAGGTCCTTCTTTCCTGTCTCTGATGAGACTGGCATGGGGGGGGAGTGGTGGATGAAGCATAAGCCTAGCTGCAGGTGGCTTCCTACCTTGCTCCGGCTGGTTGGATGGGGATAAGGCAAACAATATGCCTGGCCGAACAGAAGGTCCCTTCCTTTCCATCTCCAATGAGACTGGCTGGGGTGGGGTGGTGAGTGAAGTGCAGCTCTGGCTCTAGACAGCTTTCCACCTTGCTCGGGATCTCAGTTTTCAATCCGTTCAGCCACTGTATAGATTTTTGTTTTTATTTTAGCCTATTTACATTTAAAAGAATTATTGATAGAGAAGCATTCGTTATTGCCATTTTGGTAACTGTTTTCTATTTATCTTTCGTATCTCTTATCTCTCTTGATGTCTTCTTTTGTCCTTCATTGTTTTATTTGCTTGTACTGATAGGCTTGATTCCTTTCTCTTTTTCATTTGCATTGATTCTTTGGGTATTTTCTTTGTGGTTACAATGGGATTTACATAAAGTATCATATAACAGTCTACTTTAAACTAATAACAATTCAACTCATGTGTTTACAAGTACTCCGCATTTTACCTCTCCTCCCACATATTATGTGCTACTTGTGTCACAATGTACATCGGTTAACAAAGTGCTTTCATTCACACAATTTATAGTTTTTAAATTATTTTGATTGATTTGCTTTAATTTAACTATAGGGCACACGCACTTGTCAGAGAAAGAAAGAAAATGAGAAATCATTCCATAGGGTGGATGACCATGCCACAATCTCTTCTCCTACATTCTCTTCTTGGGATTTTGAGCATGCACACACACACACACACACACACACACACATACACACACACGCACACACACCTGGTGTGATTTTTCAAGCCTGTGGGTCTGGGACTCGAACTGCACAGCCAACCCTGTGGGATCCAGCTGCCTTTACCTCTGTGCCATCTGGTGGCTCTATAGTTATTTTTAATAATTGTGTCTTTTAGTTTTTAAACTTGAATTAAAAGTGATATACTCACTATCTTTGCAGTAAGTAATACACTATTCTATATATTTACCTTTACCAATGACTTTCATGCTTTCTTATGCTCTCATGTGGCTGTTTAGTTTCCTTTTATTTCAACTTGAAGAACTCCCTTTAACAATTCTTATAAGATAGGTCTAGTGGTGATTAACTCCCTCAGCTTTTGTTTGTCTGAAAAAGTTTCTATCTCCCCTTCATTTTTGAAGAACAGATTTGCCTTGGTTGACAACTTCTTCTTTCAACACTTTGAATATATCATCCTATCCTCTCTT